>NC_091472.1:32716082-33026082 GCF_036971445.1 Narcine bancroftii
TCCATCCTCACCATGCCCATTATGTGCCGGTTAATTTCGTTCTCCGCACGAATGGTGAGGAGCTCATGGATGTCAGAATCACTCCAGTTGGCAGACATCATGGTCATTGGATGCTGTGAACTGAATGTGGGCTGTTGAATGCTAATAACTGACTGACTGTGGGTTTCAAATTTTCAGATCTCGCGCTGAAATGTCACGCACATTATGCATCATTGAATGTCATCGCACATCATATTAGTTAGCCAAATTGGTCCTGGAATGCCATAAATGCAATTTACACTGCAGGCGTTCCGGGAATTTTACTTGGTCCCTTTGCGGAAAAAAGACGAGACTGGAAATGACACCCCCATTCTGTCTCCGTGCTTTTTTACACAGCACTCATTCTGGAAAAAAAGGAAAATGTCTCGGAATGAAGTGGCTGTATGAAAAGCATATAAGAGAGGGTAATGGTAGTTAATCTATCTGGAGGAATTGTAAATAGATGGGTTGGAAAGGAGGGTAAGAAGGGGACAAAGGAGGAAAAAAAATTGCAGACACTAGAAATAACATGACAAAAAACACTCATCAAGATAATTCATCAACTCAAAATATCAACTATGCTTCTCTTCACAGGGGCCTTCGTTTCAGATTTCTAGCAACTGCCACATCCTGAAATAATGAGATGGACAACATGCAGTTGGTAATTTGAAATAAAGGAAATTACTAGAAAAGCTCAGTCAGTCAACCAATAAATTTTCTATTTAGCAATGCACCACATCTATTGAGAGCTGAAATTGCACAACCCACATCTGTGATTTTCCAACAATTGAACAGCCAAATTTTCTCACTGAAATGATTTGAAGGAGAGAATTGTGGACAAAAAGTTTGGTCAAGGATCAAAATCAATAACAAAATGATATTCAAGGATTTATAGCTTAAACAGTACAATTTAAGCCTGGATCATGTCCTCTTTATATGACAGCACAGCAACAGGCCCTTTGGCCCATCTAGTCTGCACCAAGCTATACATTGACATTTACCTAGATCGTAGCCCTCCATACCCCTCCCATCCAAGTATCTATCCAAATTTTCTTTGATTTCAAAATCAAGCCTGTGTGAAGAAGTTCTCCTTGATGCTCCCTTTAAACATATCATTTTTCACCCTTAACCCATGTCCGCTTGTTCTCGTCTCACCTTACCAACTAAAAGGAGCAAACACAACTCAAGCCAGGAAATCTTTGGTCAAATCTTCAGATATGCAAATAGCATGGAAATGAAAGGCATTTTACCCCAGTGATAAAGCAATTTCCAAAGCAAAGCACTTTATAACCTGAACTATTTCAATAAAAGCAACATTTAAATAGTACCTTATATTAAATAAATGAAAATAATTGTGACTTGCACATCAAATTATCTTTATCCTGTGACATGCACCAAACATTTTCACTGATTCAAAATAACAAATTTCAAAACTTCAAATGCACTTTCATCAAACATTTGAACATTACTTAACAGAGTCTTTTAATTGGAGGTATCATTTTAGTTGTGCAAATTAAGACTTAATACTTACGAGCTTGTAACATTGTGAAATAATTTTAAAATTTACACAGTGGAGCAGAAGTACCACTCGCTCATACTGATTTTATACACCGATAATCCAATCAGATACATCAATATTGGTCAAACTACCTGAAAAATTGCAAGAGGCAACCGACTGAAATTAAAGCCAACAAGTATGTTACCATGAAGATTCACATATAGAAGAATCATCTATATATAGCCCACCAGCTATTTCGGGTTCTGAAAACCCATCCAAGTATTTATTGACTCAATACACTTCCCGATCATGTGAACACTGAGCACTGCTCAGATGACAGTAATGAACAATTAACCATCGCTGTCCCAGCCACAATTGAGGCAGCATGTCAACTTAAAATGTTAAGTCACTGTAAGGGTGAATCTCCAAATACACCAGATACTCACTCTTAAGTTTAATTGAGAAAAGAGAGACATTTCTTTCCTGGCACAGAATTATCAAGTGGATATTCATCAATAATCAAACATTATCTGCTGCAGGAATTCAGTAAAGTAGCGGTTCCTACTCCACTGGCTTGTGTTTAGCTGCAGATTCCAACATCTGCAGTCTCCTGTGCACATTGGTCAAAGGTATTTGAATAAATATAACATAAATTAAATGAGGAGTAAACCATTTGCCCGCTTGTGTCTGATCCACCATCTATAAAATTATGCCTCGTCTTCTACCGCAGAACGGCATTTCTGCATTGATCCCATACATGTCTAGTGTGATTAATCCCCCATCTTATGACAAACTCACTATCCTAGGAGATGAACCTTTGTAGCAGATCCTCAATTGAAAAGTATCATTACTTTGGTAGAAAGATCAAACCAGAATTCAATATTCCTTATGTGTTCTTATCATGGTGGTTTATAGTCATAAGGCTATACAGCATGAAAACAGACTTTTGCCACTCGACTGTGCTGATCAAGTTGCTGATACAAGATAGTCCCATTTGTCTGGACTTGGCATACATCCTCTTCCTAATCATAACCTGTAGCAACTGTACCCATCTCTCCCACTTACTCCAGCAGCTCATTCCAAATGCATACTACCTTCTCTATGAGGAAATTGTTCAAATAGTTCTCCCTTACTTTAAATCTTTGCTTCTAGGTTTAGACTGTCCTACTTTCCACCTTATCCATGACCCTCATAATTTTATATATCTCCATATATAATTTGTGTGACCATTCCAAAGTCTCCTGTTATATATTCATGGTTTTAGCAATACATAAGCACACAGAGATGTGAAACTTCTTTCATAGTTTAATACAAGCTAAAACTAAATGTGGTTCCCACCAGTACAGTATATCTTCTTTGACTTGGCTTCATGGATGAAGATTTATGGAGGGGTATGTCCACGTCTGCTGCAGGCTCGTTGGTGACTGACAAGTCCGATGCGGGACAGGCAGGCACGGTTGCAGCGGTTGCAAGGTAAAATTGGTTGATTGGGTTGGCTGTTGGGTTTTTCCTCCTTTGTCTTTTGTCAGTGAGGTGGGCTCTGCGGTCTTCTTCAAAGGAGGTTGCTGCCCACCGAACTGTGAGGCGCCAAGATGCACATTTGGAGGCGATATCAGCCCACTGGCGGTGGTCAATGTGGCAGGAACCAAGACATTTCTTTAAGCAGTCCTTGTACCTCTTCTTTGGTGCGCCTCTGTCTCGGTGGCCAGTGGAGAGCTCGCCATATAACACGATCTTGGGAAGGCGATGGTCCTCCATTCAGGAGACGTGACCCACCCAGCGCAGTTGGATCTTCAGCAGCATGGATTCGATGCTTGCGGACTCTGCCAGCTCAAGTACTTCGATGTTGGTGATGAAGTCATTCCAATGAATGTTGAGGATGAAGCGGAGACAGCGCTGCTGGAAGCGTTCTAGGAGCCGTAGGTGATGCCGGTAGAGGACCCATGATTCAGAGCCGAACAGGAGAATGGGTATGACAATGGCTCTGTACATGCTGATCTTTGTGTGTTTCTTCAGGTGGTTGTTTTTCCAGACTCTTTTGTGTAGTCTTCCAAAGGCACTATTTGCCTTGGCGAGTCTATTTATCTCTTTGTCGATCCTTGCATCAGATGATATAGTGCAGCCGAGGTAGGTAAACTGGTTGACCATTTTGAGTTCTGTGTGCCCGATGGAGATGTGGGGGGGCTGGTAGTCATGGTGGGGAGCTGGCTGATGGAGGACCTCAGTTTATAATGGAGTAGGAACTTCATCACGAAGGGCGTGATGACATCATATGCATGCAGACGTATATACATAACACTCTTCCCTCACCTCCCCACACAAAATAAAAGCTCTGTGTAAATAACAGATTGGCAACACTAAAACTATGATAACTATGTGGTGGCCCTAGACAAATGGTGAAGATTACATTGATTAAATTGAGGATTATGGAATAACATCAGAATGAGTGGACCGCACAGCTAGTCACTGCACATAGTCCTTCAGTCTTTCAGAAAGATGCCTCTCTCTCTTGGATTGTCTTACCCGAGTGATAGAAGCCATTGGAGAAGCCATCAGGGTACTTTCCAACTTTTCTGGGTTCTTTGCCTTCAGGGGTTACACTTCCATTGGTGGTATGACATTTCCCTGTTTAATTTTCCCTCCAGTGTCTGGAGAAGTGGTCCAGACTTGTCGCCACTGTTATGTATTCATGGTTTCAGTACACAGAGGAGTGAAGTTTCTTTAATAGTTTAATACAAGCTAAAAGTGGTTTTCTGTTCCTGCCCATATAATGGAATGACAACGTCATCACGCAGACATATATACCTAACATCCTACACCCTATGGAAAAAAAAAGTCCAAATCCATTTAGCCTCTCCTCATAACTCAAACCTAAGTCCCAGTGACATCATTCATCACATCCTTTCCAATTTAATGACATCCTTCCTATTGCTAGATAATCAGAACAGCTCACAGTATTCCAAATGAGGCCTTATCAAAGTCATATACAGCTGAATAATTAATGTAAGCTACCTCCACAATTACTAAACTCCTCTTACTATTTACACCACCATACTTTTCGCCACCTTACCACCTTAGAGATTAGTCCAACATAATATCCTTTCATAAATCCATAATGACTCAGCTCAATTGTATTATTATTTTACAAGTACTCTGTAATCTTTATCCAAAAAGAGCAGCATTTTCTTATCAAATGATGTCAGGCATAACATCATCTTGTTATGTGCATAACAAGTTACATTTGCTAGCTTCCAGTTTTCAAAGAACTAATGTATTCTCATTTTCCAGATCCACTTTCTTCAAAATGCTAGGATGCACATCATCAAACCCATATGTTTTAATTTGGTCAATAATTTAGAATAGATAATCGTGGCATAACACTCAATTAGGGATCAAATTTTAAGCCCGTTTCTTCACAAAATATCCAGAAAGCTGTTAACTTTGTAACAAATTGATGCAATAAAGTATAAATCAAATGAACAACATTGAGTTACAAGTATAATTTTTGTGTTCTGTATCAGAACTTAGTTGCAAGAGCAGCTAAGCACTTGCAAATGTCTTCAGCAAGAAGTGTCAAGTGATCGTCAAGTTTATGAAGGTAACAACTAATAGCAACTAAGTGCATTGGATATACTGTACTGAAGAACTATGGTAATATGACCAAATTTATGCAAAGAAAAGTTTTTCAAAAAAGGAATATATCATTAGTTTTTTTTTAATCCTCAAACTTGCAGCATTGTCTGAAGGCAAAATAATTTTAGCAAACCTTTTCCTTTATCCTTCAAATGAAGATTTTTTAGTTTATATCCTTCACTTATTAGTTCCCTATCCATTTGAAGTATTTTTTTATTGAGATGTTAATGTTCAGATCTCCTCAGCATTTTTTATTCCAACAAACTTCCCTGCTGTAATCTACACAAGTAGCTGTTATCCTAATCCTTACAAGCGATAGAGGTGAGGAGTTGGAAGGTGCTGTTTATTGGTTGTTGCATCTCATCTCAGAGATAATGCATACTACAATGCCAATAATCTGGTACCCAAATGTTTAGAAATCCTGATGGACCATTATTTGATTCACTCATTAATATAGAATATAAGTTGGGAATCCAGATGTGCAAACAGGACCTGCAAACAAAACTAAAGGTTTGGAGAGCAGCCAAGATAGAAGTCTCGACTGTGGGCCAGATATGTAGCTGGAGTCAGGATCGGAATCTGTAACACCAGGGGTCAGAAATATGGGTAGATTTGTAACTAGCATCAGGGTCTGAAGAAATGAGATGGTAGTCCATCCACAGCAACTAAAACCATTAATCCTGAAGTTTTGCCCTCTTGTCCTTGACTCCCTTACCATTGGAAACAACTTTATAACATCTACTCTGTCCTTCAACATTCAAAGAAAATGACACCACTGGGCAGATGGGTTCGATTGGGGGGGTGTGCCTGCTTACCACGCCTATCAAATCACCAACCGGTAATGGTGGGTGACATAACCAACATCCTGTCAATCACCACCAGGGCCAATTACACAGGTGAGAGGGGATTATGGGGGGTGGGGGGAGGGGAGATTGTGACAGCTCCTGCAGCCTGCCCATGCAGCCAATCAGTGGGTGAAGCTCACATTGTGACGCTCAGTGAGGGGTCACCTGTCAATCAGCGGCCCACTCGTCTGCGCGCAGCCAATCATCACCAGATGGAGGCACCTTCCCCACCATTGTGACACAAACTTCTGCCCACCTTGCCTGTCAACCAACAGCCGGCAATTCTGGCATGGCAAAGGAGGTAACATCAGCAGTGTTCTGATCTTCTCTTGTCAGTCACCGCCTCAACCAATTACTGAGTGGAGACCCCCTCCCATTATCATGTCAGAGGCGATCCCATTGATTAAATGTAAATTAGAGGCAACAAATTATCTCAACGTGGGAATGATGAGTTTATTTATTTTCTTACTTTGCTTGTGTATATACCAGGTCTTTTAAACTGTAAATGATTTGGGTTCCACAATTTCCAAGTGCACCGAAAAGGGTTCAATCAGCTTAAAAAGTTTGGGAAGCCTTTCTTTAGTGCACACATGTTAAACTCTGGCCCGTGGGTTAAATTTGGCCCGCGATATAATTATATTTGGCCCGCAAGATCATTTCAAAAATGTATTAGAGGTGGCCCGCTGTCCACCACGCCAGTATAGTGCATGCACAGTAATACAACAAATCCCAGAATGCATTGGTGTCAGCCCGCTAATCGCCCCCACCTCCTCTGTTTACGTTGCAGGGTATAACCGCGGACTCTGGTTTTGGGGCCTGGCCGGTGTCAGGGGAAGCCAAGGCTGCTTCCCAGCACCCGGAACCGGAGGCCTCGGGCCTGACCTCGCCAGGACCGTTGCCCACTTTCCCTCCCTGCCGCAGGCCGACCCGCAACTCAGTGACAGGGGCGCTGATCCGCCAAGATGCCACCCTGCAGCGAGAGCCGATGCCCCCGCACTGTCGTTGTCCAACCCGATCGCCCGCAAACCCCCCCCTCCCGCACACAGGCCTGAGTAAGTATTATGAACTTTAATCTCAGGATAAAACGATCTTCCAATAGTTTCATGTCACAGTGATAAATATATTCCTGGTTAAAAATGGTCCTGCACCTGGATACAAGCTCATTAGACATAAAACTTGAAATGTGTGTAAATCAAAGGATATCTGTACCAATGGAAAAAGGGCATGGCAAATAACCCTGCTAGAGTTCATGCCCACAATCAGTCACCCATTTGATTGTTTCAGGAATCATGTTATTCTCCCACATTCTCAATAGCCCTCAGATTTTACTATTCGACAGCACACTAGCAACATTTGACAAATCCTCTATAGAGAAATATTATTTATTGAATATTTTATTTCTCATTTGTTAATGCTTCTGGAAAGAGTTTATCCAAAACTATTATTAAACATTTATTTTAATAAGAAAAAGTTTAACATTACATATGTTGAAAGAAGAGAAAACATGCAGATGTTGTTGAAAATTTTCAATAAATATTTAGTTCGGCCCTCGACTTAGTCCAAGTTTTTAATTTTGGCCCTCCGTGAATTTGAGTTTGACACCCCTGCTTTAGAGTATCCTGCATGAGGACCCCCAAGTGCCTTTGCACCTCCAAATTTTGAATTTTCTTCACATCCAAATAATAGTCTGCCCTTTTATTCCTTCTACCAAAGTGCAAGACCATATACTGGTACAGTTCAACATTGTACTTCATTTGCCATTTCTTTGTCTATTCCTCTAATCTAAGTCTCTCTGCAGCCTCTCCATTTCCTCCTCACAATTTGCCCTTCTAACTATCTTTATATCATCTGCAAACTTAACCACAAAGCCATTTATTCCACAATCCAAATCATTAACATACAATGTAAAAAGTGGCTCCCACACCGACCCCAGTGGAACATCACTAGTAACTGGTAGCTAACCAGAATGCAATTCCTTATTCTTACTTTGTTTCCTGTTGATCAGCCAATGCTCTGCCCATGCTAGTATGTTTCCTGAAATTCCTTGGGCTTTCATCTTGTCATATGTGGCACCTTGTCAAAGGACTTTTGGAAATCCAAGTATACAATATCCACTGCATGTCCTTTCCTAGCCTGCTTGTAATTTCCTCATAAAATTGCAGTAGGTTTGTCAGGCAAGATCTTCCATCAAGGAACCCATGCTGACACTGTAACCTTCACAATCGACTTCAACAATCTCTCAACCTTGTTAAGCTAAAAGGTCTATAATTTGCTTTCTTCTGCCTTCCCCCTACCCCCCAACCTCCTTTTTAAATTGCAGTGATATTTCCACATTTCCAGTTCTCTGGAATCATGCCAGAGCCTATTGATTCTTAAACAATCATAACCAATGACTCTACAATCTCTACAACTAATTCTTTCAGAACCAACTGGTCAAGGAGACTTATCTACCCTTAAACCATTCGGCTTTCCAAGTGCCTTCACTCTGGTGATTGTGACTGCACTCACCTCTCTTCCTTAACACCCTTGAAAGTCTCGGATACTGCTAATATCTTCCACAGTGAAAATTGTTGCAGAATACTCATTCATTTCCTCTCCCATCTTCTTATCTCCCATCACAATTTCTCCAGCATTATTTTCTATAGGGCGATATCTACTCCTGTCTTTTTTTAAAATTCTTAATATACTTTTAAAAGCCTTTAGTACCCTTTTGTGATATTATTTGCTAGCTTCCTTTCAATGTTCATATTTTCCCTCTTAATTACCTTCTTGGTTGCCTTTGTTATGCTTTTAAAAGCATCCTAGTTCTCTTCCCACTATTTTTTGCTTCCTTGTATGCCCTTTCTCTTGTTTTTACTTAGGCTTTGACTTAGGTTGTCAGTCACAATTGTGTCATTTTTCCATTCAAATATTTCTTTTTTGGAATATACCTGCCCTGCACCTTCCTTATTTCTTGCAGAAACTCCAACCATTGCTGCTCTGCCATCCTCCCTGAGAGATGCCTTTTAACTTTTGCCAGTTCGTCTCTCATACCACTGTAGACCTCTGTGTTTCACTGGTACACTGACACCTCTAGTTTAGTGCCAGGCACAATCTCTCCTTCATCTCCGGAATCAACCTGGTGCCCTTCTTCCGCACAGCCTCAAAAGCCAGTACATCTTTTCTTAAGTATGAAGACCAGAACAGAATGCAAGTACTCCATGTGTGCCCTCATTGGTACCATGTACAGCTGCAGCAGAACTGTTAAAGAGGAGGTCAGGAAAATGTAAGAGTGCTGGCTTCTGTTGTAGAAAGTTAATTGTTAGCATTATCAGACAAAGTAAAGTGGCTAGGTATCATGTTATTGAAACTGCAAGATATAGCTGAAACTGTATGCTCAGCTACAAAGATATGTAACCCCACTTGCTTAGACAACTACAAAGAGATATTGTAAAAGACCTAATGAGAAGCAATCAGGGAATGCTCCAAGCCAAGACCACTGCACATAGAGTCTGATATTCACTTTGAAAACACTATTTAAAGCAAACAAAACTCTGTATTAATTGAGTGGGTATAGCAAAAAGAAACAAGTAGGAACAGCTACCCCTCCTTTATACTCCCCACTCCTGCGAGGGATATGCTATAAATGTTCTTTGTGTAGCTCATTTGTTCTGCTATTGTTTTATCCTGAGGAGAATCACCACAGGCCAACTTTAACATTGGCGTAGTTGGCAAGATCTTGCTGGGACCATCGAGACACATCCGACTGAGTAAGCGACATATGGAGTTTGAGAAGCTGGAGAAACAAAGGCGTCTTCAGATCCCTTTTATCTGACTTCTGCCCTGGATTCTGGGAGTGCTGAGATCTCTTGTCCATGGTAGACCCAACTCCCTACCAAGATCAACAAAGAGACGACGCAAAGGATATACAGGTTAGTGCCTGGAACTATGATAAATTTTAAAATTAAGACAGCATAGTTTCTGGGATAAAGTTAGGTTCGCAACAATATGAGACAGGCATGTGATAGGTTAATAGCAAAACACAATGCAGTCACTGTGAATGAAGTAAAAACACAGGTGGAGAAACTCACCAGGTCAAGCAGTGTCCTTTATACAGCAAAGATAAAAATACATAACTGACATTTTGGGATAGAGCCCTTCATCAAAGTATGGAAAAATGTTGGCAGGCTTGCTATATAAAGAACACTGCTTGACCTGATGAGTTTCTCCAGCTTTGTGTTTTTACATGATAGGATAATGCCTGAGAGCTGGGGTAAATTTTAATTTGGACTACTGTAGTATTGACCGGGATAAAGTACAATTTGGACAGCAGCATTATAACATTATGGGTCAGGCATTGGATAAGAGTGATGGGGGAACCCCGGAACAACAGATGTGTTATTTGCACCCGAAACATCAGAAAGAATATCAACATTGTCAGCTGCATTAATGAAGAGGTTAGGCAATGAGGATGGCCAGTTGTGTGCAAGGGAGATAGAGAAAGCAGAACAATTATTATAGAAAAAGGATGCAGGAAAAAAAGTGGAAGAAATAGATAGGAGAATGGGAGGAATGAGGTTTGAAGGAATGGCAAAGAACAAAGTAAATTAGTTGGAGGGACAATGCACTAAAGAGAGGGATAGAGATATGTAAAAGGAGCATGCACCCAAGGATTGGGGGGTTTTAAAAGCTGAATGTGAGTGGAATGATAATCAGGAGAAAAAGCAAAGAAACAATGAATGTAAGGTGCAGTTGCCAGATGATTACTAAGGTGGCCAATAGGCTTTGTCAAGATCCCCCAAGAGAAACTCATCCAGAAAGTCATAAGTTACAGGATCAGTGGAAAATAGCTGTATGGGTAAAAAAAAAAATTTGGCTTGTTGGAAGAAAGCAGAATAGTAGTGGAGGTCAGTGACTAGTGGAGTGCCGCAGGGATCTTTTCTGGGACCCCTGCTCTTTGTGATTTTTATAAATGACCTGGAATGAAGAGGTGAGTGGATGGGTCAACAGGTTTGCGGATGAGGAGTTGGAGGAGTATTGGAGGAGTTGTGAAGGTTGTCGAAGGTTACCAGAGGATATAGACAGGATGCAGAGTTGAGCAGAAAAGTGGCAGATAGATTTCAGTCTGGGTAAGTGTGAGGTGATGCATTTTGGAAGGACTAACCAGAAGGCTGAGTACAGGGTTAATGGTCAGTTACTTAAAAGTGCAGATGAACAGAAGGACATTGGGGTGTAAATCCGTATGCACAAGTTGATAGGATAATTAAGAAAGCCTAGGGATGCTGGAATTCATTAATAGGGGGATTTAATTCAGTAGAGAGGTCATGTTACAACTCTACAAATCTTTAGTAAGATAACATTTAGAGAATTGTGTTCAGTTCTGGTCACCTCATTATAGGAAGGATGTGGAAGCTATGGAGAGGCACCTGTTTCTCAGCAAACACCAGAGGACATATGTACAAAGTTAAAGGAGGGAAGTTTAGGGGAGACATCAGTGGTACTTTTATTATTTTTTTTAATATAAACACAGATAGTTGTAGGTACCTGGAATGTCTTGCCGGCGATGGTGGTGCAAGCTGAAATATTGAGGGCATTCAAGAGATTCTTAGACAGACACATGGATGAAAGAAAAATAGAGGGTTATGGGGTAGGGAGGGTTTAGTACTTTTTTTTAAAGAAGGGATATATGGGTTGGCATAACATGGAGGGCCAAAGGGCCTGTACTGTGCTCTATTGTTCTATAAGCAATCCAATGACCCCGGGGATCCATAATCTGGTATG
The DNA here is from genome assembly GCF_036971445.1 of Narcine bancroftii. Lineage (NCBI taxonomy): Eukaryota > Metazoa > Chordata > Chondrichthyes > Torpediniformes > Narcinidae > Narcine > Narcine bancroftii. Next base: position 32,727,837 of record NC_091472.1, read on the forward strand.
GAGACCCTATTCTTGCATGATAACAAGGATGAAGAATCAGAGGATTCCTTTTTATGGGCATAACCACCCCTTTACGTACTCCCACCTCAGGTGATACCACAAGCCCCGCCACCATTGCCTCAGTTGGCTGTTGCTGATCCCCGGAAGCAGACAACTAGAGCACAGGGCCTGGACACAATAACTGAATGAGTAAAGACTCATACAAGGAAGAAAGCTGATGAGACCACTGTAGAAGAGGCAGAAAGCATGTTTGCCCTCTGACTTCTCTCCAATCCTCAGCCAGGTAATCAGAGACAAGAGCCTACGATGTAGGTTTATACACCGTGGGAATCCCAGGAAATGTTGTTGATAGCACATCATGTCCCATCCAGATAGGAATAAGAATTCAGTTGAGTTTGTTAATTACATCCACTCCACCCAGACCATGTATGGAGCACAGCCACAAGACTTGTTTTCCCTTTGCCTTGCAATATGAAACCCAGAGAGAGTGGCAAGTGGTGCCAAGCCATGTAGGGAGCTGATGGGCCATTCATTAATGATTACTTAGATTTGAATAATATGATTGCAAATCCACAAGCCCTGGTGAATACCATACTGATGGCATTATCAGATAGTTGGAATGACCTATTAATATGAGTAAAGTTTTGGAATGTAAGCCTTTACCAAAGGAGATGGAGCGATTTACCATTGCCGACTAGACATATGCAGGTGATCAGATTTTTCATGCAGGCCGACCTTCTACTCTGTTTAAAGCAATATTGATGCAGTATCTGCCAAATAAAACTGCATCCTTGCTGAAAAATTTAGATTGGTCCAATAATACAAAAGAACAAGCATGCCGGGCAGTTATGGCTTTCAGCTCTAGCTCCACTGGAGAACCGGAGCCTTCGGATTGACCCCCGTGTTAAATTTGATGGGGGGGGAGATGATGACTGGGATAATTGGCCACACCCCAGTAGCAATGATCCCCTGAAGGGCCAACACAAATTCTCATCCAGCGCCCTTATCAATCCCAAGAAGAAAAATTCTGGGCCATGGGTACGTCAAGATATCAATACCCGACCATCCCCTCTATGTTTTAGATGTGGATGAATGGGTCACTGGCGACGTAATTGCTATTGGAATAGACAGTAATCCACAAATGAATAAGCAGAAGACTGATACAAGAGTTGCAGAGCCCCCTTTACCATCAACAACCCATTTGAGTGACTCAGACAGGATGTATTCTCTTGTTGCCAGCAAGGAGGGAGAGGAATCTATTAAAATAATGTATGTACAGGGTGACCCTCTTCAATTTTTGATTGATTTGGGAGCAAAATTGTTCACCTGGATCAAGAGCTCGTGGAAGAGCATGGGTTCCCTATTACTAACCAAATTGTTCTTCTGTCCAGATTGAAAGGAAACCTCCAAGAATGTTCAACGATGGGGCCCTTACAAGTAGTTTATGACCATGCCTTTCATACCCATCCCTTTATGGTTATGTCTTGCTTGTGTTGTAATTTGGCTAGAAATCGTCTGTTCGAATGGAAGATTATACATTAACCCACATGTCCCTATTCTGCATATCCTGTGATAGCTGCACTCCTCTACATTTCTACAACCCTAACTGCTACTTGTCCCCCTCTGTGGTGGGTGGTTGATCTGCCAAACCCTTTCCTATGATCCATCTGGACAAGACCAGGAAAAAGAGCAGTTTTATCGACCCTATGAAGACAGTTTTATTCTGATACATTTAACTGGAGAGGTTGAAAATCCTCCCAGGACTGCCTTGATTGCCCAGGTTCTACAGGAATTATGGAAGCAAACAGGCCTCTCCCATTCCCATGTTACCCTCTCTGTAAACAAGGGCCATACAGCAAAGGAATGTGGATGCTAACGTAGCTGACTCAGGAAATCAGCATTGCCAGAGATTCTCACAGGAAACTTTAATATATTGGTGAGAATCCCAAGAGGTTTTTGGGAGTTCTCACCCACCATCAGCCTAAGGAAAAGAAAGGGGTTTCTGATGAAATTTGATCGGCATCCCCCCACAAAGTGGGCCTTACTAATTATGCATCACCCTGAAACCTGAGCCACAGTTGCCCTCCATACCACAGTATCCGTTAAAGAAAGCAGCGCAGATGGTATCAGGTATATCCTTGGTATTACAGAACAATCTTATCCCATTGTTCACCTTGCAACACACCAATATTTCTGATTCCGAAGACAGGCCAGTCAGAATGATGCTTGGTAGAGGATTTGCGGGCTATCAATTATATCGTGGCACCATTATACCCAATTGTATCGAACCTAGCAACTATCCTAAGCATTACATTAACCTACAGCATGCTTTTTTTGCTGTGCCCTTACTTACCTTTACTTATCTTCTTTGGCTTGGCTTCACGGACGAAGATTTATGGAGGGGTAATGTCCACGTCAGCTATAGGCTCATTTGTGGGACAGGCAGACACGGTTGCAGCGGTTGCAAGGGAAAATTGGTTGGTTGGGGTTGGCTGTTGGGTTTTTCCTCCTTTGTCTTTTGTTAGTAAGGTGGGCTCTGCGGTCTACTTCAAAGGAGGTTGCTGCTCGCCGAACTGTGATGCGCCAAGATGCACGGTTTGAGGCGATATCAGCCCACTGGCGGCGATCAATGTGGTAGGCACCAAGAGATTTCTTTAGGCAGTCCTTGTACCTCTTCTTGGTGCACCTCTGTCTCGGTGGCCAGTGGAGAGCTCACCATATAACATGATCTTGGGAAGGCAATGGTCCTCCATTCTGGAGACGTGACCTACCCAGCGCAGTTTGATTTTCAGCAGTGTGGGTTCGATGCTGTCGGCCTCTTCCATCTCGAGTACTTCGATGTTGGAGATGAAGTCGCTCCAATGAATGTTGAGGATGGAGCGGAGACATCGCTGGTGGAAGCGTTCTAGGAGCCATAGGTGATGCCGGTAGAGGACCCATGATTCGGAGCTGAACAGGAGTGTGGGTATGACAACGACTCTGTATGCGCTAATCTTTGTGAGGTTTTTCAGTTGGTTGTTTTTCCAGACTCTTTTGTGTAGTCTTCCAAAGGCGCTATTTGCCTTGGTGAGTCTGTTGTCTATCTTGTTGTCGATCCTTGCATCCGAGATAGGTAAACTGGTTGACCGTTTTGAGTTTTGTGTGCCCGATGGAGATGTGGGGGGGCTGGTAGTCATGGTGGGGAGTTGGCTGATGGAGGACCTCAGTTTTCTTCAGGCTGACTTCCAGGCCAAACATTTTGGCAGTTTCCACAAAACAGGACGTCAAGCGCTGAAGAGCTGGCTCTGAATGGGTAACTAAAGCAGCATCGTCTGCAAAGAGTAGTTCACGGACAATTTGCTCTTGTGTCTTGGTGTGAGCTTGCAGGCGCCTCAGATTGAAGAGGCTGCCATCCGTGCGGTACCGGATGTAAACAGCGTCTTCATTGTTGAGGTCTTTCATGGCTTGTTTCAGCATCATGCTGAAGAAGATTGAAAAGAGGGTTGGTGCGAGAACACAGCCATTGTTAATGGAGAAGGGTTCAGAGAGCTCATTGCTGTATCTGACCCGACCTTGTTGGTTTTCGTGCAGTTGGATAACCACGTTGAGGAACTTTGGGGGGCATCCGAGGCGCTCTAGTATTTGCCAAAGCATGCTTTTTTTGCTGTGCCCTTACTTCCCTGTACTTATAAAGGGCAGCAATATACCTGGACTAGACTGCCCCAGGGTTTTATTCTCACACACACACTCACACACATACACACACACACTCATTATTCTCACAGATTCTCCTGGCATCATTGACCTTCCTTGGAGAGTCCACTGTATATGGATGATCTACTTATCACCAGTCCTTCAAAACAATCCAATAACCAAGACAGCTGCTATTTAATGTGAGCATTACATTGCTGGGGTTATATGATCCCCTGACAGAAGGTTAATCAGCAAAACGGGAAGTGAAATCTTTAGGAACGCTGCTCAGCACTGATCAACAGAAATTTATCCCAGCACACATCACGCCTATCGTTAATTATCCAGTGCCCAATACACCAAAGCAGGTCCGGGCATTTTGGAACTGGTAAACTTTTGGCACCAATGGATTCCCAATGTGGTGACCCTGACTCAAGAATTATCTCCCCTTGCTACTGCAAACACACCTCAGCTTCTCACTCTAACTGAGGAACAGACATCAGCGTTTCACCAGTTATCAGGTGCCTTGTGCTCGGCATCAGCTATTGAACGTCCACTGTATTATCGATTTTTTCAGCTCCATGTGACCATTCTTAAAGGTTGCACCATGGCTGTCATCATGGGGCTTCATGAAGACAAGTTGCCTATTTTTCCACTAAATTAGACCCAGTTGCCCAAGGATTGCCTCCTTGTACTCAAATTTTGCCTGCACTACATTATATAATTTTGGTTGTTGCTAATACTACCTTACATCAACCAGTTCAGGTCTTCACCCAACACTCACTGGCCACTTTACTTATGTCTGACCAAACACGTCACGTGCAACAAGCACAACTAGGGCAGTGTGAGGTATCTTTCCTCGCTAATCCTTATTTGACCTTTCACAATAATACCACCATCAACCCAGCATCCTTTCTCATACATGTGCCTGATGCAGAGGAAGGGCCTGACCATGATTGTCTGCAGAGAAATCATCTTCTTACTTCAGCTCGTCAAGATCTAAAGGATTGTCCTATTGACAAGGCTACTACATAGTTTGTGGATGGTTCTTCTTTTATAGCTGAGAAGGGACTATAATAGTGAAGGACACCAATGTTGTAATTAAAGCTGTCATCGTCCGCCAACCCTTATCTGCCCAACAGGCTGAATTATTTGCTTTAACTCAAGCTTGCATTAAAGAAAGAGACATTTCCCTTTACATCTACACTGACTTTGGTGACACTTTTGGAGTAGCCCATGACTTTGGGGCACTTTGGCAACATCAAATTCTCCCATAAAACACAGGGAAATGCATATGTTGATACAGCAGCTTGTTCCACTGTGCTAAATGATCCCCTTATCATCTATTCAAATGAAAACAGACAACTGCTAAATAGACCAGCCTTACCTGACATGGATAGTATACTGTTACAAACAAATAAAACCTAATTAGTGCTAACAAAGGAACAGCATATAATGGTAAATTCAAAATAAAAATAATTTTCATTAAACTATTAATAACATATTTCTTACTTATCTCTAAACTTAACCCCACTATCGCACAAATGTAATTGTGTTAATGTGTGTGATCAAATTTCAAACCATAACAGTTCAGAAAAGTCAGTTTTAAAGTCCAGTTTCAAACATCTTATTGAATTTGAAGGTCTTTTTAAATTGTAGTTCAGAAGTAATTACAAAGCAAATGTGAAGCATTGAGTTCTTTACATTGTTGCTTAAAAGCAATAACAATGTATTTGTTAATATTCAAGTTCTTAGATTTTCCCAAACTCGCAAATCTTGTTGAGCTGTTTTCCAGGAAAAGATTTCTTCTTAATCTTTCACACTAGTGATCTTCAACCCGCTCTTAACTTCTTAAGAGTTATGGAATTTCCTTCCATGATGAGGCTGCACTCTTTATTTTCAAAATAAAAGAGGTCTCCTTTTCGAAATCCACATTTCTGTATTCCCCTTTTATTAGGGTAATACATAACAGCACCTATTTCGATTACTGCAATTCAACCTTGTCTTTCACAAGGGTCCATCTCCTGTGTGATCTGCAGGAACTGGCTCAAAGTGTCTGAATTTCACAATTTATTTCTCAAAATCATGTGACATTACATATGCAATGAGATCAGTCTCAATTCCAGGAAACCATTTATGGAATCTTTAACAGTTGCCAGCTCCAGTTTCTTGGAAACCATGTGACCTTCATAACTCTGGTTTGCAGACGTCATGTCTCCGAAAGATGGCATCACTTCTGAATGTATTGTATGGGTGTGTGTAACCGTGTTCTAAACCCACTACATTATCCAAGACATATTTATGGGAAATATAGCTTAACATTAACCTAAATTTAACAGATCCATTACAATACGGAAGCTACAGGGGAACACCCCAGCAACTCAAATTAAATTAAAGAACCAGCAGGGGTGCAATATGTATCCGATACTCAGTTATAGACCACCCCTGCTGGACATATGCAGTTACCCGAAGAGCCATTTGAATGCATACAGATAGATTTTAAAGAATTATCCAGAATACATAGTCACGGGTTTTGTCTGGTTATAATAGATATGGATTTTTTTAGTAGAGAATAGAGGCAATACCAATAGTTGGAGCAATGGCAAAAGCAGCTGTAGAAGCTTTCTTACATGAAATAATACCTAGACTTGGATTACCTGCCATAATTTGCTCTGACAATCGGTCACACTTCACATCCAAAGTAAACAATGAATTATGACATCATTTCAGAATAAAGCAGCAGTTCCACATCTCCCCCAGGCTCCTGGAGTGGTAGAAAGGGCTAATGGTAATTTAAAGAATAAATTGGCCAAACTAACAGAAGAAACGGAATTAGGATGGTTAAAAGTACTATCCATGACCCTATCTGAAATGCATACAAACCAACACGTTGGTACTGGTCTAACACCATCTGATATTTTATTCGGTCGCCCTCTCCGCGCACCCTGGAGAGCAAATAAACAAACTAATATACAATATGTCTAGATTGGCATGCTCCTAAGTGATAGGATGACCCTATACAGGATGTTCAGGAATTAATCGATGTTCTGAGACAACTGCACCCACAGGTACAAGAAACACAAAGAAACGATGTGCTAATCCGAAATTGGGATTGAAAAAAGATATCACCTCACTGGAAGGGACCATGGCAAGTGCTGTATCTAAAGTTTTCTTTAAATGGAGATTATCAATCTCAGTTCTTTAGTGATGACGCTGAAGCTCTTACAGTTGCTAATTCTTTACTTGATAATAAGCAGAAAGGTTTCCTCAACAACCTGTTTTGGTTCCGAAGAAGAAGAATGGAAAGTGTGAGATGGAATCTCAACAGTTGATTGATATTGGTATTGATGACGATCAAGTTAATAGAGAATTGGAGGAAGAATTTCATACTTGAAATGATTTTTACATTTTTTTTTGTTGTGGTTTGGGTACTGATCCTCCTGAAGTTGTCGGCCACTTTGTGGCATTGACACTCCCATATAATTGAGGGGGGGGGGGGGTAATACTGCTTTCAGTATTTTTCGTTTTTTGTGTGTTTGAGGATTTCTATAGGGTTTAAAAAAAGAAAAAAAACACAGATCACTGTAAAAGTTGAAGGACAACTTTGTTGGATTCATTTGTCGAACTGTAAACCTTTGATTAATAAGAAAGTTGTGGCTAATACTGACACTTTTGGGGGGGGGGGGGTTTTGAACCCCAGAGGGGAGACTGTAGTAAATTTAGAAAAGAATACCTTTCTTTTGTTATGCCATAATTATGCAGAAAAAGTGTCACAAACAGCTTGTTGGGTCTGTGCGTCTATACTCCAATCTGATCAAAGAGTCATTATGTACTCAGTGGTACCCCTAAATCATAATGAAATATATTCCGTGCAGTCCTTCTCCCAATGAGTAGGAGGCTCTGTGCAAGGACAGTGTGAGGAATTCCCAAGCATAACAAAAGATTGTGGCTGTCAGCATTTTCAAGGATGATTGACGTAATTATACCCACCAGTATATCAAACCTCAGCATCCGCATTAGCCAATCATACCTGTCCTGCCTCCACTGGGTATGGTAGATACCCTGTGCTACTGTAATAACCTCACCAGTGGAGACCTAATGAATGTGGGGTACAGGCAATGTAAAAAAAAAAATCAGACTTTAACTTTGGGACAACCTCCCCATCTCCTTGACTGGCAAATGTGATCCATAGGGAAACATCCACTAGCTCCAGTCAATGGTACCAGATGGATTTATGGGAAGAGAGGTTATTTCTGGCTTCCTGTTGAAGGCTTGGGTGATGTTACAAAAATAAATAAGAAATGGAAAGGGTGCTGTTATTTGGCTTGCCTAGTGCCACATCATCACCTTGTTTTTAACGTAAAAGATCATCCAATACACCGCAAGGATAACTCACATTATCAGGGAATGCCATCTTGCCACTGGCAGGGAAATCTGAAAGATTCTGGATGGATGTTTTTCCCTTATATGGAACAGCCAGAAATTTGAGGAAAATTATTAATCTGGTAGCCTCCCTGCAGCTATGACTTTTGGTTATGTTGAGGATCAGAACCAGGCAGCTAGTACTGAAATGATGGCTATGTGACCAACTGTATTACAAAATCCAATGGTTTTGGATTACCTTTTGACAGAGTATGGTGGTACGTGCGCCATAATAAGACAGGAAGGTTACACTTTTTTCCCTGATGAGTCGAAAAATATTACTTCTCTATCTGACCACATGCAATTTGAAATCTTGAAGCTCAATAAGCTAGGTGCAGATTGGCATGACTTTCACTCAGGGTCTCCTGGATGGTGGAACTTTGGACGACTGTTTACTGGCTAGGGGGTGGGGGGTGGGGGGGGAAGGATACGTTAAAGCATTATCTTATTATTTTAGTTTTTAAACCTTTTATCCGGAATTTCAAACACAGGCAACCTCCAAAAACCGGGCCTTTTCTCAGTAATGAAAATGGCTGCATTCATCGGTCACCCCTCCCCTCCCCACGGCCGTCTGTCATCAGTCCTTCCCCCCCCTCCATCCCTCCATCAGTCACCCCACCTCCTGGCCTGCTGTCAGTCAACCCCACCGCTCGGCTTTCCATCGGTCACCCCACTCCCCTCGGCTGTTCATCGGTCAGTCCCCCCGACACATGCCATCATAGGAATGGCCCCCGCCCTTGCCTAGCTGTGCCTCCTGGCATCCATCAGTCACCCCCCACCCCTGGCCATTCAACCATCAGTCACCCAATCCCATCTAACTCCTGACACCCCCAAATCCCAATGCCCCCATATAAATCCTAACACCCCCCCCCATCCAACTCCCGACACCCTTCCCCCCCAATCCAACTCCCAATTTAGTGTAATCGGCAAACTACACTCAGTTCCTTCTTCAAAATTGTCAATGCATAGCATGAACAGGGGCAACAACCAGCACAGTAGTCCACTCTCCACTGACTGCCAACCTGAGAAACATCCATTTACCGCAGCTTTTTGCCAATCCACTATCCATACTAATACATAACCCCAATTCCAAGCATCCTCGTGGATAATTCTTTTACGCAGCTCCTTATCGAACACCTTGATATCCAAATGTCTCTCTGTGAATTATAGCTTCAAGCATTTTCCCAAGTACAGATGTTAAGCTAACTGGCCTGCTTTTTGCCTACATCCTATTAAAAAAAACAGTAGTACGACATTCTTTATCTTCCAAGCCACTGGGATCTGCCCAAGGTCCAGAGTGTTTCAGTACACTATTAAAATAGGATCCACTTTAACTTTTGCACTGAAACATGGAAGTCTGCAGATGCTGTGTTTATAGCAAAAACACAAAGTGCTTGAAGATATGTTATGAACTAATAACACGTTTAAATTTTGTTTGGAACTAGGGACTAATAAAGGAACGGCAATGGAAAATTCACCAGATACACCAGGTAAATTCAAATTAATAGTTGTTATTAAACTATCAATAATATAGCATTTCTTACTTATCTCCAAACTTAACTCTAAATTTAGCCCCACTATGTGCAAATGTAAAGTGTGTGTGTGTGTGTGTGTGTGTGTGTGTGTGTGTGTGTGCGCGCGCACGCACGCGTTCGTGATTAAAATCCCACTCTGAAAAATCAATTTTAAAAAATTTAGCATCATTTTAATGTTACTTGGTCTTAAATTCTCAGTTCAGAAATAATTATAAAGTGCTTTTAAACATCATATCTTCATGCCTCTTTACTCACAGTTCTTTTGATGAGATGTCTTGAAAGATATTCTTTAAATAGAAGTGACCATCTTTTGAGTCACCAATGTACCTCCTGTGAAAAGGAGAATACAATTCCTGTCTTCCCAGGATTAAATCTTCTCCATTTTATTGAAGATTTTGCAATATGTTTTCCACAAGAAGAATCTGGCCTCTTTTCAAAGAGACAGCGAAGTGGTCCTCCTATTTTGGTTACAGAAATTCAACCCTGTCTTTCACAAGATTCCAACCCCTGTGTGTCAAAGGGTTTTGACTTATCCAAAAATGTCTCAATTCGATAATATATTTCCATCCCATTTCTCATGTCACATGTTACATGGCATAATTTCTGTCTTTTAAGCTCATAAGGTCTTTTGAAACGAATGTGCTAATAGCATTTAAGACCACTTATGTCTCTGAGGTCTGCTTTCCTCAGAACTAAAATGGTTGTGAGTTTATACAGGTGTTTCTGAACTAACACCTATTGTTTCAAATATCTCAAGAACCATCATAAATCCTTTTTATCTTCTTAACTCTAACTTCAATCAGCATCCATTTTCATCTCAAACTGGCTTCTATCTTTATCTCAAAGAACCATGTATGTTTAAAATGCTAATGTGTTGTCTTTGTGCTGTTACGAGCCCAGAGGACCCCAAAACCCAGCAGCAATATTCACCAAGACAAATGGTTACTTAAACAAAACTTGCTTTTAATTATCTTTAAACATGAAAACAGAATCATATTTTAACTTGTCATGATTGACTTAACTAACCTATCTTAACCCCCTTCTAATTCTAAGCGCACATGCATGCAATGTGTGTATAAGTTCAGAAAAATTCTTTGATTCACAGTCCAATCTCATTTCTCATTCCTCCAAGTTCACTGGTTGCAGGCAATTCTTAGACTGTGCACAGAATTTAACATTTATAAAATGCACCAGGCTTTGGTGCTTGAAAGGTAAATGGTTACCGCTCAGGAAGGTTCTTGTCAGTTTTCAGAGAGAGATTCAGTATACGCTGACACCCACAACTATTTTTTTTTTAAATCAGCTACTTCAGTGTCTTGCCGAAGAAACCTAACCCCTCAGGTTCTCCAGATGATAACCTCTTTCTTTCAGATTTCCAGAGTTCATTTTTGTTTCCCTTATTTCAAGTGAAACATTACACAGCCAGTCCTCTCCTCTTGCATGAACCACAAGGGCTTTGACCAGACTGACCTAAGCATTTTACAACAAGTCTTCCAAATGGGGTTTTCCACAAGCTTTCCAGCTTGTCCTGTTCCAGTCCTAGCTGCTGCTGAATCACTGTAGAACTGATCTCTGTATCTCTCTCTCTCTCTCTCCTCTGAAAGGCTGTTTGACTCTCTCTGCTTGGAAAACCACATGACCCTCTTACAACAGCAAGTTCCCCTCCAGACAATCTGCGGCTCCGACAAGCTCATTCATCTGTTCCCTTTTTGTAAACAACAATCCATTAGTGAAGTCTCTTGGGCACTCTCCAAAGCTTTTGCAAAGGCTCTGGGACCGACATTAGCAAAACTCCAGTATTTTAAATAAGATCTATTTTAAAGTGTTTGTATGTGACCTACACTAAAAACCCTGCCCAAATTTATCTCCCAAAAACATATCTATATTCTGTCACAGTGCCCCTGTAACTTATTAAACCATATCTCAATAAAATATAGTTTTAACATTGAACTAAGGATTCATATTAACACAGATCCATTGGAGAAATTAAAAGGTTTCACAGCATCCATAGGAGTCAAAAATATATAACTATTCTTTCAATATCATGGGATGCATCCATCAGGACTTGTCAACTTTTAGGGGCACTAGATTGTTCTGCACTTTCTCTTTAGTGATGACGATTACATAGAGGTCCTTCACATCTCTCTTTGGCATGTTAAATGTGTCATCCAGCGTGAAGACCAACACAAAATTATTTTTCAAAGCCTTGGCCACTTCCACTTTACCAAATATTAATTCTCCATTTTCATCTTCCAAGGGACCTGCATTCACTTTAGCCATCCTTTTCCACTTTATATAATTATAAAAAAGTTTACTGCCTTTATACTTGGTGCAACTTTACTTTCATTAAGTATTTTCCCTTTCTTTATTGCTTGCTTGGTGGTCTTTGTTGCTTTTTCTTTCTTTCTTTTTCAACCTTTTATTGATTTTATAATAAACATATAATGTATATGGAATATATAAGTAGAGAAAGTAACACTTTATACAAAGCTATTATAATCAGTACCCATATCACTAATCATTTCTAAACACTATATTAAGGAATGATATGAAACATTTTATTATAATATCCCCAGTACCTAGACCAGAGTTGCATGGTGAAAAGATTAGTACTCTGCTATTGCTTTTTAAACTTTTCCCAACCTTCAAGTTTCCTTCAGTCTCAGGAATATTGCATGCATGAGCTTTTAGTTTAATGCCATGTTTTATTTCTTTAGTTAGCCAAGGCTGGCTTTCCCACCCTTACTGACCTTGCTTTTAACTGGAATATACTTCTGTTGAGCACTGTGAAAAAATATCTTGAAAATTCTTCCACTGTTCCTAAACTGTCCCACCACGTATCCTTCCATTCAAAGAATTTATACGTTAAAATTATTTGTACACAAATTGAATAAATTTCTTATTTTGACACTGAGGAATTTGTAAAAAATCTCCAGTCAATGCAGTATAATATTTCCACATTAGACAAGTGACTTCTACAATGCTTAATTGGGAATACATCCTGAAATCTTAAAAAACAAATGCTAAACTATATCAGGATTAACTAAAATCTTAAATCCTTTGATCTCAGGGAATCCAAGTAGAGATAAAAATAAGAAAATATTTCTTGACATTGCTTTGTTTTATCCTTATGACTCTTCATTTAAAGATTGGAATGAAACTGTCAATGCCCAAATGTCACACAATTTCTAAACTGACTCTCATTTTCTAAAGACTTGACATTTGTTCATTGAAACTATCAATGAAAAAATGGTCAGGAGCAGTAATTTTTTTTGGCCTATTTCTAAGGGTGTTATAATAATAGAAATTTGTTTGGTGACACCCATTCGATCATCTCTAATTCTTTAGACTTATTTTTGTAATAAATACAACTCCCACAGTGAAACTCTATCATTTTCTTTTTGTTAAAGTATTGTGGTACATCAGAAATAGGAGCAGGAGTAGGCCTTACGTCCTACCAGCCTTTTCTCCATATCCCTTAATTCCCATTCCATGTAAAAATCTATCCAACCTTGTCTTAAATATATTTACTTAGGTAGCCTCCACTGGTTCAACGGGCGGTGAATTCCATAGATTCACTACCCTTTTGGAAAAGCAGTTCCTCCTCATCTCCATCTTAAATCTACCATCCTGAATCTTGCGGCTGTGTCCCCTAGTTCTACTCTCCTTCACCAATGCAAATAACTTTCCTACCTCTATCTTATCTATGCCCTTCATAATTTTATGCATTTCTATCAGATCCCCTCTCATTCTAAATTCCAGTGAGTACAGTCTCAGAAGCCTCAATCTCTCGCATAGTCTAATCCCTTCATCTCTGGAATCAATCTGGTGAACCTCTTCTGGACCCCCTCCAAGTCACGACTTCCTTCCTCAAGTAAGGAGACCAGAATTGCTCACAGTGCTCCACATGCGGCCTCACCAGTACATTGTACAGTTGCAGCATAACCTCCCTGTTCCTAAATTCAATCCCGCTAAGCACTTCAGTTAAATACTTCTCATATTTGTATTATAATAGCCACTCATTTATTGGAATCTAGCAAATTAATCGAATAAAAACAAAGAAACTTCCACTTTACAAGATTCAAGATTAAATTTGTCGGATAATGAAGACCATGCAATATGACAAAAAAATTGTATTTGTCTGCCCTAAGATTCACCATCGGCAAAAATTGCCGGAAGGGCCTCTTACAGACAAAGAGAAGCAAAAGAGAATCCCCTCAGCATCACCGTGAATCCATGGATTCGCCTCCGGTGCTTCTGCAGCCATAGAGTCCAGTCCAAGCTATCAGCAGCCTGAGTTCCAGATCCAAACCTACGTCATGATCAGGAAACCTTCACCACCCTCTCTCTTCTCCTGGAATCCCTTCAGCTCGTCCTGAGTGAGTAGCCCACAGCCTGCATGGGTTCCTCACCTCCAGTCGCCATCAGCCCGCACCTCTGTGTTCCTCAGGCTCAGAGCCCCTCACTGGTCTGCTCCCATGGTCACCATCCCATTGGCTGTTTCCTCAGATTCTCCTTCTCAAACGGGGGATGGTATCCTCATTCTCTGGTGCCGAGCACCGGTCTTCGGTTTCCCCAGGGTCTGTATACCCTCGTTACTGCTGCCGATCATAAGTACCACCACCTTGGTGCAGACGATGCAGGAGAAGAATTTTCAAATTAACCACCGTTGGCCCCATTTACAGCTTGTAGAGCCAATGGCAGTCAGACTGGGCGTTGGACTCCATGGGAATGCTGTGACTCTGCTCCCTGCTCTCCACGGGTCCACACCAGCCGCAGCGCTGCCACTACAGCAGCACTGGAGCTGCTATAATTTTCAGACCAAGAAACTTTAAGTTCAAGGTTCCTTTTATTTGTCACACAAGAATACAAAAAAAACATACATGATATATTTCCATCTTTTGCCTGCCACAAGGCAAATATAAAGTCACTATTAACATTGATCGTCACCCCAAACAACAAGAGAAGAAAAGGAGTCCCTTCAGAGTCACTGAGAGCCTATGGATTTGCCTCCAGCGCTACCACAGCCTCTGCCACAGTACAGACTCCTGTTCGAACACCAGATCCAAACCTCCGATCAGAAAGCATTCATCACCCAAGGCCCTTCAGCAGCCCTTTCTTACACTCAGCATCTCTTGAATCCCAGTATCGATACCTGATTCCCTTGAGCCAGTCTCCAGCAGGCTGCAGACTGCTGTAAGTCCTTTGACCACAGGTTGCAAGTAGCCAGCAGCCTGTGTGGATCCTTCAGCTGCTGAGCCCCTCGTTGGTCTGCTGCTGTGGTCACCTTCCTGTAGGTTCATATCCCAGGCTTTTCCTTCTCAACCAGGGTGTTTCCCCGTTTCTGGTGCTTTGGCGATCTGCTGCTCACCCAGATTCTGCAACCCCTTGTGGTATGCTTTCCAACTATTAGAATACATATTATAGTTATCAACAGAAAGTATGCAATTATGTTGTAATTTATGTTGTAATTCTCCATTTACCACTCATCTGCCCTGGCCCCCCTCTGACCCGAGATGCAACAAACACAGGATTCCCCTGGTCCTCACCTACCATCTCACCAGCCTTCGCATCCCACACATTATCCTCTGGAATTTTTGGCACTTACAACAGATCCCACTACAAAACACAGTTTCCCCTTTCCTTCCATCTCTGCCTTCCGTAGGGACTGCTCCCTCCATAACTCCATAATGCACTCATCCCTCTCCACCAATCGCCCCCCCACCCCCATCCCCGGCCACAGGAGGTGCCACACTTGCACCCACGCCTCCTCCCTCATCACAGCCCGGGACCCCAAACAGGCCTTTCAAGTGAAGCAACACTTCACTTGTATATTTGCAGGATTGATTTACTGCATCCGGTGCTCCACTTGTGGCCTTTCTACATCGGAGAAACTGGGTACAGACTGGGAGATCGCTTCACTGAGCACCTCCACTGACAACACCAATGACAGGGATCTCTCAGTGGCCAACCATTTCATGCTCATATATATCTACATGGCCTCATGTACTATCCCACCAAGACCACCCGTAAATTGGAGGAACAACACCTAATTTTCCATCTGGGCACTCTTCAAACAAATGGCATTAAACTTGACTTTTTCGGTTTCTGCTAACATGCGCGCCTTTGGCCCTCCCTTTCCTTCCCACTATCTTCTTTCCCTCAGCTCTTCACCTCTTTCCCTCTCTATTCACCTAACCATCCCTCCTCCCTCTGCTTGCTGCTGGGCCCTCCCTCCATTTTCCATCTATTACCTCCTGCCTTTGCAACCACACCAACCCCCCCCCCCCCCCCCACCACCCCCTTACCTTCTTATATGGATGTTTGCCAACATTTTTTCATTCCTTGGTGTAGAGCTCAAGCCCAAAACGTCTTGTTATGTATTTTTTATCTCTGCTATATAAAGGACACTATTTAACCTGCTGAGTTTCTCCAGCATTGTGTTTTTACTTCAATCACTGTGTCTGCCGACTTGCATGTTTTACTTATGTTGTAATTAGACCGGTTTGTAATTAGACTGGCAGCCCCAGTCCGGGCACAGGGAGAGCTGCAGCGGCCCCGGCCCCGGTCCGGGCAAAGGGTAGACGGCGGCGGCCCCGATCTGGGCAGGAGCAAGGGGGAGACGGCGGCCCCGGCCTCGGTCGAGTGAGGCAGGCGGAGGCCTCGATCCGGGCAGAGAGTTGGAGGCGGCGGCCCCAGTCCGGGCACAGGGAGAGCAGCAGCGGCCCCGGCCCCGGTCCGGGCGAAGGGTAGGCGGCGGCGGCCCCGATCCGGGCAGGAGCAAGGGGGAGACGGCGGCCCCGGCCTCGGTCGAGTGGGGCAGGCGGAGGCCCCGATCCGGGCAGAGAGTGGGAGGCGGCGGCCCCAGTCCAGGGACAGGGTGAGCTGCGGCGGCCTCGGACCCGGTCCGGGCAGTATGGACCGACCTAGGAGGGGAGGCAGGCCCCTCCAACCCGGGTAAGAAACCTGCATAGGAGAAGGCCACTCCGATATAAAATCTACGACCCAAGGACCTCGCTGCCACGTCCCAGCTTGCTTGGCCACAGCACACGAACCATGGGTGTAAAGGGTGGGGCCAGTACTGCGCGCACTGCACTCCACCTAAAAGCTCCTTTGCGCAGGCCCGAGGACAAGTCCACGTCCTCCCCCTCCACGTCCTCCCCTCCACGTCCTCCCCCTCCACGTCCTCCCCCTCCACGTCCTCCCCCTCCACGTCCTCCCCCTCCACGTCCTCCCCCTCAAAAGATGCTCACAAACTCAAGCTAGCATGCTGGAACATCAGAACCATGCTAGACAAGGCTGACAGCCACCGACCTGAACGTCGGTCTGCCCTCATTGCACATGAACTCCTCAGACTTGACATCGACATAGCCGCTCTCAGTGAAGTCCACCTGGCAGATGTAGGCAGCTTCCAAGAACGCGGCGCGGGCTACACACTCTACTGGTCTGGCAAGCCTTCGGATGAACGACGCCTATCTGGTGTAGGCTTCATGGTCAAGAGCTTCATTGCCTCCAAAATCGAAAACCTTCCGACAGGCCTCTCAGACCGAATCATGTCCATGCGACTCCCCCTTCAAAACAAGCGTCACATCACCCTCATCAGTGTCTATGCTCCAACCCTCCAGGCAGAACCAGCAGAAAAGGACAAGTTCTACACTGACCTGCGCAACCTCATCCAACGCACCCCTACAGCCGACAAGGTTGTCATCCTGGGCGACTTCAACGCTCGTGTCGGCAAAGACTCAGAAACCTGGCCAGGAATCCTGGGCAAGCATGGCGTCGGCAAGTGCAACGACAATGGGCGCCATCTGTTGGAGCTCTGCGCAGAACAGCGGCTCGTCATTACAAACACCCTTTTTCAGCAGAGGGACAGCCTTAAGACCACCTGGATGCATCCCCGATCCAAACACTGGCACCTCCTGGACTACATCCTGGTGCGAGAAAGTGACAAACGAGATGTGCTCCACACCAGGGTCATGCCTAGCGCGGAATGCCACACTGACCACCGGCTGGTTTGCTGCAAGCTCAACCTTCACTTCAAGCCAAAGCCCAGGAACAATAAAGCCCCCAGAAAGAGGTTCAATGTTGGAAACCTGCAGTCAGACGAAGCGAGAGGAAACTTCCAGGCAAACCTCAAAGCAAAGCTCGACGATGCAACCCGCCTCACGGACCCGTCCCCTGAAACCCTCCGGGATCAGTTGAAGACTACCATACTGCAATCCACTGAAGAGGTACTGGGCTTCTCCTCCAGGAAAAACAAGGACTGGTTTGACGAAAACAGCCAGGAAATCCAGGAGCTGCTGGCAAAGAAGCGAGCTGCCCACCAGGCTCACCTTACCAAGCCGTCCTGTCCAGAGAAGAAACAAGCCTTCCGTCGCGCATGCGGCCATCTTCAGCGCAAACTCCGGGAGATCCAAAATGAGTGGTGGACTAGCCTCGCCAAACGAACTCAGCTCAGCGCGGACATTGGCGACTTCAGGGGTTTCTACGAGGCTCTAAAGGCTGTGTACGGCCCCTCACCCCAAGTCCAAAGCCCGCTGCGCAGCTCAGACGGCAAAGTCCTCCTCAGCGACAAGATCTCCATCCTCAACCGATGGTCAGAACACTTCCAATCTCTTTTCAGTGCCAACCGCTCAGTCCAAGATTCCGCCCTGCTCCAGCTCCCTCAACAGCCCCTAAGGCTAGAGCTGGATGAGGTTCTCACCCTGGATGAGACATATAAGGCAATCGAACAACTGAAAAGTGGCAAAGCAGCAGGTATGGATGGAATCCCCCCAGAGGTCTGGAAGGCTGGCGGCAAAACTCTGCATGCCAAACTGCATGAGTTTTTCAAGCTTTGTTGGGACCAAGGAAAACTGCCTCAGGATCTTCGTGATGCCACCATCATCACCCTGTACAAAAATAAAGGCGAAAAATCAGACTGCTCAAACTACAGGGGAATCACGTTGCTCTCCATTGCAGGCAAAATCTTCGCTAGGATTCTACTAAATAGAATAATACCTAGTGTCGCCGAGAATATTCTCCCAGAATCACAGTGCGGGTTTCGCGCAAACAAAGGAACTACTGACATGGTCTTTGCCCTCAGACAGCTCCAAGAAAAGTGCAGAGAACAAAACAAAGGACTCTACATCACCTTTGTTGACCTCACCAAGAGAAACTTGTCCGTGAACTACTCTTTGCAGACGATGCCGCTTTAGTTGCCCATTCAGAGCCAGCTCTTCAGCGCTTGACGTCCTGCTTTGCGGAAACTGCCAAAATGTTTGGCCTGGAAGTCAGCCTGAAGAAAACTGAGGTCCTCCATCAGCCAGCTCCCCACCATGACTACCAGCCCCCCCACATCTCCATCGGGCACACAAAACTCAAAACGGTCAACCAGTTTACCTATCTCGGCTGCACCATTTCATCAGATGCAAGGATCGACAATGAGATAGACAACAGACTCACCAAGGCAAATAGCGCCTTTGGAAAACTACACAAAAGAGTCTGGAAAAACAACCAACTGAAAAACCTCACAAAGATAAGCGTATACAGAGCCGTTGTCATACCCACACTCCTGTTCGGCTCCGAATCATGGGTCCTCTACCGGCACCACCTACGGCTCCTAGAACGCTTCCACCAGCGTTGTCTCCGCACCATCCTCAACATCCATTGGAGCGCTTTCATCCCTAACGTCGAAGTACTCGAGATGGCAGAGGTCGACAGCATCGAGTCCACGCTGCTGAAGATCCAGCTGCGCTGGGTGGGTCACGTCTCCAGAATGGAGGACCATCGCCTTCCCAAGATCGTGTTATATGGCGAGCTCTCCACTGGCCACCGTGACAGAGGTGCACCAAAGAAAAGGTACAAGGACTGCCTAAAGAAATCTCTTGGTGCCTGCCACATTGACCACCGCCAGTGGGCTGATAACGCCTCAAACCGTGCATCTTGGCGCCTCACAGTTTGGCGGGCAGCAACCTCCTTTGAAGAAGACCGCAGAGCCCACCTCACTCACAAAAGGCAAAGGAGGAAAAACCCAACACCCAACCCCAACCAACCAATTTTCCCCTGCAACCGCTGCAACCGTGTCTGCCTGTCCCGCATCGGACTTGTCAGCCACAAACGAGCCTGCAGCTGACGTGGACTTTTTACCCCCTCCATAAATCTTCGTCCGCGAAGCCAAGCCAAAGAAGAATTAGACCGGTTTAAAGAATCACAGCCTTGCAAATCATTCTAGCTGTAATTCCACTTCAAATATTTGTGCATTCTTCCACTATATATTTTCAATTCCCCATATACAAACAATTTAGCAGAACACACAGAACAGCACATTACAACTTTGCAACATTATTCTGAAAAAAGACACAAATGTATCTTTTTTCCAGCCTGTACATATCAATTAATGAGATTGGGTAAGCTTTATCTGAGCCAAAATGCTGAGATTCAAAGCTCCTTCAGGGTAAATGAATACGTAATAAGCTTTTGTTCTTGAAACACATCCTGCCAGAATTTCCAAGTGCAGTCCAAAAATTTGGATGCCTGAAATCTGGACCATCCGAAAATCCAGACTTTTCGAACATTGCCAAATTTTTTTAATTTAGTGGGATTTTGTGTGGTGCGTGCATGTGTAACCACCACAGAAGCACAGCGGCAACAAGCGACCACGCTTTTAGACAAGGATTGACTTTATTTTTCTTTAAAACTAATTATTTTGATAAATGAAGCATGCTGTATTTGCTCATGAATAACCTATAAAAATGTATCTGTTCATCTCTTCTTTATTCCTCCTTTAAACTTGAATTTTAAAAGTACTCCCGAAGGGACGGCATAGTTGGCGTAGCGGTTAGCAGAATGCCTTTACAGCACAACCAATCAGGACCGTGGTTTGAATCCCACACTGTTTGTAAGGTGTTTGGACATTCTCCCCATGTCTGCGTGGGTTTTCCACAGGGCGCCGGTTTCCTCCCACTGTTCAAAACATACTGGGATGAAAATTGTTCGCACGGTCTTGTGAGCCAAAATGGCCTGTTACAGCACTGTATGTCTAAACTTAAATTTTTTTTAAATTGGGAAAATCTGAAATCCAGACTGACCCAATTCCTGAGCAGTCTAGATTTTCAGACTTCTACTATTAAGTTTAGAAGTTTAAAATTCCTATTTTAGGACATTAATAATGTTTTTAAATAGACACCACCTGAAACATACTGAGTATGGAATTAAACCAAATTTACCCAAATACAGATAGATACTCCTCTACTTACGACGGTTTGACTTTTTTTTTGAAGTTACGATGGTAACTGCTATATTTTATGATTAAAAATTGTTTATTTTTCAGTGTGGAATAAAAGGTATTCAGCATTTAATTATAAAATAGGCTTTGTTTTAGCAGTAGGCTATGGTAAGTGTTTTGAGCACATTTAAGATAGGCTAGGCCATGATGGGTGATATTTTTGTATTCTTTTTCAACACTATTTTTTTCCACTTTTGAGAGGTTTATCAGAACGTAACCCCATCTTAAGTTGAGGAATAACTGTAGTAAAACCAATTTAGCCCAATCCTCATACCCTATCCAAGTTTATTTTGTTGATGCAAGTCTCTCAACCTACCCTCTCTAAATTGTTAACAGTCCTCTTAACTTCCTTGTCTCCATATTAGCAGACATAGTTTCCCATCATGAGGAACAAGATTGCACATTCAAATATGCCATGATAATTCTCCCATTCAAAAAATACTTTTTGACATCCCAGTCCTTAAAAATTACACTGGAAAAAAAAGTTTTTTAAAAAGTTTGCTTCCTGAAAAAAAATTAGGGATTATGATAGACAATTTCAAACTGAACACAAAGATAATTTAAGATTTGCTATTACACGTCGAAGTAAGTTGGACAAACATTAAATTAACTTTTATTAAATTGAGCATGTTTAATTGCATCATGATGCTGACACGTTGCATTAATTTAACTGACCTAAAAATGTTTTACCACTGATTTTCATTTGTACTCAGCATTTGATGCCCTCTTGTATCAGTCTCCAACAAAAGTCAGCCAGCATTGACGGATTCCAGTTGCCCTGATATTGCTTTTACATGGTCACAATGTCCTGGTCTCACATTGTTCGTCACTGACTGCACCAAGATCAGCAGAGAAGATGTCCAAGTGTGAATGCAGAAAATTAATTTTCAATGACATGTTACATGTCATGGTTTTGTATGATTGGAGCATGTGCACCAATGTTCAATCTATAATCATTGTAATGCACGTCATCTGTATATGTGTGCTGCTTTTATACCTGTCCCCATCTATCCTGACTAAGCATGCCCAGTATTAAGACAATATTTGCATAGCACCTGCACGGAGTACATGCCCAGGCAATATATAGTAGACTTAAAATATGAGAGGAAATCACAAAATAGACGATAACTAAAAAAATGGTAATGTGATAGGAAAATTTTAAGGTGATTCTCGTGTTCAACAGCCCAAAATCCATAATATACACCCAAAAAATGTTCGGGAAGCAAAAATCATCATTGTCTAATGATATTGGTTTATTTTCTAATCCTAAATCCTGGAATATACATTGTTGCACAAAGACCATATATTCTTTTTTAACCCCTTTTGATTAGGTTTCCATTCCTGGTTCTTTATCAAACAGACTTAAAGTCAAAGGGGTTACCATGAGTACCCACATGGGTTCTAGTCACTTGTTCCATCTCCGGAAATACTTTCCCCTTTCTTAATCTATTTGCCTCCATCTCGGGAGACAAACTTTCTTCAGACATTTTCTACCAACGCCCAAAACTACTTCCACTACTCTTCCCCATGCCCAACCCACAATAAGGATTCTATTCCTTTCTCTCAATTCCTTTATATCTGTTGCATCTGTTCCCAAGATTAAGTCTTCCACTCAAGATCATCCAAGACATCCTCCTTCAAAAATTTTGCCTTCCCCTCTACCACCATCAACTCAGCCCTTACTCACATCTTCTCCATTTCTTGCACACCTCTGGTCCTGGCCTCCTCTGATCCTAGACACAGAAGAACAGGATTCCTCTTGTCTTTACCTACCATCCGACCAACCTCTGCATCCACATGTGATCCTCCACAATATGTCACCTACAACACGATCGCACCACTAGACATATCTTCCCTTCTCTTCCCCCCCCCTTCACCTTCCATAGGGACCACTCCCTCTGTCACTCTCTCGTTTGTGTAGGAAACTTGGCCTCCCTGCCTGTCTGGAATGTGTAATTACCTCCTATATCCTTCATGTCTGGAACTTTCGGAAGTCACCTCACCTGTCAGTCAAGGTTGGACTCCGGCCACTAAATAGTGCATGCCTTGCTGTTGGCTAATTCAAATCACCTAGGGTCATTATTGGCCAGACACACAAATTAGCACTTTTATTTAGAACCAGCACAAAGCACATTCTCTCTCTCTCTCTGCCTCGTGGTCCATGCCAGGTCACTACTGTGGATATCTCTTGGAAGGGTCACAGGTAAAGTATGCACTGTACTGAAGCTGAGCTGTAGTACTGCGATAGAAACAGTATTTGCAGTAGCGCCGTGCTCCCACTGATCAGGCGTTCAGGAGCATGTGTAGAGCCCCTCCTTATAATGTGTGAATGCCTGTATCATCATTTACATTAATTAGTAATTGTGTACCATTTAACATTCTTCTATTTATTTCCCACGCTCTTCTAAAATAATTGTGCACGTTTTATTCCCAATACTATTTTCCCATGCTCTTTTATAAATTGTGCCTGTGTGTTAATAAAAATAACGTTTCATTGTAACCATTGTGTCCAGACTCATCTCTCTGTGAACCCATTGAACCTGATCCTCTATGTCAACATAACAATTGGTACTGAGAGCAGGGTTCTAAGTGTTGCGACTGGCCACACATGGAGTCTTAACCATGTGGAAGAATGTATTAATAACTGTGTATGTGGGTGACCTGTCAGGTGCATGGTTCATTGTGTACCTGCTCATTAATGGGAGCAGCAGGAGGTGACCTACAAATGGGGAAAAAACCCCAGATTCAGAGTATAAAATCCCCAGGTGGCCCAGGTGGTTCAGTTCCAGCCACACCACATCAATCGATTGGGTCAACAGGTTGGCCCCCACGGGCAGAAGATATGGCACCATGTAGTCTCCCATCTGGAATTACTGGGAGTCGTGGGGCAGTCCTATGGTTACTGATATCTCTACTCGGGCGCCAGAGAGATATCATGTCCGAGTTAAGTAATCAGGGTGCCCAGAAAGAGGGAAGTAGAATCCCTGCAACATGAATGTTGGGAACTGCAAGAGGCAGTGCAGACTGCCCAAGGGCAAGCGACCAACTTAGCCTTTAACATAATGGAGGCATCAATCCACACTGATCAAAACACAGAAACTGCAAGCAGTTCTCTAACCTGGCTCACAACTTGACTTATGAACAGTCCGAGCTATTGTTCAACAGGGGGATGGGTATGCACGGATAATGACCATAACCCTGAGGAAACTGAGTCCCACAAGACATTTCCTCCTCCCTGCATGCCAGAGCCTTTACCAGCCCAGCCAGTGACCACACGTACCCAGGACTGCCACAAGGGCACCCTCCAAAATGGGTAGGTAGCCCCCAATGTCCAGCAGGGGGAGGGGATTGGCACATGGTTGGGGATGGGTATGTGTTGATGGATGGTGATAACCCTGAGGAAAATGAGTACCACGACACACTTCCTCCCCCCGTGTGCCTGAGCCTTTACAAGCCTGGCCAGTGACCTATCCCAGGTCTGCCAAGAGGGCACCCTGCCTACTCTTCAAAACAGAGAGGTAGCCAAAAAACAGGGACACAAGTGGGAACATAGGTGATCATTATGAGATAATGGAGCACCAGGACTACTCTGGTAAGGGCTAACCGGGCAAGGGGAACAATCTACCAGCTGTCAGGCAAACACTTAGCCAGGCCACTGCTTCAGCTGGGAGACGAGGGGGCTCCCAATGCTCTTCTCTCTCATCAGGAAGCCATTACCCTCCAGAGTACATGGAGCAGAGAGCTTCCTCTCTTCACCATTCATCTGTCTCCATCCCTTCTTTCACAGAGCTAACCCACCTTCCACCCCCCACCCCGTTTTTTCTTATGCCTTCCTTCACCCATTACCTCTTGCTGTGGGTCTGTGGTCCTCCCTTTGCCCCTCTCCCCACCATTTTATTCAGGCGCCTGTCTACATTTTGCTCATACCTTGATGAAGAAATCATGCCCGAAATGAGGGTTAAGTATCTTTATCTTTGTTGTATAAAGTACAGTTTGACCTGCTGACTTTCTCCAACATTGTTATTTTACTTCAATCACTGCATCTGCTGACTTTCAGGTTTTACTTTTTTTTAATTTTAGACTTAATCAAAGCATAGAATATATCATTCACAATCATTCTTCAGCCTTTGTCAAAGGTAAACATACAATCCTTTTCCAATGCCTCTCCTCACACACATTGTACAATATACGTATGCATCAAAATTTGCTGCAGCTGAAATAGGTAAGTAAAAAACCATAATGGTAAATTAATTGAATGAAAAGACACTAAGTAGCTACAATAATAAATATTCAGCAATCCTTGCACAAAAAAAAGTGACTTTATAATAGTGGAGACAGTCCTTTCTTTTGTGCTGTCAGTGCAGTCTACGATTAGTGTGCTCGGGAGTGGTTCAAGAGTCTGATAGCAATTGGAAAGAAACCGTCCTTGAACCTAGAGGTACTGGGCTCTAAGATTCTGAGCCTTCATCCTGAAGGTAGAAGTGAGAAGAGGTTATGACTAGGATGATAGGGGTCCATTATGATGCTGCCAGCCTTCTTGAAATAGCACCTCACATGGATACAAGGTCAGAGTCTGTGATAGACCTACCTGGCTATGCTTACTACATCTGCAACTTTCTGTGTTCCTGGGCTCTTACATTGTGGAACCAAGCTACAATGCAACCACTCAGTCTACTTTCCACAATGCATCTGTAAAAATTAGGAAAGTGTATCTGACAACATGTCAAATCTCTTCAGACTCCTTAGGAAAGAGCTGCTGATTTGCTACCTTCGTGGTTGCTTCAATGTGCTGGATAGAGGAAACTTCTTTTGAAATATAGATTCACAGGAATGTGAAAATTCTAACTCTCTCAGTCTCACACCCATCAATGCAGAGATGTGTGTGGTCCCTCAGCCTCTCCTTCATAATATCATCAACAAGCTTCCTTGTTCTTAGAGACATTGAGAGAAAATCTGTAATTCTGGCACCACCCAACCAGATTCTCAATCTCCATCTTGCATTCTGACTTATTTCCAGTTATTCGGCCAACATTAGAGGTGTCAACAGCGAATTTGTAGATTTGAGCTAAACTTCAGATTTTAGATTTATTGTCAGAGTACATACAACCCTGAGATTCTTTTTCTATGGGCAAGGCAGAATTATCACATTGGTGGTGCAAATAACTGTACACAGCATATAAATGTGAACAAAGAACTGTAAATAGATAATGCATTTCATCAAACTGACTGCAATAGAAAATTATTTTAAAAAATCAACAAAGTACACAAATAAGAGTCCTTAAATGAGTCCCTGATTGAGTTTGCCGTTGAGCCGTCTGATGGTGGAGGGGTAGCAGTTGTTCTTGAATCTGATGGTGCGACTCTTTCCTGAAGGCAGCAGCGAGAGTAGAGCATGTGCTGGGTGGTGTGGATCCTTGATGATTGATGCTGCTCTCCAACAGCAGCTTTCCCTGTAGATATTCTCGATAGTGGGGAGGGTTTTGCCTGTGATATCCTGGGCTGTGTCCACTACCTTTTGCAGGGTTTTACACTCAGGGGTGTTGGTGTCCCCATACCAGTCAGCACACTTATCACCACACATCCGTAGAAATTTGTCAGTTTCTGATGTCAGGCAAACTTCTGAGGAAGTAGAGGTGCTGACACGCTTTCTTAATATTGCCATTGGGGTGTTGGGTCCAGTAAAGATCCTCTGTTCTGTTTGCAGTCTTCTGATGAGGAAGTTGAAGACTCAATTACAGAGGGGTGACAGAGTGCCAGGTCCTTTAGCTTGGTCAAACGTTTTGCTGGCATTGATGGTGTTGCTGCCTGGCCATAGTCAATGAACAACAGCCTAACATAGGTGTTCCTGTAGTCTGGGTGATCTAACTAACACTGGAGGGCCAGCAAGATAGAACCTGCCATTGACACGTGGTGACAGAAGTGGGTTCAGGTCCTTCCTGAGATGGGAGTTGATTTTTCTGCATAACCAATCTCCCAGAACACATCATCACTGTAGATGTCAGTGCCACCGACTAATAATCATTTAGGCCCATTCCCTTGCTCTTTTAGGTGCCATTTTGCTATCCTACCTTTGATTCAATCATTACTTTTATTACATTTTTCAATTCTAAGACTTCATAAAATATTGATTTGTTACAGAGTCCAGAGGACCCCAAAAACCAGCAGCAAAAGATATGCACCACAACACAGGGGTACTTAAACAGAAGTAGTTTTTAATTTGAACAAGAAAACAGAATTAAACTTTAACTTATTACTTAACCTACCCAACTACTTACTCCCCCCCCCCCCCCCCACCTCTAATACTAAGCGCAGTTGTGTGTAATGTATATTTAAGATTAGAAAAGTTCTTTGGATCACAGTCCAATCTCATTGGTTGCAGGCAATTCTTGTACTTTGCACAGAAGTTAGCATTAACAAAGTTCATCAGTCTTTAGTGCTTAACAGGCAAATGGTTACCACTCAAGAGGGTTCTTGCTAGTTTTCAGAGAGATTCGTTTTCTAGGACATCTGCAACTGATTCCTTTTCAATCAGTCTTGCTGACGAAACTTGCCCCCTTCAGGGTTCTCCAGATGATCCTCTTTCTTTCAGGTCACCTTTCACACTGCCAGTCTTCTCCTTTGACCAGGCAGCCTTCCAAAGTTTGCCAGCTTGACCCTCTGGAACAGTTTTCTGTCTCTCTCCTCTCTGTTTCACACCCTCCCTCTCTGAGAGCAAAACTCTTCTCCGCAGTCTGCAAAGATCACATGCTCTCCCAGGCAAGCTGCTGTCGATACTTTGTTGCCTCTTGCAAAAAGCACTCTGCAAAAGTCCTGCAAATATTCTGTTTTAAAATGTTTATGTGCAACCTGCTCTAACAATTCCTCCCAAACCACCTCTAAATACTCTGTCACAGATTAATCTGTTTCAGGGAGCTTGCGCTGTTGTATATTCAAAATGAGCAGACCAAGCAAGCAAAAGGTTCGTCAATATTCAGTGGAGTTCTTGAAGGTTTGGTTTATAACTTCTGTACATGATGAATGTTCACCTTTGTGCCTATTATGCCAACAGACATTGACAATAAATCAATGAAAGCAGGCAGTCTTGAAGCTCATTTGAGGGTAAAACGTCCTAACCATGTCAATACAAAATTGAAATACTTTAAATCTCTGAAAGTTTGAAAATAAATCAAATATCACTTAATTATTTGCTGCACAAACTACAGCCCTGAATCATACCCTTGAAAATAGCTATGAAATTTCTTAATTGTTAGCAAAATATGGCAAGAATCATACGATTGCGGAGGAACTGATTAAACCCACAATATCATTGTTTCTCAAAACAGTTCTGCAAAAGGACAACAAAGATGTCCGAGCAATGCCATTGAGTATTTGTACTGTCTGCAACTGAATAGATGACATGAGACAAAATGATGAAAAACAGCATATTGAGAAGTTGAAATCCAGTTATTTGAATCTACCAAACGGGTCAGTGAGGCTCTGCTATTGGCATACGTGAGATATATTGATCAAGAAGAGATGTTGTTTTGTGAATTATTAGAAACAAACACTACTGCAGTTGATAACTACAGCAAGCTCAAAAATTATTTGGATGAAAATGGTTATTTTATTTCTTTTCAAAGAATGAAAGAAAAATACAAAATTCCACATAATACTCTTTATTTTATTATCAGGTTAAGACTTTATTATTGGATAATTTTGGACATACTTTAAGATCACCAAGACAATCAAAATCTGAAATTTTGCTTATGGATGGTGGGTTTTTTTTAAATTGTTTTCTGAAATGTATTTATTATCATAGAGTAAGATGTCTATGTTAGACAAAATTAAAATGGGAAAAAGATTTGGGAATATCAATTGATTAGATAATTACATGTAAGGATAGTATGACTAAGATTGTTAATGTGAGATATAGATTAGCTCATTATAATTTTATACATCAGCTGTATTTAACCCCTCAAAATTTAAAGAGATATCATATAATTTCTTCAGATTTATACTTTAAATGTTGTAAGGAAGTTGGTTCTTTTTTACATTCGACTTGGCGATGTAACAGTGTTAAATCCTTTTGGATATGACTTAAGGAATTTTTAGGGAAAGTTTTAAAGATTCAATTACCAATGGATCCAACATTATTCCTGTTAAGCAATGTTAAAATGTTCCATTTGAAATTGTGTTTTTAAGACTAGCCATGGTTGTAGCAAGAAAATGTACAGCCATTACTTGGAAAAATGAGATTGATTTGGGTTTGCAAAGATGGCATATGGAATTGAGATCATGTATTTCATTGGAGAAAATAATGTATAATTTACATGATAATTATCCTTTTTTTTTGGAAAGTATGGAGTCCTTATTTGGATTATATGGGCTTAAAATGTTGAATTCCCTATGGTGCATGGTGGAGGTTTTACTCTGATCCATGGTGTTTGTTAGTGTTAGCAATGGTTTAAATCTCATGCTTTCTTCTTTCTTTGGGTTGGGATGGAGAGGGGTGGTGGGGATGGAGGGAGGATTAGGTTATATAGCACAAGTATTTTCTTATATATAATTCCCAAACTCGACTACTTTAGCAAGAGAACTATTGATACATTTTCCATCGTCTTATT
This sequence comes from Narcine bancroftii, assembly GCF_036971445.1. Taxonomy (NCBI): domain Eukaryota; kingdom Metazoa; phylum Chordata; class Chondrichthyes; order Torpediniformes; family Narcinidae; genus Narcine; species Narcine bancroftii. The sequence goes on from NC_091472.1 coordinate 32,757,332, forward strand.
TAGTAGAATGTGGGTTCAGTGCTGTTAGTGATTTGCTATTGGCTAAGAGAATCCAACTGGAAGTTACAAAACATGGAGATTTAAGGTTGAATAAAATTAGTCCCTCGAATCAAAAAAATTCTGCAGCCAGCCTCAGAGGCAAGGTTCCCAGAAGTGGCGACGGTTGTTGAATGTGTATTTGAGATGGCTGACATATTGAAGTAGTCATTGAATATGAAATATGTGTTCCAGTGTATTCCCAACCTTAATTGCATTGAAATACACTTACAGTAAATTATTTAATTAAAACTTCTTTTGAATATACAACTTTTTTCCACTGATGGTGGGGCATACAATTTTTTGAAAAATTAAAGTGGGGCCTAGGGCAAAAAAGGTTGAGAACCACTGTTCTACCCCCTCTGTAAGGTTACAAAGTATCTTTTTTTTTTGCCTGACCATGCCTGGTTCACAGAATCATTTAAATTTCCTTAATTTTGTGGAAGCCTTCACTTTTAACTATCTAGATCAGGGGTGTCAAACTCAAATTCACAGAGGGCCAAAATTAAAAACTTGGACTAAGTCCTGGGCCAAACTAAATATTTATTGAAAATTTTCAACAACACCTGCATGTTTTCTCTTCTTTCAACATATGGAATGTTAAACTTTTTCTTATTAAAATAAATGTTTAATAATAGTTTTGGTTAAGCTCTTTCCAGAAGAAGCACTAACAAATGAGAAATAAAATATTCAATAAATAATATTTCTCTATAGCCTTTAAGCTCCTTTTAAATGTATTTTTTTTCATAAGCCAACAAGTCAAAAAAATAACAACTTGCTTCAATGAAAGTTAACCAAAGAAAATATTAATCCAAGCTTAGCTTGCTATACTGTGATTTACTCTGATGCACCTGGGTCTAAACCAGATACTTGGCATCTCTTAGATGCAAGTTCATCAAACTCTGGGGTCAGAGTTTGCCTCCCACTTGTCTTGAAAGGTCCTGTTTTCTGTCTTTGGTTTGGCCATTTTTCGTAAGGGGTTTATTACATGCGAGCTAGGCGACAGGTCGCAGACGCTAATGAAAGTAAAGAGAGGAGGTGGGGGCGATTAGCGGGCTGAGGGGCCGGCGCCAACGCATTTGCAAAGCATTCTGGGATTTGTAGTATTAGCTGTGCATGCATTATACTGGCGCGACGGCCAACGGGCCAGCTCTAATACATATTTGATATGATCTTGCGGGCCAAATATAATTATATCACGGGCCAAATTTGGCCCGCGGGCCTGAGTTTGACATGTGTGATCTAGATGTTAATTGTACAAGTGAAGCCTTTGGCTTATTTGGAGTACTTATTGTTTCAAAAATTCTTTGACTATTTCCACACTATTTTTGTTTCCATATCAGCAGCTCTACCAAGTTTATTGTTGCTCTCTTTAAAGTTTACCCAATTTAAACTTATCAATTTGGATTCAAGCCAAATGACAATCAAGATTAAATTATTAATAACGTCATAATATTGTTTACTTTTACTTGTTCATTATCCATCTCAAATGCAGCATACCCTGTTTCCTTCTGAGTTACAAAATTCTCCCGAATACATTCTCGAAGCAAAACCGGAAATGCTGCTCTGCAGGGTCCTACTGTCCTATTCAGATTCGAAACAGCTCTTAATAGCGTTTAAGCACCCTATTAAAGGAGTTGATGCCGTTTTTTTTTAAATCCTCCAACCATGTGGTCTGAGCCCAAGATGGCAGGCCTATGCTGGGCAGCATGCCATGAAGGGTTGCCGACTTGGGGGGTGGGGGAGGAGGAGGTGGGAGACAGCGGATCAGCGCAGGGCACCAGAAATGAAGAGAATACTCCCAACCCCTGCCCCTACCCCACCTACGACAATAATCACGACAGCGGACCAGCAAGGGGCTCAGCGGCTGAAGGACACCCACACGAGCTCCAGGTGGTTGGATATTTTCATTCGAAGGACTCGTACAGTTGAAGGACTCGTGTGGGCTGCAGGCTGCTTCAGACTTGTGTTCGACAGGCCCACAGAGGCTATGGGCTGCTGAAGAATGGCAAGTGGAAACTAGGTGTGAGAATCAGGATTAGAGATGATGCTAAGGGCCCCAAGAATCTTGGGCACTGAAGGCTTCCTGATTGTGAATGAGGTTTGGATCTGGATCTCAGGATGACAATGGTTTGAACTGGAGTCTATGCAGCTGCAGAGACTGAGGGAGCTCTGAGGTGAAGCCACAGACACACAGAAACTCTGAAGGGTTCTCTTTTGCTTCTCTTTCTCTTGTTAGGTGCGCCGGGCAATACTCATTGTTGCTTATGACAAGCAAAGGTTGAAATATATGTTACATTTTTAATGTATTATGTGGCATAAAAGGAAACTAACTTTTTTCTGAATATATTAAAATCACCCAATATATTCAACCTGTTTCTGCTGTAGCCTTAATTTTAGTATTTATCCATCTCCTTACTATCAGAAAGAAATGTAACAAATTCCCTCATTATTTTTAATGTTTACCTCTATTCAGTATCACCCATGCACTTAATTCTTTCTCTCTATTTTTCCCTTTATCCACAGTCCCCCCACTCTGTACATTTTTTTGTTTTTAGATAATTTTATTGAAACATCTCCAACATTTATTAAAAAATAAATAAAATGTTATTCCTAGTGCATTCTAACCTCCGTAGTAGCAATCAAAGTTTCCAATGAGCCATCAGGCACCACAAGTTTCCTCTTCAGGCTCCTGGATGGGCCAGCAAGCACTTGGCTAGGAGAGCTGCGAATAACCACTTTGGTCAAGCCCAGGAACAGACTAAACAGGAGGAAATGACCCATGGATTTGTGGCCAGCAAAATATGGGGCCTCTCAAAGCAACATTCTCCTTTTTTATGTTAAAATGGAAAACTCTACACTAGTGGTTCTCAACCTTTTTCTTTCCACTCACATACCACTTTAAGTCTACCCTATGCCATTGGTGCTCTGAGATAATTAAGGGATTGGTTTAGGTGGGAAGGGAAGGTTGTGAATCACTGCTCTAGAGCCAAATGTTACTGAAATATTTTGCTTGAGAAAAATGATCATTGGCCCATTTCCTTTGGAGTTCTGAAACCGTACACATCACGAGTCAATGAGGTACGATTAAAACAGTGGTTTTCAAACTTTTTCTTTCCAACCACAGACCACCTTAAGCAATCCCTTACTGTCATAGGCCTGCCATCTTGGGCTGAGACCCCATCGTTGCAGGATTTTTTTTAAAAAACAGCATCAGCTCCTTTAATAGGGTATTTAAACGCTATTAAGAGCTGTTTGGAATCTGAATAGGACAGTAGGACCCTGCAGAGCAGCGCTTCCTGTTTTGCTTCGAGAATGTATTCGGGAGAATTTTGTAACTCAGAAGTAAACAGCTCCGAGCACCGAGGGGATACTTAAAGTGGTAGGCGAGTGGAAGGGAAAAGGTTGAGAACCACTGCTCTCCACAGAAAGACCTCAAGTAGGATTCCCATCACTATCAGATGGGTGCATCACAGCACATTCAATCAACAGTTCAGAAACAGGAGCATGCAGAAGGAAATGATGTTTGACTTTGTTTTGCTGGACCTACTTTTTCTTTCATTCTTTGCACCAATTTGGAATCTGCAGGTGGGACAAGAAGGGCATAATAAAGTGTACAGGTGGATAATTTGAGTTGGTACAATCCCCTTTCAGAGTTTACAGTGGCTTTCAGTTACCTTTCTACAAAGGCCAAATTAAAAATCATTGCCGTTCACTGACTTTCTTTTACCCTCAAATTAGCAATGTTGAAAAGTAAAGGCAAGTGCTCACATCTTCCAGAAGATGTCGACCACTGTCCATCACATCTGTATTTCTCCGATTCTAGCCTCCTGATGGTTGGATTTAAATCACTCCGCTGGGCAGGGCTGGGCAGGGCTGGGCAGGGCTGGGCAGGGCTGGGCAGGGCTGGGCAGGGCTGGGCAGGGCTGGGCTGGGCAGGGCTGGGCAGGGCTGGGCAGGGCTGGGCAGGGCTGGGCAGGGCTGGGCAGGGCTGGGCAGGGCTGGGCAGGGCTGGGCAGCCCCCCCAAACATTCATTCATCCCAATTCTTCGACGGGCCCAACACCTCCTTTTATTTGTTTAACATCCGTGCAAAGCGCTTGCTTCTGAAGGGTTTTATTGAGAAAACACGGGAGAAGCCGATTTCGGCCACTGAAACCCGTGCCGCCCAATTAACCTCCAGGTTTACGTCGTTATGTGTTACACAAATCGTTAATGTTATCCCTACCTAATTTTCTTGTGATGGGACGACGAATCCCTTGCACCGTTTTCCCTTTAATCCTGGGAGCCGGCTGTGACTTGGGTGAACTTGACCTGCTCCTGGCCAATAGGATCCCAGTTCACGTCACGGCCAGCTGACGTCAGATCAGCTCGAGAGCGACGATCCCGGCGGGCTGCAGAGACGAGCGCCGTCGACGCCTGCGCATTCGCGCCCACCCGCCCCCGCCCGATCTCGGGAGCGCCGCTGAAATGGCCGGTCGTTTTGTCGTGAGCGAGAGAGGCGCCCGCGAAATGCATTAGACCATCAGCGTGTCGGGCCGAAACCTTTCAGCTGAACCCCCCCCCCCCCCCACTAGACGAAAAGACGCCGTGGGTGAAGTAGAAACACGATGCTGGAGTAACTCAGCCGATCAAGATGCACAACCCCCAGCAAAGCAGGGGGGAAAAAAATGTCGGTAGGCGCCCGAACAAAAAGTCAAGGCGGCAGGGTTGGCCTCCTGTGGACTGAAGGGTTTTTCTCCATTGTTAGCGGTTATTATCATGAGGTACATTTTATGGAGGAGCCTTTGAGAATTCATTTTTTTCTTTTCTCTCTCTATTCACAACTGTTTTGAATGAACTCAGCAGTTGTCTGAGGAATCTGGTGAGCAACTTGGTCTGCCCATTGAAGGAAACAGTTGGCCCCAGGATTGATCGTCCACTTCTGCTCGTGAATCTGTAAGATTTTACAGAGATCAAATCAAGTTTATTGGCATCTGATGGTCTGAGTCCCACCCGATGAAGCAGTCCTGGGTACTAAAACACATAACCATATAACCACACATAACCATTTACGGAGCGGAAACAGGCCATGTTGGCCTTTCGAGTCCGCACCGGTTCACTGATTTTGGAAAGATTAAGGATACATATATAGGACAATTAGTATATTTATAAAAATTAATAAATAGTTTCCCACGAATTAAGGCCTCAGATGAAAAGTGTGAACAGTTTCTTCAGTCATTCAACATTCTCACTGCCCATGGGATCCTCAACCTGAGGGTACTGGCTCAGATACTCTTGGATCTCTTCACCCAAAGGAGCAGCTGAAAGATGCTGTGTGCAGGGTGGAAGAGGTCCTCAATGATTTTGCATACCCTCTTCAGACAACAATCCTGGTAGATCATGTCGAAAGGGGGGCTTGGTGGAGGGATGGAGAGAGACTCCATTGATCCTCTCTGCTACTCTTGTGGATTGACCTCCAAACCACACTGTGATGCAGCTGGCCTGGACACTCGATGGAGCTCCTATAGAAGGTTGACATAATGGTGGTTGGTAGCCTTGCCCACTTCAGTCTTTTCACGAAATTCAATCACTGTTGCACCATTCTGACAAGTAAGGTGATATTGAGTGTCCATGAGAGATCATTAGTTAAGCAAACTGCAAGGAACTTGGTGCTCTCCACCCTCTACTACAGAGTTGTTGATCTGGAGGGTGGACATTCCTGGTCTACGATCATCTCCTTCGACTTGTCCATGTTGAGACTCGGGTTGTTATTCTCACACCATTTCACAAGATTTTCCACCTCTTCTCTGTAGTGCGACTCATCGGGTTGCTGAGAAGACCAACTACTGTTCTGTCATCAGCAAACTTGGTAACACTGTTGGAACTCGATCTGGCGATGCAGTCACGCATCAGTAACATGAATAGGAGCAGGCTGAGGAGCCAATGCTCACCCTGATGCGTGCTCAATATTTGCATACTGAGCTTGATAGCATTGATGGTGACAACATAAAGGATCAGTGGGGCGGGGAAGGAAAAGAATACATTAGTGAATTATGCAAAAATTGATGAGCCCTGTTGTCTGCAATGTGCCCGGATAAAGAAGTTCCTCTGGCTTGCATTAGGCCTCAATAGTGGAGGAGATTGTAGGCAGGTCAAAATAGAATGGTTAATTAAGGCACTAGCAACCAGAAGCTCAGGTTCCATAGATGCACCACAAAGCAATCCCTTAAATTAGTGTTTGGTTCTTTTGGCGTAAAGGAGGCCAATTGTTAATACTGAATGTTGTATAGAAAATTGGAAGTGCAAAAGTTTCTTCTTTTGTAAAGTTTGGGTCCCTCATTGGTGGAAAGAAATTAATATTACACAAGAAGTGTACAATTACAGTAGTAGCAGGCAGGCCACAAGGTCAATAATGGGAGGGGAGAGAAAATGTCAGGCAGTGGAATTTTTTTTTGTTGGAGCTGATGTACATTGATATGCAGACACTGGTAGAATGGAAAAAAGGATTCAAGGGAATTCATGAGGAAAGAAAAGCAGTGAGAGTAGATGAGTGGGGAAAAGAACTGTAGCAAAGGGATTCATTCACTCTGGTAAATCAGAAGAGTTGGGGAGGAAGGCATTTTAAAATACTGATCTGCATTAAAAGGAAGAGATAAACAGGCAGTTTAATCATGACCCAGCCAGCATGTAGACATAATAGACCACCTGTTTTGAAACTAAATTTGGCTTGCTTGAAATGAAAGTTAATTGCTGTCATAACAATTAACAATACTTAGGCCAATTTAAAACTGCAGTCACTGTTATGCACATTACTGATAGGAGTTTTTTTTTTAAATTGTACAGTATTTCCCCATACATAGCTGAAACATTTTTTAAAAATCAATTTTGTGTTGGCATATACTCTGCATCATCTATTTTTGGTACAGATTTACATCAGTGGTGAGTTTGATACAAAATACAGTTTTATGATATACTATCAAAGCATCATCCAAATTGGCTAGGTCATAAAGTTACCCTGTATCTGTAATCACAGCAATTTGCAAATTTCAATCTCTACTCATTTACAACAGTAAATTCAATGTATTTGAATACTTTAGAATGATTTTCAGAGGGCAGAATAACGATAACAAAAAGCAAGCCATAAAACGAAGTTTATTTTTCTGCCAACATCAGCTGGACTTGTCAGAAGTTCAAATTATCTAATGAGACCAATGCATTGTCTAAATTCATTGAATTGGGGAAAAAATGTAAAAATGACAGTTCATCATCATTTGCGCATTGTATAGAAACAAAACTGAGGAAAGTTGAACTTCAAAATATTTAAAGCTGCGTGGTATTTCATGCTCTTCAACTCAAAAAAATTACAAGAATCACTTAACTAGTTTTAAAACCAGACTAGAGATTCAAATTTACTCTAGACCCATGCAAACCAAGTGCTTGTGATGTACAAATATAATGCAACTGAACATGCCTGCTTACAGACAGTCAATGCCATGTTTTCAAAGTTTAATATTTAATGCTCTTTTAAAGTTGATAGTTCCATTTAAAACATGGGAAATCAGATTTATCTGCATTGTGCTGTTCTGTTTAAAAAGTATTTTCATTTAGATTAAGACTTTAAAAGGTCGAGCACAATGTTCATTGGAGTAATGGAATTCTTAATATTTCCAAAAGTGATAGTTTAGTATGCCAGAATGGAAAGGAAAAAAACAAGTTGATTAAACTAAATAGTTCAAAGTTTTAATTTAACCAGGTGAGCTCAGACTACAATAGTGCACAGCTGGGAAAAGTAATGGAAAAAAAAACTGGAGATTGGTCTTCTTTACAGTCACTATTAAAGACAATTTCACAAGAATTCTTGGAACAAAAACAGCCATTGCTTTAATGTTATTTTCCAGTTTGTTTTCAAAATCTACATTTAAAACACATGAAAAAAATGTGCAAGGTGATAATACTTAACAAAAGTTAAGAAACAAATTTTAAAATGAAGTTACTGGTTCCCATTATTTTCTGATTCTGAACTCTTCTTGATAATTAAAAAAAAACAATCTTCTGCAATAACAAGGACCTGTTCTCTTGTCATGCATTAAAGATAACCTTCATACACAAAAATGGACAGACAAATTTAATATTAAACAATGGCATACAAAATTTTAACAAAACTTCAATGTATTCTTCTGATTCTTTTCTTTAAATACAGCGAGCACACACATTGTCAGGATACAACACTTGAAAAACAGATTGCTGCAAACCCAATTGATGAATTTGATTTCTGAAAAGGTTAAGGCATTTCACGACAATTTTCCACAGTTTATAGTCCTTTCCACCACTGAATTCATTACAGATTTATTCAGTTTAGATAGTACAATGAATGGTGGAAATTGTTTTGTGGGGTCTTAACTTTCACCATCAGCAATCAACTAAATAATTAGCTACCAAATTGTTATAGATGGCTTCATGAAAGGATTTTTAAGTTGAGCAGTCATCTTAAAGTTGCCATTTGATGCTAAATTTCCACTATGTTAATGATGATAACACCATACAACTAAAGACAGACTACAAATTAAAATTAACATTAAAAAAGGTCCATTTTTTTCCTCCATAAGCAAGAGTGGAAGTAACAAAGTACAAGTTCTCTTTATATGTCCTGAGCTCTTGGATCAAAAAGTGGAGTAAGAACATTGTCTTCAGTCGTTTCTTCTATTAGTGTAGTAGACTGTTGTTTCGGTTTCTTGAAAAGTGCAGGCAAGTTTTTGATATGCACCTCTTTTTTGAACTTCTGTCCCAGTGGCTTCTGAAAAAGGACAGAAAAAGTTAGTAAAGGAGTTTAAATGTACTAAAGAAATTAATGCAGATTAGGGAAAACAGACTGCATGTGGTTATCCCTCAAAAAAGAATTAATTCTCTTCCACCCCCCCCCTCCAATTTCCTTTCTCTTCACAAGTAGAGAAGGATGTGCCATTGCAATGAGTTTCAATGCTAATCATTATTTAATTGTTAAATTTCAATCTCGGACCAAGTCTACATTAATTGAGATCTGAACATAAATTGCAGTGGCAATGATTTAGTTCAAATAATGCATCCAACATACAAGTGCTGCCATATGGCATTTTTACTACCCAAAAATGAAAAAAGGTGTTGATCAAACTCTACAAGGAAGACAAATATAAAACATTGATTGAAACCAATTATTTTGGCATAATCAGGCAGCAAAAAAGATTTTTGTGGTTTGAGTCGAGTACAAAAAAAACTTGAGCTGCATGTGAGGTTTTGTTTGCACAGTGCAATTAAGTAAATGTTAACCATCCACAACATTCAAATCAAAGCTGTGACAGAATGCTTTCCTCTTGTCTAAAAGAACTCCAACAACATTCAAGCATGAAACAATTCAGAAGATAGCAATACATTTAAATGGTATCCTTTCCACCATCAACTGCACAATATCAATGTGTGCCATTCCTAAATGCTCTGCATTTTCACCTAGGCAATTAAACCAGCGCCTCCCAAACCTGCAACCCCACATGCAAGAAGAACAGGTTCAGGAATATGGGAATGTCCCTACCTGAAGGAAACCCTCCAAATTACTCATCATTCTGGACTCGGAAATCTATCATTGTTTCTTCAGCATCAATGGGTCTAAAACCTGCACTGTAAGAGGGCCTTCACTTAGTAATAGGTGGTTTAAACCGGTGGGTCACCACCACCTTCTTCAAGGCAATCAAGGATGGGTAACAAAATGTTGATCTTGCTAGTGACTCCCAGCTTCCAACAAGTGAAAACAGAAAAGGCAGAAAACATGGAACTGGTCAAGCAGCATTTAAGGGAGAGGTAAATGGATCTAAAACTGTTGGTAAATGACTTTCCATCAACAAAAGAAATTGATGGTATTTGGAAGGGTGTGGGGAAGACCAGACTGGTGAGAGAACAAGGGTAAAATGTATGATTGTGTAAAGAGCAGGAAAGCAGTAGTGCAGCTAGTTGAAAGGATGGTGATAAAAGCCGATCAATAACAGTGAATGTGGGATATTTAAATATTAAAATAGATTAAATAAATTTAAAATTACCAGGAGTGGAAAGAAACAAAATGCTGGATATCGATAAAAAAAATTGGAATGGTTGATTATTTGAAATGACCTATTTCAGTGTTGAATCTAGAAGGCTGTAATATGCTGAATCTGATCAGATGACATTTTATAAGCTAATATAATTCATTGACGGTGATAGGAGGAATGGAGAACTAATGTGGCAGGCAACAAACAGTAACTCACCCTGTTAAAGCCATGCTTCCTGTCAAGGTACAAAACGTACAGGAAAACCACAAAGTACCAAACACAGATTTTATAGAGTCGCACTCGCAGTATTAGAGGCAGGTAGACAAGGTCACCTCACTAATACTGTTGAACCTCATTCAAAAAATCCTGTCAAGGGGTACCATATTTAAGGACCATTCTTGCATACAAATGATTGAATTTTCTCTTTGAAAGTATTGTTACAAGGTGTTACAGTCAGTATTTAAACATTTCTAAAGACTTGAAAATGGTTGATGTCAATTGGCCTTTTAAATTAACATGCTATAATTAAAAGAAATTAACTTGTAGCATTTACAATAAAAGCAGTCTGGAAAGCTGCTTGCAATATTCAGTAATTTCCATGCTCTGTGTGCCTTAGTTTCATTAACACTTGAAAATGCTAGTTTCACCCTAAACAGTAAGCCATCGATACCAACAATAGCAAGGGGGGCTGCTAGTTTGGAGTTCTGTGAAGTTTAGCTCCCATTGGTGCCTTCAGTGTGGATATGGGAATCCTGCAGATTTTAACAGGTAGATTACGTCTGACAAGTAGTAGAGTTAATCAGCCTCGTTTGGGCAGGAAACTGATTTATGAATGGGAGCCCATTTGACAAGTAGTGGAATCGTGACCGCAAAGCATTTAGCGTCTTTGTGTTAAAGACGTAATGTATTCTAGAGCCATGGGAGTACTTTTGATTACTTGGAGATGATCAGGGCAGAAAAGACAATCAAATCTAATTTCCTGTCTAGAATATTCCTTGGCTTAAAACATACCTTTCCCTTCCACTGGAAGCCTGTGACTTAATTTCTGTTACAGAGGAAAATCTGTGCTCGTTTTCTCATAATTGATATAAACTTCTTTTGAACGATGCCCACCCAAATGAATTCTAAGAATGGCTTTAAAAAGCTGAATGTGATGTTTTGCTCCTAGATTATCAATTTTGGCACAGGCGTGCCAGGACGAACAGGCCCCAATTGTTTCGCGCGGTCAGCGGGGCAGCTGTGGCAAAGATGGCGGCACCCATAGATCTCTTCCGGTCCAGGCCGGAAGTTGGCGTGTCGCAAGTGGCGGGACGTACGCGCGGTCCGACTCTAGGCCTGAAAAGCAAGCACGCAAATTTTAAATAAACATTCTGTTGTGATAACCGAGCTAGCAGCCTATGTCTCCAGTCTATACAGCCATTCTCTCACAACTCACTAGTGGTGATCATGTGTCCTGGGTAAACTTGTACCTCTCACTTTGTTCGTTTTAGATTGGTCACAGTGTTTGAGCTACCGAAAGAAAATAGACACACACGCCAAGAGCCCTTCAGTTTATACAACTCTTTATTACAAATTATAAAGCTAATTTCAAACTACAATATGCAAGCCCTTCCCAATTATACTTATCAACGCCTGGACTGGTCCCAACTGCCAAAGCGAGGCAACGACTGCATACTTGTAGTAGGTTGTCGGGGCGCCGGTAGCAGCTTCTCCACCTCCTTCGACCGGGACGTTGGCTGGACTCTAGAAGTTCTTCTTGCTGAGAGATGTTGCCACCTCTCGGATAGTCTCCCACTTCAGCAGCGGGACCATGGCTTATATTACCCAAAAATTGCTTACTCATAGCTTATCACTTTGAATAAATGGTTTATTTTGCATCAAGGCTAGGCCTCTGACAGTCTGTGACCAAAACAGGAAATGTTTTTGGTACACAGATGTCCTTTTGTCAGATAACTGCATCTCTGGGCCCCATGGAGGAATTTAGCTTATGTCTAACAAGCAGGTTCTCAGCCTTACAGAAGCAAAGGCTGCAAAAGTAAAAAAAACATGGTTTAAATCCTCCAATACACCCCGACAAATCTCCACGTCCTCAAGCCTCAACAAGATGGACCTGCAGCAGGTGGCACTGTAGCATTAAAGCTGCCAACCTTCTGGACTAACTGGCCCCGCAAAGTGGAGGCCCAGTTCCAGATTAAGCCAATCACTTCCGATTCAACTAGGTATTTCTACATCGTTAGCTCTCTCGACCAGGCAACTGTTGCCCGCGTCCAAGCTCCACCAGAAAAGGGTGAATGTATGGGCTTTTTTTAAAAAAACATCATCAGCACATGCAGCCTTTCCCAACACGAGAGGGCCGCTAGACTCCTGCACTTAGACGGCCTGGGAGACAGGATGCCATCCGCATTTACGGACAAAATGCTTACACTGGCAGAAGGCCTTAAGCCTTGTATCATGTTTGAGCAAGCCTTCCTGGAACAAATGCTAGAGGACATCCAGTTCTCATGGACGCCGATTTCATTGACCCACGTAAAGTTGAAGAAAAGGCAGATGCCCTCTACTGCACCAAATGCAAAGCCCGGAGACAGACAACTAAGTGACCAGGCTGCAGCACAAGTCCAAGCAGAAGACAAGCCCCTGTCGGAGCGCTGCACCAGCTGCCTGAGCCAAGCCCCCACAAATCGGGCCCCAAGTTCCTTGTTCATACAGGAGCCGAGATAAGCGTCATTCCACTGACTTCACTGGAAACGCGCACGAGACCACACAGCCCCACGCTGCGAGCAGCCAACAACTCGACCATCCAGACCTTTGACTGGAAGTGTAAACCCCTGTGTTTCGAGGAAACGGACTTTCAGTGGCAGTTCACACTGGTAGCAGTGGACAAACCCCTGCTGGGCGTGGATTTCCATCGGACGCAGTCGTTACTTGTTGACCTGCATGGAAGACTCCTTGTCCATGCGGAGACCTTTCAGACAGAACCCCATGGAACATCTGATGAGCCAGCCACCTACCTAGCCTCTGTGGAGAACTCAGACGACCGTTACACCTGCCTGCTCACCTACTACCCGACCATTCTGTGCCCGCAGTTCACCTCCACACAACCACAGCATGGCATTCAGCACCACATCACAACCAACGGGATTCCCCCCCACCCCCAAACCACTCAAGCCCACCGCCTGGCACCAGACAAATTCAGACAAGTCAAGGAGGGATTCATTGACATGGAGGAGCTGGACATTGTCCGTATATTCGATGGCCCATGGGCTTCACCCTCCACAAGGTGCCTAAAGCCAACGGAAGTTGGCGACCCTGCAACGACTACCGTCATTTGAACAAGGCTACAGTTCCGGTCTGTTACCAAGTGCCTCACATTCAGGACTTCACGGCCAACCTTCATGGCGCACACCTTTTCAACAAAGTCAACTTGATGCAGGGGTATCATCAGATGCTGATCCACCCGGACAACATTCAGAAGACAGCTATCATCACTCCATTTGGCCTTTGAGTTCCTGAGGATGCCGTTTGGCCTGAAGAATGCTGCACAGACATTCCAGAGGTTGATGGACCTGGTAGGAGGTGACCTACCATTTCTTTTCGTTTACCTTGACGACATCCTGGTGGCAAACTGCAGGCAGAAAGAATATGTGACGCACCTATGACAACTGTTCGCTCAACTGGCACAGTTCAGTCTCACCATCAACCCCACAAAGTGTGAGTTCAGCCACAAAAAGATCAAATTCTAGGGCCACCACATCGCCAAAGATGGTATGGCGCCACAACCGTACAAGGTAGAGGCCATCCACCAGTTCCCAATGTTATGAGCCCAGAGGACCCCAAAACCCAGCAGCAATAGATATTCACCAAGACAAATGGTTACTTCAACAAATGTTGCTTTTAATTATCTTTAAACATGAAAACAGAATCACACTTTAACTTATCACTATTGACTTAACTAACCTAATTTAACCCCATTCTATTTCTAATATAATGTGTGTGTAAGTTCAGAAGAGTTCTTTGGTTCACAGTCCAATCTCACTTCAAGTTCACTGGTTGCAGGCAATTCTTATAGTGTGCACAGAATTTAACATTTACAAAGTTCACCAGGCTTTTGTGCTTGAAAGGTAAATGGTTTACCAGTCAGGAAGGTTCTTATCGGTTGTCAGAGAGAGATTTGCTGTTACAGATCATCCACAATTGATTCCTTTTTAATCAGCCACTCCAGCGTCTTGCTGATGAAACTTGCCTCCTTGGGATTCTCCGGATAATAATCTCTTTCTTTCAGGACACCATAGAGTTCCTTTTTATTTCTCTTATTCCAAGTGAAACATTAGACAGTCAGTCCTCTCCTCTTGCATGACCCACAAAGGCTTTGACCAGGCCAAATTAAGAACTCACAATACGTCTTTCAAATGGGGTTTTGCACAAGCTTGCCAGCTTGTCCTGTTCCAGTCCCAGCTGCTGTTGCTGGCTGTAACACTGTAGAAGTGGGGTGTGTGTGTGTCTCACACAGAAAGCCTGTTTGACTCTCTCTGCTTGCAAAACCACATGACCCTCTTAGAACAGCTCCAATCTGTGGCTCCGACAAGCTCTTTCATCTGCTGCCTTTTTGTAAATAACAATTCATTAATGAAGTCTCTTGGGCACTCTCCAAAGCTTTTACAAAGGCTTGGAGGTCCTGACATGTCTAGTATGAGCAGAGCTCCAGTATTTCAAATAAGATCTGTTTTAAGTGTTTGTATGTGACCTACTCTAACAAACCTTCCCCAATTTATCTCCCAAAAACATATCTGTATACTCTGTCACATCAAACCCATCCACTCTCAAAAGCCTTCAGGTGTTCGTAGGGATAGATAACCTTTATAACAGATTCATCCCCGCAGCAGCTACTACCATACACTTCCTCTTCAAACCTGATGATTGCCTCCACCAGAAACCTCGAATGAACAGACAAGGTGTCAGCCACTTTCACTAGTACTAAGGAGGCCATAGTGCGTTCAACTATGCCAGTGCACCCGCAGATGGACGCACCCACAGCACTCACGGTCACATCACAAATTCTAGTAAAACTGCCCCAACTAAGGCCTGCCCTATCAGAAAAAGATTAATGTGCGATATTTTAATACTGCCAAAATAACTACTGAATTTGGACCAAATTTGAACAATTATTGATTGTGTAGCTAGATTCTAGACTTCCTAACTGAAAGACCGCAGTCTGTTTGGATTGGGAGCAGATTATCGAGCACCATCATGCTGAGGACTGACACACTTCAGGGCTGTGCTCTCAGTCTGGTTCTGTTCACACTACTGACCCACAACTGAAATGTCATATCCAGCTCCAGTAGACATCACGTTTCCAGATGACTCAACAGTAGTTGGCCTCATCAGCAACAACTGAGAAAAGGTAGAAAACCTCATGATATGGTATGACAATAACAACCTGAGCTTCAAAGCAAGCAAGAAAAAGGAGATGATTGTGGACATCAGGACTAGGAACAACTACCCTCCGCTACCCATTAATAGCTTGGTAGTCGAGTGAGTGGAGAGCATCAAGTTCCTCAGAGTTCAACTTAATAAGTGACCTATCTTGGACACACATCTCACTCGCAGGAAGGCACAACAGCAACTGCACTTCCTTAGAAGGTGACGCAGCCATCATTCTATCAACTTTCTTCAGGAGCTCGATTACGAATGTCCTGACCAGCTGCATCACAGTGTTGAATGGCTGCTGTCGAGCATCGGATCTGAAGTTAATCCACAGAAACGTAAAAGCAGCAGAGAGAATGACTGAGGTCTCCCTCCATCATCACCACCCCACCTCCCCACCCCTCATCGATGTGATTTACTGGAATTGTTGTTTCAAGAGGGGAGATCCACTACTACTCCACATTTAGCATTTTCCAGCTTCTCCCATCGTAAAAGACACAAGTATCAGAGCCAGTATCACCAGGCTGATGAATAGCTTCTTTGCAAGGACAGTAAGACTGCTGAATCACTGATGACAGCTCATACAAATCCTGAGTCTCTGCTATTTATTTAATGCTATTTGATTATTTTTATATACCTACTACATATGTATTATTTATCTGTATGTGTTAGGTCTGGATGGATTTGCATGTTTTTGCACAGAGGATCAGAGAATGGTGTTTTGTCAGGTTGTACTTGTACAATCAGATGATAATAAACTTGGTCTTAGGAATCAAACAACGGACTTACCCCAATGCAGCCAGACAAGAGTTTCTTGAAGAGATCTTTCCTTCTTTTATCACCCATTTTATGAGACGATGGGTTTAGAAGTTTTGTATCAAACTGATCCAAGGCATCACCAGAGATTTGAGGAATCTGCTGCATTACTGTTTTTAGTTCAGGGTAACGTGGTCTCTACAAGTGAAATTCAAAAATACCATATATTGGTCTATATAGCACGTTCATTCATGCAACAAAGAAGAGCAAGCTTCTGCTCACTGTTCAGAAAATTCATTTAAAGAGGTGAAAGCGCCGCAGTTGGCATAGCGGTTAGCGCCACACGGTTACAGCACCTGTGATTGGGACTTGGGTTCAAATCCTGTGCTGCCTGTAAGGAGTTTGAAACATACCGAGGATGTTGGTTAATTGGGCGTAATTAGACAGCACAAGCTCATGGGCTGAAATGTCCTGTTACCACGCTATATATCTAAACTTAATTTAATTTTTTTTAAAGTGAATTACATATTTATCAATGATTCAAATCACATTGTACTTAACCATTTAACAAAAACTATTTAGAATGGAGCAAATACTTTCTGAAGTGTACACTGAAAAGAAAAAATGCTCGATATTGAATTCTCAGCACCCTAATTTATTAAATCTGTGGATGGAAAAATGAAAACAAATCATTTCCTAATTGAATCCAAATTCTATTAGTTACAGAATCTTTTATCCGAAACCCTTGGGCCAGACACTTTTTGGAATTTTTCAAATAGAATAATAGTAACAGTGGTTAAGTAATTGCGCTGATTTCAGATTTGCGCAGACACACTCCAACTAGAAGGGTCTCTGGACGGGGGAGGGGGTTGTGGTGGCATACATTCACTTCTTCGTTGTCGAACCCACTCAATCAGCACATGGTCAAGATGAGTTTTTTGCCCCATGCAATGTTTTCCTACTTTTTATTAGTTTCTGCTCATCACTGTCATTGTAAAACTTCAACTTATCTTTCTGCTTCTTTAAGTCACATATGGTAGTCCCCACACCATAATCTTCAGTAAGATGCTGCACAGATACACCACGATCAAGCTTCTGCAATAACTCTACTATCAATAATGATAGATGCTTCTTTTTTGCTTCTCATTATTACCCATAGATGACTCTTTTTGACATTTTCAGTCTTCAAACTCCATGTGCAGCAGAAATACGTCTGACTGGTAGGAGCACAGACACTGCACTGGATTGGGGGCTGGGGACCGACAAATTGGGCATCCGTTTATGCTGGAATTTGTCTTTTTTCCACTGGCACCTATAAAGAAAATATTCTCTAGAGTTCCATTAATTATCGACACAGGATATTCAAGCGTGAGTCCAGTGTGGGTCGTGTCAGGTCATGTTTGGTGCCAAACACGAGCTGTGGTGTGCAGATGTCATCCATGGAAAAAATGTTTGGTTTATGATTTTCTGAATTCGGATAAAAGATTTGGTAACTGTATCAGTTTTTCATCTTAAGTTTCTTACTGCTATCTCTACCCAGCTTTTTGCCTTCATTCCTGCAGGGAGCTTGCGCACATTTAGCATTTTTGCACCGTGGTCTATTTGTGCACTGAACAGAAGCTTGCAGAAGGAGGAAAACACCACAGATCTAGAGTTCTTACTGCAGTTCATTTGTGTTATGATCCTCGTGATGCTTCTGCACACAGACACCATGAAAGATAAACGCTTACTTATTTATTACCCCCGAAACAGCTCTTCCTTTCAAGTTCTAATAGCAGCCAATTATTGATTTTATCAAGCAAGTTTTTATAATAACAAGTAATTACAGGATTACTACACTTGGCATTCTTCATAAATGTTACATATTCAATAACACACATACTACCAACAAATTGTTCTTTTTTTAAAGGTGAAAGATTGGTGTTAACCAGAAATCAAATGAAAAAAAGCATCTTTCTCAAGAGCAGGTGTAGAAGTCCAATTAATCCACAAGTTTAAAAATGTCATTCTCTGTTCAAAGGTAGAACACTTGACCAATACTGAAATTACTACAATAATCCAGACTCTTGTGAGGAAATGCTGTACTTTCCAAGAAGCTTTTGAAAAGACATACATGCCTTGTTTCATGTAAATCCCCACATTTAAGAATAGCATTCTGGTCCTGACCCAAAGTCTCAAAATCTTTTATTGCTATATTTGGCTTCAACAAAACTAATTTAATGACTGAAAGATACTTAGAATGGAAAACATGCAATACAAATTTGAGTCAGACTAGAATTCGTGCAATGCAAATTTTCCTCTTACGTGTATCGTTAAGTATGAGGCTTCTTGAAGCAAGTATAAATTTCATTAGCATCACCAACTTAAAAACATCAGAAATAAATGGATACAATGTCAAAAGGAGGAGCAGGTGATCAAAAGCATGCTCCAAAGTAGTTGATAGCAGAATTGACATACAAGGCAGGACTAGATAGTGACCCATCATCCCTGGAGTACAGAATTAGAATCAGACAAATGTATAAAACAGAATAGACTTTTGAGAAGGTTCCTGATGAGTCCAAAGCTGCTTCAGGATGTCATTTATGCTATTTATAACCAAGATCAGGAGAAATTTTCTCACCCAAAGATTGTCTGACCTATAGATATTTCTCCAAAAGGCAACTGTGGAGGTCAAATTATCACTGAAATTGATATTTTTCTTACTCCAAAAGGAATGAAAGATCATATATGGGGAGAAGGCAGGCACAGGGTTCTGAAGTGGATGATTGGCCATGATTGTGTTAAATGGTTCATCAAGCCCAAAAGAGCAAATACACTACACTTGCTATTTTCTTGAAAAAAAAATTTTAAATAGCATTTCAAAGAAATACCAGAAAGTTGAAAACTTTGAAAAAGAAATGGGATGAAGGAAGAATATACAGGAGAGAAAGGGATATATGAATAGATCTCTAAACAAACAGTAGGTAGCACAGCTGGAGGAGCTGTTGCCTCACACCTCCAGGTTTAGTCACGACTACTGGTGCAAGATGTGAAATTTACACAGGGGGAAGGGGAGGACAGCAACATGATTGTTGAGATAATAAAATGGGATCAATGTCAATGGGTACTTGATGGTTGGGTGGAATCATTTAATACATAGGAGTTAATACATAGGAGTTGGGATGTTATGATGAGGTAGTGCAAGACATTAGTGAGATCAAATTTGGAGTATTGTGTGCAGTTCAGGTCGCCAAACTACAAGAATATCAGTAAGATTGAAAGAATGCAGAAAAGATTTATTAGGATGTTGCCGGGTCTTCAGGAATTGAGTTACAGGAAAAGATTAAACAGGTTAGGACTCTATTCCTTGAAGCATAGAAGAATGAGGGGAGATTTGATAGAGGTTTACAAAATTATGAGAGGTATAGACCGAAAAAATGTGAGTAGGCTCTTTCCACAGATTAGGAGAGATAAAGACAAGAAAACATGGACTTTGAGTGAAAGGGGAAGGTGGTGAGAGTGGTGGGAATGTGGAACGAATTACCATCTGGCTTGGTAAATGCAGGCTCAATCTTAAGTTTTAAATAAACTCCAGGAGAGGTCTGGAGGGTTATGGAATGGGTGCAGATCAGTGGGACCAGAGGTATGATGTTTTCGGCTCAGATTAGAGGGGACAAAAATTTTAATAAAATGGAAACCAGCCCTACGTCACTAGATTTAGTGATCAGTGAAGTTAATAAAGTGCAACGGGTTGCTCCAAAGTTTGGGACCAATGAAAGACATCCTCCCATTTATCCAATCTACATTGTAAATTGAGCTGTAAACCTAACCATGATTCTTGCCTTAACCCTCAGAACATTTGGAGGACCTTCGCTATGCAAATTTACTACTTTCTATCCATCCATCAATGAGTGCACTTCAAAAGGTACAGTTTGTAAAGAAATTTAGAACATTAAGGTGGTGAAGAATGCTGTGTACATTTTTATTGTTGATGCACAAATTAAAAGCCATGCAACCCACTCAAAATTCTTAATAAATACAAAATTCAAATTGATGAGAATGCACAATTTAATACACTTGCTCATCAATCAGATGCTTACCAGTGCCTCATATATCATGAAGGCAAGATTGACCAATGCTGCGAGGCAACCTTCATGTTGTCCATGCATCTGCAACCCTCGAAGAACACTCATGAAAAACCAACTCGCAGCTTCAGAATGTAGAGTTGCTGACAATACCTGAATTTAAAAAAATCCAAACTGAACATTGAGATTATAACATAGAAAATAATAAGGAATTGCATAAGGAGTCTGCAAAAGGAATGGGAATGGGCAGAATAAAAAAACATTTCACAACTGTAGATATGAAAAACATGGTGAAAAATAATGAAACAACTTGGACATTTTTAAGATTTGGAATTGGAGTACTTTCACAAGTTTGTGCAGTAGATACTGGTTTTCACCTGGGACTGCAGTATGTGAAAAAAGCTCTGAAAAATCTACCATTAGATGCAGCACCAAATCAAGCTACTGGTCACCTGTTCAAACACCGAGATACATCAGACATCCAGGCATTTGTGGATGCTTGACAGCAATTTGAAGGTCAGATGCCAGCACCTCTAAACATTGAACTCAGAACAGAGAATGCACATATGAAGGAGAGACTGGATGCATTTTGCATCTGCTCACTCAACGTTACACCAGAATGACTTAATAGGATCACCAACCATTTCAAAAATGTGTTTCCCCTCTAAAAATGTACTTGATTTACAATAAATGATTGACAAAAAGAAAACCATTCAGACTCTTCACACCATTTGTGTTGTATCCACACATTTCAATCACTAAACATTGTTACATTCATTTTATATTTAGCAGCACTGCTACTGCTATGGCACCTTACTGTTACTCACCCCCCACCCCACCACCATGTTGTTTGAGGGGCTTTTACTCAGTCTCAGACCCTCAATGCCCAGTAATGAAAGGACTCGAGACTGTGGTCCACTGGCCCACCTGGAGAACGACACTTCATACTCCAGGCTGCTATTCGTTGACTACAGCTCAGCATTTCCCAGAGGCTGGTGGAGAAGCTGCCCTTGCTGGGACTCAACACCCCTCCCTGGAATTGGATCCAGCACTTCTTCACAGAAAGACCAGTCTTTCCAGGTCAGTAGTACAATATCGAGCACCATCACGTTGAGCTGTGTGCTACCCACTCCAGTTCATGCTACTGACCTACAACTGCATTGCCAGATCCAGCTCCAACAATGTCATCAAGTTTGCAAATGACATAACAGTATTGCCTCATCAGCAACAGTAATAAGTCTCACTACGGAGAAGAGGTGAAAAATCTCATGAAATGGAGCAAGAGTAACAACCTGAGTCTCAACATGGACAAGATGAAGAAGATGATCGTGGACTTCAGGAGGACCAGGAACGACTACCCTCCACTACAAATCAACAACTGTAGTGGAAAGAGTGGAGAGCACCAGGTTCCTTGGAGTTCTCTTAACTAATGACCTATTGTAGACACTCAACATCTCTTCACTTGTCAGGAAGGTTCAACAGCAACTGCACTTCCTGAAAAGACTGAAGTGGGCAAGGCTATCGACAACCTTTTATAGGAGCTCTATCGAGAGCATCCCGGCCAGCTGCATCAGTGTTGTACGGTTGCTGCAGAGAAATGGGTTGGAGGTCAATCCACAGGACCACAAGAGTGGCAGAGAGGATCACTGAGTCTCCCTCTCCCACCAACCCCCACCCTCAATCGACGTGATCTAACAGCATTGTTGTCTGAAGAGGGCACAAAATCATTGAGGACCCCTTCCACTCTGCACACAGCATCCTTCAGCTGCTCCTGTCAGGGAAGAGATACAGGAGTATCAGAACCAACACCACCAGGCTGAGGAACAGCTTCTTCCCACGGGCAGTGAGAAAGCTGAATAACCCAAGGAACTGCTCACACTAACCATCTGGGACTCTCATTTGCACAAAGCAATCATTATTTATTTAATTTTATAGATAAAATACTTGTCCTGCGTATGTATTATTTGTTTGTATGTGTGTTATGTCTGGTTGTGTCTCTGCATGTCTTCGCACCAAATAATTATTTATTTAATTTTATGGATAAAATACTTGTCCTGCATATGTATTTTTTGTTTGTATGTGTGTTATGTCTGGTTGTGTCTCTGCATGTCTTTGCAGCCAGAACTGGAGAACGCTGTTTTGTCATGTGGTACTTATATAATCAGATGAAAATAAACTTGAATAAAGTCGATTTGGTCCTTCCCCTCAGGACCACACATTGGCTAGCTAAGCCTCAGCATGTACTTCTACAGCCTAGAATGTGCCAGCTGGCTGCATTCCCTCACCAACATCTCCGAGTGCTGAAAGACCAAGTTTCAGGCAGGCCAAAGTGCGTCTTTCACTGAGTTGATGACCTTCCCGCAGTTCTAGATGTCTGATACTGCGTGCTTCCCTAAGAACAGCCCATAAGTCAGAGAGTTCTCTGCACACTGAACAGGACCTTTGCATCTTTCTCTACACTCTTAGTGAATCTGCATTCTGCAGAGGTTGGCGATTGTCTCCACTACATTGCATATCAGGGACAATGTTCGTTGTTGGTGTTGTTCCTGTGGTACATACAGGAAGGATCTGACTAGGAGGGCACCACTTACCGCCAGCCAAGCCAAGTCCTGGTGCTTGTTCATGAGCATTGCAATGAGGTATTCTGCCAAATGTCGTGGAAAGTCTGTTCGGGGAACCATCCTACCATGTCCATGAGTCTTTGTGTCTGCAAAATGTTCCATGCTGACCACTGCCTGATGGACATACTCAAAAGGGTTGGTCTGGACAAACTTTTGCACAAAGGTGATAGGCTGTGGCAAAGTCTGACTGGGACATTGCAAAGCAAAGGAGCCAAGCCCATCCTGTGCCACATACAGAGGTACTGAGAGCACCGTTGTACCTGATGCCCAGGTTCTTTTCTGTTATTGAGAGGGAGCGACTTATCCACAAACCCAATTTCTGGTGGACCCTTGCAATCAACTCTGCATTCTTCGGCCCCTCCAAACTAGAAACCCAAAACCTTCAGGTAGTCAGATTTAACTGTGAAGGGGATGGTGAGAAGAGGTTAGCACTCAATTTAAAATATTAATATATAATTTAAAATTTTGACATCCAATGCCCAGTCCATCAGAACCCACCACACCTCCTGGATAAATAGGGTCAATTCATCCACTTCTCTGCGTCTGGAAAAATGAGGGGTGGGTATCGCAGATGGTGGATATGAACAAAGGTCTAATTCCAGGAAAAGACTGCGCTGCACGTGTTTATTTGAATATGTTGCAAAGCAGACGCAAAAATCTTCAGTTTGCACAATATTGATCGCCATAAAATTAACAAATGAAGTAACCCCAATGTGAATATATAGCTGATAGGAGAATTTAAAGTAAACAGTTCAATATAACTGGCATAATTTCTGTAAGATTTGAAAATATTTTGCTTGCCAAGAAAAATAATTCAATTTGAGTGAAAGGGAAGAAACACCTAATGCTGAACTAAGAAATCAAAATAGAAACGTTGGAAATTTGAAGTTTCTAATTAATCAATTAATACATAGAAAATGTACTAAAACTATAGAAGACTCCTTTCTCAGTTAAGGAAGGAGTATCACAAAAACAACGATGAAAAGAAATCATCCAAATTGTAAGATTCACGAAAATGCTTTTAGCTTGAAAGTAATAATTCCAAAGTAAGATTTTTCTTTCCTATTTATTCTACATGAACATGTGGTTCAGTTTGCGAGATCGCCAATACAATCCTGGTTCAAGTTGCATTATAGGGGGAACAGTTAGTGGAAGACCAGAAAACAGAGACCGCATTTCCATTACTGAGCATTATTCATCAATCATCTGCTGGGATGAATGCAAATCCACAGTAATGAGAATGCTACAATGTCCTATAAAGCCAAATAACCTGACATCTTTGGCATTTGCTAGCAGATAACCATACATCAATGTGCATCATCATTAACTAACCAGTACACATTAAAGAAATATTAAAATATGTTGGCTTAAAGACTTTGTTAAATTCAAAACAACACAATGGCTGGACTAAATGCACAATTCACTGATTAACCACCTTCACTGTTAAAGGCTCTGCAAATCTCAAATCTTCAATGCAACTACCCAAACTCAGAGGCCTAACAAAATACTTGACCCGTACTTGCCTGTTTGATCAATGGCCAACAGAGCTGCAGAGTTGCTCGTTGGCACGTTATAGTGTCATTCCAAGTGACAGCACTGTAACAAGTTGCCAACAACGCCTTACAGATTTCCTAAATACAAAAAAAGTCAGAACAATTAACATCACCTTAAAAACGGGTCAATTCAGCAATGCCAAATCAGTTCCAAAAGAAAACCACAAGAAAATATAAAAACATGGTGAATAAATGCTTGTCCACAACTCATATGCCTTAAAAAAAATTCAACCAAACTATGTTTATAAAAAAGGGCAAATAATTTTACCTCAGACTTCAGCAGACACTTTCCAAGGTCAGTAAGTTCTTCAGATCCAACATGCGGACCATCATTTGTGCTCATCATTTCATCATCTATTAAAAAAAATCTACACGTTTGATACAGTATCAGCTTTTTACAGTAAATTGAATACATTCAGCAAGAAGTATATTTTCTCATATTAAAGTTATAACCTGGCACTAAATGTAATGGAAGATTTACAGATGCCCTCCAAACCTTTTAATCACAAGAAAAACATCATGAATCAAACCGAAAACAAATTTTGCTATTAAATGAACAAAAATTGCAACTTGGACAGTAAAACAAATTAAGGAGTGAGAGTTGAAATATTTCCACATCAGCAAGGATCACCAAAACTTAGTGGCAGTAAAACTAAATTCTGCAACCAAAAGGTTAACCTAATTTTTAAAAATACAAACATAGCTGCATTTACGCAAGGGATTACACTTTGATCAGGAGCATTGAAAAATCAAATACAGGTACACGATCTTTATCCAGAACCCTTGGGGGCCAGTGTGTTCTGGATTTCAGAAAGCCAGATTTAAGCCCTCTTGAATCGTGCTGCCATATCCACCCCCACCCTCTTCCAGTCACCCTGCTGTCTCCCCCCACACCCCCCTCGCCCGCCCGACTCGCGCTGCCGGTCCCTCGCCCGCCCGACTCGCGCTGCCGGTCCCTCGCCCGCCCGACTCGCGCTGCCGGTCCCTCGCCCGCCCGACTCGCGCTGCCGGTCCCTCGCCCGCCCGACTCGCGCTGCCGGTCCCTCGCCCGCCCGACTCGCGCTGCCGGTCCCTCGCCCGCCCGACTCGCGCTGCCGGTCCCTCGCCCGCCCGACTCGCGCTGCCGGTCCCTCGCCCGCCCGACTCGCGCTGCCGGTCCCTCGCCCGCCCGACTCGCGCTGCCGGTCCCTCGCCCGCCCGACTCGCGCTGCCGGTCCCTCGCCCGCCCGACTCGCGCTGCCGGTCCCTCGCCCGCCCGACTCGCGCTGCCGGTCCCTCGCCCGCCCGACTCGCGCTGCCGGTCCCTCGCCCGCCCGACTCGCGCTGCCGGTCCCTCGCCCGCCCGACTCGCGCTGCCGGTCCCTCGCCCGCCCGACTCGCGCTGCCGGTCCCTCGCCCGCCCGACTCGCGCTGCCGGTCCCTCGCCCGCCCGACTCGCGCTGCCGGTCCCTCGCCCGCCCGACTCGCGCTGCCGGTCCCTCGCCCGCCCGACTCGCGCTGCCGGTCCCTCGCCCGCCCGACTCGCGCTGCCGGTCCCTCGCCCGCCCGACTCGCGCTGCCGGTCCCTCGCCCGCCCGACTCGCGCTGCCGGTCCCTCGCCCGCCCGACTCGCGCTGCCGGTCCCTCGCCCGCCCGACTCGCGCTGCCGGTCCCTCGCCCGCCCGACTCGCGCTGCCGGTCCCTCGCCCGCCCGACTCGCGCTGCCGGTCCCTCGCCCGCCCGACTCGCGCTGCCGGTCCCTCGCCCGCCCGACTCGCGCTGCCGGTCCCTCGCCCGCCCGACTCGCGCTGCCGGTCCCTCGCCCGCCCGACTCGCGCTGCCGGTCCCTCGCCCGCCCGACTCGCGCTGCCGGTCCCTCGCCCGCCCGACTCGCGCTGCCGGTCCCTCGCCCGCCCGACTCGCGCTGCCGGTCCCTCGCCCGCCCGACTCGCGCTGCCGGTCCCTCGCCCGCCCGACTCGCGCTGCCGGTCCCTCGCCCGCCCGACTCGCGCTGCCACCTCTCTCCCCACTTGCCAGATTTTGGAGCTTTCCAGATTTTAGATGTCCAGATAAAGAATTGTGTACCTGTACTAGTAACACCACTGTATACAGAGAAATTAACAACATTTATAAACCTTTGTAATGCCCCCTAATAGAATAATATTAGAATTCTGAACTGTACAGCAAGGATACAGGACTTTGAGCCAATTCATCCATGCACACCGTTGCACATCTGAGCTGGTCTCATTTGTTGGTCAGGCCATACAAGGAATACTGCACATCTTGTGTAGTTGAAGCATGACATCCCAACACCCGCATTCAGTGCCATGACCATAAACATGCCAAACGCCTTCTTCACCACCATGTCTAACTGTGTTGCCACTTTCAAGGATCTATGTACCTGTGGGTCTCTGTTTTACAACAATCCCCAGGGTCCTGCATTTAATGTTTAAATCATGGTTTGTCAAGTCAAAATACAACACCTCACACTTATCTGAATTAAGGGCTATCTGTTCTGCCCAGTAACTCCGTTGATCAAGATCCCTTTGTAATTTTAAGTAACCTTCCTCACTGTCCAGCATGCCACCAACATTCTCATCCAGATCATTAAAATGAACAATGAACAGGGTACCCAGCACCAATCCTTACAGCACACCACGACCCTCTGTCTCTTTCTGCTCAGCCAGTTTTGCATTCAAATTGACTAGTCACTCTGGACCCCAAGGGATCTGATCTTCCAGACAAATCAGGTCAAAAGCCTTGTTGAAGTTCACCATCTTGCCCTCAACCTTCTTTACCTCTTCAAAGAAAAACTTAATCAAATTCACAAGAAACCACTTCCCATGCTCTCTAATCTGTCTTTGCCTTTAACTGCTGAAACAATAGAATTCCCATTATCTGGAATTTAATCAACCAGAAACTCAAACAACCAGCAAAAAACACAGCAAGGAAATAATAAATAAAATTTCAGATAAATAAGACTTGGTGGATGGACTTGCTGGAGAGTGCTGAGACTTTGTTGGATACCTGCTGAATTAGCAATACCCCTCAAATGTGCATTCATTCTTTTCAGTGCTACATGTGTGGAGGCAAGTCAGGCTGTCAGCTTGAGGAAGGAGCGCTGAGGGCCTGGTCGGGACACTTGTGTGGAGCTAAATTGGGTTGTCAGCACAAGGAAGGTGCACCGAGGGCCTGGCCGGGATACTTGCACGGAAGCGAGTCAGGTGGTCAGCACAAGGAAGGTGCGCCAAAACCCTAGCAGGGACACTTGCATGGAGGTGAGTCGGATTGTCAGCACAAGGAAGTTAATACCTTTAAAAAAAGTTACAGGAATTACCTGGATAAAGTGAAATATTTAAAATAAACAAGAATAAATTTAAAAAATTACATGTTTAAAACTATAAAAGTAAATTTACTCCAAAGCAACATACAACCTCTTGAAGATGGGAGCAAACATTCAGCCAATGGAGCTCCCTGGTCATGCCCCACATGCAGCAACTGTTTGAATAAAGTTTCAATAAAGTTGTGATGGAATGAAATGACAGCACCCAGGAGGAAGAGCTGGCTGATGCTGCTGGGCAACTATCCCAAAGTGTCTTCCTTTTCCTGCCTTGTAATATTCTTTATTTTTAATCAGTATCAGGTACATTAGTAAGGCTTTATCTGTAAACTTGAGGGAAGAGATTAATCACGACGACGTCACAGTTAGCATAGTGGCTAGTGCAACACTATTACAGCACCAACAACTGGGATTAGAATTTAAAATTATGGGAATTATATTAAAGTGATAGTGATATAATTAAAGACTACAATACGGATTGCAATCCGCCTCACGGACTCGTCCCCTGAAACTCTCTGGGATCAGCTGAAGACTGCCATACTGCAATCCACTGAAGAGGTACTGGGCTTCTCCTCCAGGAAAAACAAGGACTGGTTCAACAAAAACAACCAGGAAATCCAGGAGCTGCTGGCAAAGAAGCGAGCTACCCACCAGGCTCACCTTGCAATGCCGTCCTGGCCAGAGAAGAAACGAGCCTTCCGTCGCGCATGCAGCCATCTTCAGCGCAAACTCCGGGAGATCCAAAATGAGTGGTGGACTAGCCTCGCCAAACGAACCCAGCTCAGCACGGACATTGGCGACTTCAGGGGTTTTTACGAGGCTCTAAAGGCTGTGAACGGCCCCTCACCCCAAGTCCAAAGCCCGCTGCGCAGCTCAGATGGCAAAGTCCTCCTAAGCGACAAGATCTCCATCCTCAACTGATGGTCAGAACACTTCCAATCTCTTTTCAGTGCCAACTGCTTAGTCCAAGAATCCGCCCTGCTCCAGCTCCCTCAACAGCCCTTAAGGCTAGAGCTGGATGAGGTCCTCACCCGGGAAGAGACATATAAGGCAATTGAACAACTGAAAAGTGGCAAAGCAGCAGGTATGGATAGAATCCCCCCAGAGGTCTGGAAGGCTGGCGGCAAAACTCTGCAGGCCAAATTGCATGAGTGTTTCAAGCTCTGCTGGGACCAAGGAAATCTGCCTCAGGACCTTCGTAATGCCATCATCATCACCCTGTACAAAAACAAAGGCGAGAAATCTGACTGCTCAAACTACATTGCGAGCAAAATCTTCGCTAGGATTCTCCTAAATAGAATAATACCTAGTGTCGCCGAAAATGTTCTCCCAGAATCAGTGCGGCTTTCACGCAAACAGAGGAACTACTGACATGGTCTTTGCCCTCAGACAGCTCCAAGTGCAGAGAACAAAACAAAGGACTCTACATCACCTTTGTTGACCTCACCAAAGCCTTCGACACCGTGAGTAGGAAAGGGCTTTGGCAAATACTAGAGCGCCTCGGATGCCCCCCAGAGTTCCTCAACATGGTTATCCAACTGCATGAAAACCAACAAGGTCGGGTCAGATACAGCAATGAACTCTCTGAATCCTTCTCCATTAACAATGGTGTGAAGCAAGGCTGCGTTCTCGCACCAACCCTCTTTTCAATCTTCTTCAGCATGATGCTGAAACAAGCCATGAAAGACCTCAACAATGAAGACGCTGTTTACATCCGGTACCGCACGGATGGCAGTCTCTTCAATCTGAGGCGCCTGCAAGCTCACACCAAGACACAAGAGCAACTTGTCCGTGAACTACTCTTTGCAGACGATGCCGCTTTAGTTGCCCATTCAGAGCCAGCTCTTCAGCGCTTGACGTCCAGTTTTGCGGAAACTGCCAAAATGTTTGGCCTGGAAGTCAGCCTGAAGAAAACTGAGGTCCTCCATCAGCCAGCTCCCCACCATGACTACCAGCCCCCCCACATCTCCATCGGGCACACAAAACTCAAAACGGTCAACCAGTTTACCTATCTCAGCTGCACCATTTCATCGGATGCAAGGATCGACAACGAGATAGACAACAGACTCGCCAAAGCAAATAGCACCTTTGGAAGACTACACAAAAGAGTCTGGAAAAACAACCAACTGAAAAACCTCACAAAGATTAGCGTATACAGAGCCGTTGTCATACCCTCACTGCTGTTCGGCTCCGAGTCGTGGGTCCTTTACCGGCATCACCTACGGCTCCTAGAACGCTTCCACCAGCGTTGTTTCTGCTCCATCCTCAACATTCATTGGAGCGACTTCATCTCCAACATCGAAGTACTTGAGATGGCAGAGGCTGACAGCATGGAATCCACGCTGCTGAAGATCATACTGCACTGGGTAGGTCATGTCTCCAGAATGGAGGACCATCACCTTACCAAGATCGTGTTATATGGCAAGCTCTCCACTGGCCACCGAGACAGAGGTGCACCAAAGAGGTACAAGGACTGCCTAAAGAAAGCTCTTGGTGCCTGCCACATTGACCACCACCAGTGGACTGATATCGCCTCCAACCATGCATCTTGGCGCCTCACAGTTCGGCAGGCAGCAACCTCCTTTGAAGAAGACTGCAGAGTCCACCTCACTGACAAAAGACAAAGAAGGAAAAACCCAACACCCAACCCCAACCAAACAATTTTCCCTTGCAACCGCTGCAACCGTGTCTGCCTGTCCCGCATCGGACTTGTCAGCCACAAACGAGCCTTCAGCTGACGTGGACATTACCCCTCCATAAATCTTCGTCCGCGAAGCCAAGCCAAAGAAAAAGACAATACGGATTTCTTTTTCAAATTACATTTTTCACTGTCTATTGTTTTTTAGATGGTATATTCCTAATGCAGGTGTCTTGGTTAGGTATTGGAGAGTGAGTTTCAGTCAACCAGAAAATTTGCATATCCAACATCCATGATCCCCATCGGTGCCAGATAATGGAGATTCTACTGTATTCTCTTTTACCCCCACCAATAACTTGTTCATCACTGATATTAGGCTCAGCAGTCTGAAAAAACACACGAATGCTGGAGAAACTCAGCAGGTCAAACAGTGCCTTTATGTAGCAACGGTAAAGATACATCACCAACGTTTCGTGCCTGAGCCCTTCATCAAGGTGTGAGGGGACATGAGAGATGTCTGAACAAAAGGGGGAAGGGGAGATAGTGAGGGTGAGATGTGGAGGTGGTGGGGGGGTGAAGAGGA
The DNA here is from genome assembly GCF_036971445.1 of Narcine bancroftii. Taxonomy (NCBI): domain Eukaryota; kingdom Metazoa; phylum Chordata; class Chondrichthyes; order Torpediniformes; family Narcinidae; genus Narcine; species Narcine bancroftii. Next base: position 32,788,356 of record NC_091472.1, read on the forward strand.
CAGCAGGAAGGGGGAGGAGGAGTCTAGGTGGAGAGAGAAAGAAGGTGGGAACTGGAATGACTAGTTAAAGGGGGAGGGGGGAAAAAAAAGCAAGCTGATTAGCAGAATGCAATGAACTCAATGTTCATACCCTGGGGTTGGAGAGTGACCAGACAAAAAAAATGAGGTGTGGTTCCTTCAATCTGCAGGTGGTCAGGGTGGGATAATGTGAAAGGTCTTGAATATGCATGTGAGCTTGAGAGTGTGACTCAGAATTGAAATGGTTGGCTCTGGGGAGGTCACTTCTATTAGGAACAGAGGAGGTGCTGGGTGAAGCGATCTCCTAATCTGTGACTGGTCTCTCTGATGTAGCAAAGGCCAGATGGAGTAAATGAGTTCTTTGGAGGTACAGGGTGAAGTGTTGCTTCTCTTGAAAGATTTGTTTGGGATCAGGGTGGAAATTGGCTACAAAATTAATGAAATTGATGAGGTCATCGCAGGTGCAGGAGGCTGCCCCACGTAGTTGTCAATTTATCAGAGGAAATGTTTGGGTGGTTGGGGGGGGGGTCTTGTCTGTGTCGGTGGTGTGTATGCACTCACCCAATTAAGACTCGGAGACATAATGCTTTCTCATCCTTTACTTCTATTAGACTATCCTGGTTAGTCTACAGATGGGTTCAGTCTATTTGGAAAGGTGACATCATGACATGGGCATTATGATGTCCAGTAGAGGGCGGGCTTATACCCAACATTCTTCCCCACCTTGCAGTAATGCTGACTGGGCCCCTTAGAACTAATAAGATTACATCGGGCACCAGGACTACAAGTGAGAATTAGAATATATCTCATGAGTAAATATAATTATTAAAGGGAAAGTATTTAATAATAATCAGGGCACATAGACCTTAAAGCATTCAGGTGGTCTTCTTTCTCTTTTGGACTGCCTCGGCGAGGGACCCATAGATAGTCAGGTCGATGGTCGAGTTGGTGGCAACTGCCCGTCATCACTGCCCTACTAGCTGCGAGTCTCAGTTACTGGACTCCTCACTGAACAACTTGGCTCCACGACCATCTCTGCCCACACCCCCCCCAACTCGGTCTGAGGAGTGGGATGGTCGGGGCAGGCCACGGCAGGTATGGTTCCACCTCCTCCAGTTCATGGACCTTAGTGTCAGTCAATGCTCGTAATTAGTCAATTCGCTTCCACAATCTGTCCCACACTAGAATAGGGTATGAGCAGGGGCTCAATTTTTGTCAGATTACTCCTACCCACCATGGGTCTTTATATTGTCTATAACCTTGTACCAGAACTTTCTCGCCCACTTCCAATGTTCTAAGTGAGGTCTATGGTGATGCTTTTTTTTTGTATACTTTTGGGTTTTTTTTTGTTTTTTTTGGCAATCGGAGACCCAAATCTGGATGAACTGTGGACAGCCTGGTCCACAGGTTGCAACCAAACATTAGATCTGCCAGGGTGCATTTTGTATTGGAATGTGGCGCGTTTCTGTACCTCAATAGGAAATCTGCGATTTTGTGTGTCCAGGAGGCATGTTTCATGGTTTTCTTTTTTTGAATGTTTGTACAAAACATTCTGCTTCCCCATTAGTACTTGGGTGATAGGGTGCAGACAAAATATGTCTGATATTGTTGTCGCGCATACATTTTTAAATGTTCTGATGTAAATTGAGGCTTATTGTCTGCAACTAATTCATGACGCAATCCATAAGTGGCAAAGGTAGCACGTAGACAGTAAATCGTGGGATCTGCTTTGGTATTTTTCAGCTGTGAAACTACTGGCCACTTGGAGTGTACGTCCACAGCTACTAGGAAAGTTTCACCCATGAATGGTCCAGCGAAGTCTATATGAATCTGATGCCAGGGTTTGGATGGCCATTTTCATGGGTTAGCTTCGGCTTGTGGCATTTTTGGCTGCATTGCATTCTCTTACTGTTGTTTCCATGTCTCTGTCTATGGAGGGCCACCAGACATTTATCCAGGCCAGTTCCTTCATTTGTACCATTCCTGAATACTTGTGATGCAGTTTTGATAACATGGTAGTTTGCCATTTGGCTGGAATAATTGTACAGGTACCCCAAAATAAAACATCCTTCTTCAACTGATAGTTCATGGTGGCGTGTGTGGTAAGGTTTTGGATCTTCTGGAATGACTTCAGATTCGGGCCACCCATTAAGGGTGAAGTATAGGATCTTGTTTAATGTTGCCTCTTTTCGGGTTTCCTTTGCCATCATCTGGGTTGTAATGGGCAGTGGTGAAGTTGTTCTTTCTTCTCGTTGTTCTGTCTTGGGTAGCGGTTATGTGTGATAAGGCATCTGCATGGCTGTTGAGTGTTCCTGGTTTATGTTTTATGTCATAGTTAACACGGTGCTAGTAGCATGGCCCATCTTTGAATGCTGGCCGCAGCCAAAACTGGTATACCTTTGTGTGGCCCCAGGATTAAACTAAGAGGCTTGTTGTCTGTGATCAGGGTGAATTTTTTTCTATAAAGATATTGGTGGAATTTTTTTTTTTTTTTTAAAATAAACACACCAAAACTATTGCCAATCCTTTTTCTAGTTGGGCGTAATTACGTTTGCTTGTGGTTAAAGTTCGCGAAGCATACACTACTGGTTGCTCACCTTTTTCTGTGATTTGGGATAGTACCGCTTCTAGTTCCCCTGTGAATTATCCACAGCTAGTGTAACTTATTTACTCGGGTCATAGTGGATCAGCACCTTAGTTGTTGACTTTAGTATTTCCTTTAGTTGATCGACTGTTTTTAATTTCTGTGTTCCAATACTATGTTTGATCTTTCTTGAGTAATTAATTCGTTCAGCAAGCTGCATAGCATAGTCATATTATGAAATAACATGCCATCTCAGCCCTTCAAGTCCATGCTGGTTCACTAAAACAACACTGATAGATCCCCCTGCCTATTCTCCACCCATAACCCTCCAACCCTCTCCTATTCATGTATATATCCAGCCTCCTCTAAAATGAAAGAATTGACTCTGCCTCAACTATTTCCTCCGGAAGATTATTCCATTCAGCCACCACTCTCTGAGTGAAGAAGCATCCTCTAATGTTTCTCCTAAAATGTTGCCGTCTCACCCTCAACTTGTGTCCTCTTGTTTCAACCTCCTCTGCTCTCGGGGGAAGAATCTACTTGCATCTAGTCATCTATTCCCTTCATAATTTTAAACACCTCTATCAAATCTCCCTCTCAACTGTCTACGTTCCAAGGAATAAAGTCCTAATCTCTTCAATCTTTCTCTGTACTCTAGGTATTTTAAGACAGGCAACATCCTTGTAAATCTTCTCTGCACCCTCTCCACCTTATCCATATCCTTCCTATAATTTGGAGTCCAGAATTGAACACAATACTCCAAACCTGGCCTCACCAATGCCTTAAACAGTGGCAGCATCACTTCCCAGCTCCTATACTCTATTCTATGATTTATGAAGGCTGACATACCAAATGCCTTCTTAACCACCCTGTCAACATGGGAATCCACCTTCAAGGAACCCTGCATCATAACTCCAAGGTCTCTTTGTTCTTGTGCATTCCCCAATGTCCTCCCCTTTACTACATATGCCCTATTTTGATTACATTTTCCAAAATGAAGCACCTCACACTTCTCTGCATTAAATTCCATCTGCCATCTTTCAGCCCAATTTTCCAGACATACCAAATCCCTCTGTAATCCCTGAAAACCTTCCTCGCTATCCACCACTCCCCCTATTTTCGTATCGTCTGTGTATTTATTTACCCAGTTAACCACCCCATCATCCAAATCATTAATATAAATTATGAACAACAGAGGACCTAGCACCGATCCTTGAGGCACGCCACTCGTCACAGGCTTCCATCCTGACAGACAGTTGTCCACCATGAACCTCTGCTGTCTCTCCTCCAGCCACCTCTGAACCCATCTTACTATTCCTCTATTAATCCCTAGTGACTGAACCTTCCTTACTAACATTTCATGTGGAACCTTATCAAAAGCTTTGCTAAAATCCAGATAGACTACATCATCTGCCTTACCTTCATCCACCTTTCTTGTGACTTCTTCGAATAACTCATCAAGTTTCGTCAAACATGACTTCCCCTTCACAAACCCATGCTGGGCACTCCTCATCAATCCCTGCCTATCCAGATATTTATACACACCATCTCTAAGAATACCCTTCATAACTTTCCCTACCACCGAAGTCAAACTTACAGTCCTATAATTACTTAGCCGACACCTTATGCCTTTTTTTAAACAACAGAACTACATTAGCAACCCTCCAATCCAGTGGCACCACACCCTCCTCCAGTGATCGTTGAAAAATCACTGATAGTGCCTCCGCTATTTGCTCCCTGACCTCCCTTAACATCCTGGGGAAAACCCCATCAGGACCAGGAGACTTATCCACTTTTATTGACCCTATAAGCTCCAAAACCTCTCTTTACTAATCCCTATCTTTTCCATAACTAAGCCATTTGCCTCACATAGTCCAATGTCCTTTTCATTCGTGAACAGAGATGAGAAAAAATCATTTAATATCTCTCCCATCTGATATGGTTCTTCGCACAATTCACCACTTCCAGCGGTCCTATTCTATCCTTAACCATCCTTTTAGTATTCACATATCCTAAAAACCCTTAGGATTCACTTTTACCTTATCAGCTATTGACACCTCATACCTCCTTTTTGCCTTTCTAATTTCCTTAAGTTTTTTTCTGCAATCTATATAATAATCTTAACCATTTTTTGCTTCTTAAATTTAGCATATGCCCCCCTCTTATCCCGAACCAACTTCCTAATTTTTTCAGAAAACCATGGTTGCCTTGAACTTTTGGCCTTGCCTTTCGATCTGACTGGCACGTAAAGATCCTGTACTCTCAATATCTCTTCTTTAAATACCCTCCAAATCTCCTCTATATCCTTTCCAGAAAAAAGATCAGCCCATATAATTTTTTGCAAATCCCTTCTTATTTCTTCAAATCTAGCCTTCCCCCACTCGAAGACCTTCAACCTCGGACCTGACCTATCCCTTTCCATATTTAAGTTGAAGCTAACAGACCCACGATCACTGGATCCAAAGTTCTCACCAACACACACTTCCGTCACCTGCCCTATTCCGTTTCCTAACAATAGATATAATACTGTCTCCCCTCTAGTAGGCACCTCAACATACTGCTGTAAAAAGCAATCCTGAACACATTGTACAAAGTCTAAGCCATCCTGCCTCTCACTGATATGTTTCCCAATCAATGTTAGGAAAATTGAAATTCCCAATTATCACAACCCTCTTTCTACTACACATCTCAGCTATTTCCCTGCACATTTGCTCTTCCAGTTCCCTATCCTCTTTTGGCGGCCTATAATATACCCTATATTTGTAGCCTCACCTTTCTTATTTTTAGTTCAAGCCACCATGAGCCGCCCACAATGAGTCCTCCAGTATATCTTGCCTCAGCACCGCTGTAATATCTTCCTCGACCAGCAACGCCACACCTCCCCCTCGTACCCTGCCAATGTTTTCGGTAGTGATTAACAAGTCCGAGGAAGGACTCTAATTCTGATTTGTTGGTTGGGTATTGGGCCTTGCGAACTGCTTCTGTTCATGCTGAATTAATTCGTACCCCCTCGTTGTCAATTGTAAACCCAAAATATGTTACTGAGGGGCCCATGAAGACCATTTGTCCTTTTGTAATCGTATATTAGCCTGTTGTAGTCTGGTTTTAAAACCTTTTCAAGGTTTTATAAGTGTTCACTGTCGTTTCGGCCCGTGATGATGATATTATCTAGGTAACACCCAACTATGAGTCCATGTAGTAATTTGTCCATTGTTGCTTGAAAAATCACAAGTGCTAATGAAATTCCGTAAGATATGCATGTATAGGTGAATAGATGGTTATTGATTGTCACATATTCTCTGGATTTTTTTTTAATCCAATTCTATCTGTTGATATGCTTGTGACAAATCTAGTTTTGTGAATTTTTGCACTCCTTTTAGTGCTTGGAACAACTCTGCCTTGGGCAATGGGTGTTTGTGTATTTTGAGCGATGGATTGATGGTGATTTTGTAATCACCGCAAATGCGAATATCACCGTTTGCTTTTCATATGGGTACGATGGGCGCTGCCCAATTGCTGTATTGTATTGCATGCCTTCATGTTTTAGTCTATTTAATTCAGCCTCAATTTTCCCTTTCATAGCAAATGGGATTGTTCTGGCTTTGAAGAATTTTGGTTCTGCATTATCTTTTAATTGCAGTTTGGCTTGAACACCTTTGGTTTTCCCAATTCTTGTTGAAAAACCAGTGCGTGGTTGTTGAAGACTTGGTCGAATTCTGGCTGGAAGGTGTCTGTGTGGTTTACATTTAGCATTGAACCAATTTCAAGCCAGTCTAGGGGAATGTGTTGTAGCCAGTTTCTTCCGAAAAGTTGTTGGTCCCTGGGTATCTACGATGTAGTGTTTTTGGTTGCCGTTGTTTCTATCGTACCTGAACCTTACCTTTTCCAAACACTTTGATTCTGTCTCCTGTAAAAGATCTTAGAGTTATTTCAGTTGCTTTTACCAGGAGGCATGGTAGCAATCATTCCTTTACAGGTAACGGTACTAAGGATACCTCTGCACCTGTGTCTAACTCCATCTTCATGGGATGTCCGTTTATTTTTAGCTGTATAAAGATTGCTGTGTTTCCTTCATTTATTTTCAGATGTGTAATATCTCAGGAGCTGAAATTTCAGGAGCTTCAGTGCTCCGCCACTCAAGGTCAGTCGTTGGGCTGTTATCATCATCGTTGCTAGGTTGCCTCTCTCGCTCTGCAATTGTTTTGACTTTAGCTGCCAGTTTATTTGCAGGCCACCTGCGCTTTAGAAGCGGACATTTAACTTTGATATGTCCTCCTATGGCTGCATTTAGAATTTTTGAAGAAACAATTTTCTGTTCGGTGGTTGTATTGGTGGGAAGACCTCCCGACCAGCAGGTCTGGTTGACCCACATCCAAGTTTTTAATCTGCCATTTTAGAGCTGCAGGCAGTTCTGTATCTGTCTTGATCCATTCCTAATCTTTTTGCCTTGCTTGGCAATTTGCCAACCCCATCATTAATCTGTCTCTCAGTGCTTAATTTAGAAACTGCTCAAAATGACAGAGCTCCGCCACTTTGCACAACGATGTCACGTATTCACTTATTGTTTCTCCTGGTCCTTGTCTCCTTTCATAGAATCGTTGCCTTTCTGCCATAACTGGTGGTTTGGGGCTTAAATGGTTCCTTCGAACTGTGCATAATTCGTTGAATGTCTTCATCCCTGGGCACATTTGCGGTTTACTGGACCTTCCACAATATTGTGGTTACGCAGCAGTTAAACCGTTCTATGTAGTTATCCCAACTTTCTTCTACTTTGTTGAATTCCCTAAACTTTCCCTCCACCATCTTGGTGCACTTTCACTTTGATCTTTTGGCAGAAATTTGTTGGGGTTTGTTAGGTAGTTGTTTTCTACCTTTCTTCTGTTGTTTTCCTTCTCACAGTTGGTGCATGGAGTATGTGTAGAGTTCATTTTGTTCCTCGTCACCACTGTTGTGTTTGCATTCACACAATTAAGACTCAGAGGCGTAATGCTTTCTCATCCTTTACTTCTATTAGACTAACCTGGTTACTGACACACAAGGTTTTATATATATGGAAGGGGGACATCATGACATGGGCATCATGATGTCCAGCAGAGGGTGGGCTTATAACCAACAGTAGGTTTGTAGGATGTTTTACTCCACAAAACCCACAAACAGGGAGGCATAGCTGGGACCCATACGGGTACCCATAGGAGTGTAATTAGGGCATTCAGACCATCAAGTCTGCTCCACCATCTCATGGCTGATTTACTCTTCTTTTCAACTCCATTCTCCTGCCTTCTCCCCATAGCCCTCGATTCCCTTCCTGATCAAGTTAAAGCTGAACATTTGCCATCTTCCTATCTTCTAGTAACTCACCCATGGCTATCAAAAATACAATATACTCTCCAGGGCTCCTACAATTTCTTCCCCAGTCTCCCACAATGGTTTAAGATAATTTCTTCCTTCCTAGTTTCTCAATCACAAAACACGAGTTGGTTGCTCCAATAATAACTCAGTTATAGGTGTAGTGCAAGAATTTTATATTCATCACCAGCAAACAGTGGGGACTGTATAATCTGAGCATTGTTAACCCATACAGCAATTTCATCTGATAGTTTCATACTTTATTTTCACAGTTGACACGAAGCAATAGAAAACTACTCAATTTCTTGGACTGCAACTGAACTTCTCGTATATATGTATCTTGATTCTTTGTATTTTGACAAAATGTTTGTTTTCTTGCACGTTCCTGCATTCAGTAAAAGCATAATACATGCAAGTATTTGTTCAAAATAACTAGAATTATAAATTGGAGGTGCAGAAAAATAATCAGCAACTTATTGCAAACGAAGATACTTAATGCACAATTTTGTTTTACAATCCATGAAAGAGGCTGGTTATTTAAAATACAAATAAATGCAAGTTACGCATAAGGTTTTCTTCCTCAGGCATGCATTGTTACCCTAGAATGTAACTCTCCCTCTGCTACATATACATTTGATGGACATCTGATCAGTCAAAATTTAATTTTAATTAATGTCTTGTATCAATATTCTACAACAAAACTTAGAATACAAATATTCTGGAAACTTACCATCCATATCCCCTGGTATGGACTCTGGGCCCTTCTTAACACAACAGCATACAGCTGGAAAAGGAAACAGTCAATATTCAAACCCAACAATTATGCTACAAAACTGAACTTAAGAAGGTGGGGAGGTAGTTGGGATCACATTTCTCATTTATATACTAAATGGACTAAATCCTATCCCTAGATTCATGTATTTGCTAATAGTAATGGTGTTACAGAGACCAAACGTATGAATTAAGGTAGAGGGGATGCGGAAGAAAGCAGCAACATAATGAAAGAATCAAAAGACTGAATACTATCCGACCAACACAAAAATGCTGAAGGAATTCAACAGGTCTTGCAGCATCCATTCCATATATTCGAGCCCTTTACGGTATGAGCCAAAAATCGGGCAAGTGCTTGAATTTTGATTTTTACCCCAAATTTTCAGCATCAAAACCCATCAAATGTTCTTTCTCTGTGGTTCAAATAAGCCTTAAGTTGATTTGATTAGAACTGAAAAGTCCTCTTTGATAACATGCAATTCTCTATATTCAATCGATTTGCAACCTCTTCTCTGCATCACTTTCTTCGCACAAGAAATTATATTCCTTACTCATTAAATCAATGGATTCACGAGTGAGAAGGCGGGTTAGTTGTTCATCCAACATTTCTTGGGACTCTGGATTCTCTTCAGGTCCACCACTTTCAGCCCTAAAAATTAATTAGAAAACAGTATAACCTTCAAAGGCAAAAGGAACACAAATTTACATTACAGAATTTAAAACAAACATGCATTTTAATTTTAAAAAAATACTTGGAATGAGGCATTGTCAATAGTCAGGATTTAATCACTGCACTCAAGATAGTGGAGATGAGCTAACTATTTGAACTTCTGCAGTTATGTTTTTCCCCCAAATGAAATTTGTCATATTATGATAGGGAGAATAATCAGGATTTGGATCTACCTTCATACTTGTGGTTTCTCCATTATATTTGCCAGTTAGAACAATACAGAAATTGTAAGGGAATGCTGCCTGCTATACATTTCCACGTACATGCTCATCCATACATCAGAGGCAGCCAAGGCAGGGAACTAGTGCCTGTTGAAGGTGTCTCTCACTGCAGCATATTACACCAACAGTGCACTGCACAAATATTTAGGATAAGAGATAGAGGCTAATCAAGCAACATCTTGGATTAGTCACACTTCCCAATTGCAGTTAGAGCAGGAATCAAAAAGAGGGAGCCAAAGCCAATGTAACTGAAGCAAGCTGTAGAAAAATGTGCAATATGTGCTAAAATAACAGCAAAAATTAGAAGCTAATTTAGACAATTTTTAGCTTGTCTGAAGGATTCAATTATAGAATTTGGACAACTTTGTAAAAAAAATTTGTAACAGAATTTCATCAAGCTGTTACGAGTCCAGAGGATCCCAAAACCCAGCAGCAACAGAAATTCACCAGACGAATGGTTATTTATTTTAATTTTCTTTAAACAAAAACAGGATCAAACTTTAACTTATTACTATTAACTTAATCCCCTTCCAATTCTAAGCGCACATGTATGTAATGTGTATTGTATATGTCCAAGAAAATTATTTGATTCACAGTCTATCTCACTTCTCACTCATCCAAATTCACCAGTATTAGGTAATTCTATACTGTGCAGATAATTTAACATTTATGAATTTTCACCAGGCTCTGGTGCTTAAGGGTAAATGGTTACTGCTAAGGAAGGTTCTCATTGGTTTCAGAGACATTTGATGCTCATTGGACACACACAAACTGATTCCCTCCAATCAGCCACTTCAGTGTCTTGCCAAAGAAACTTACCCCATCATGGGTTTTCCAAATGATAAGCTCTTCTTCAGGGCCACCATAGATTTCTCTTGTTTGATTTATTTCTGGAGAAACACTCTCTAGCCAGCCATTTCCTCTTGCAAGGACTACAAGGGTTTTTCAACAGGCTGAATTCAGAACTCACAACCCATCTTCAAAATGGGGTTTTCAACAAGCTGTCAGCTTGCCATGTTGCAGCCTCCAAAGAGCTACCACAGAACTGTAGTTCCCATCCCCTCCCATCCCCCTCCCATCCCCCTCCCTCTCTCTCCCTCTCTCTCCCTCTCTCTCCCTCTCTCTCCCTCCCTCTGCTTATGAAAACCACATGAGCCCTCTTAGAACACCCAACTGCAACCAGACAGATTGCTGACACCAGAATCAGTTTCCTGATCCTGGCCACCAATCCATTTGCACCTGCTTCTGAAGTTCCTTCCAAAGTAGTTTCATTGTCTTTGCAAAGGCACTGGTGCCTTAATGTCCCACTTTCAGCAAAGCTCTTACATTTTAAATGAGATAGATGTCTTTGTGAAGTCTCCCACACATTAAACCTCCACAATCCATCTCAGACATATTTATATACAATATATAACCCGTAACATTCTCCCCCTACAAAGGGATTTTAAATCTGGAGTTAAAATTTTGTTATAACTAAACTGACTTCACAATCACAATCACAACAGTGATAACATTACACAATGTATAATATGTTATAACAATGTATCCCAAACTTGAGTTTATATTGCTTTACATCTTGAATTTTAATATGTTGACAAGCAATCCATTATTACATTATTTGTACCTCTGATAAGATTAAATTGCAGATTATATTCTTGCAATATTAAATTCCAGTTTAACAATCTTCTGTTTTTATTCTTCATTTCATTCAAAAACTCCAGAGGATTATGGTCAGTAAATATCACAACTGGTTAATGTGTACCCAGATACACGTACCCAGATACACATCAAAATTCTGCAGAGCTTGCAGAATTATCAAGACCAGTTCCTTCTCAATAGTGGAATACTTCCTTTGATGAACATTGAATTTTTTTGAAAAGTAGGCAACTGGATGGTCAATTTCATTATGTTTTTGTAACATAACTGCACCTGGTGCCCCCTCACTGGGATCCACTGCTAAAGAAAATAGTCTGTCAAAATCAGATTTTAAAACAGGGTAAATTTCCTAAAGCTCTCTGACAAACTTTCATCCATACAAATTTCTTCCCTTTCTTCAAAAGATTCATTAAAGGAAGAGCAACTTGTACAAAATATCTGCAAAATTTCCTACCATTCCTAAAAACCTTCTCACTGCTTTCTTGCCATTGGGAATAGGAAATTTGAAATTGCATGCACTTTAGTTTGAATAGGTGCAATTTTGCCTGACCAACTACATGACCCAAGTATGTCACAGTAGCATGTCCAAATTCACTTTTTACCAAAATTGACAATTAAGGTTGCTTTGGATAATCTTGCAAATAATTTGTCCAATTCCCTCAGATGTTATTCCCATGTGTCACATTTTGTGATCAAGCCATCAATATAAGCATCTGTATGTGTCAAACCTTGGATTACCGAATTAATCATCCTTTGGAATATTGCAGGGGCATTTTTCATGCCAAAAGGTAGCACATAATGTTCGTATAAACCAGATGGAGTTACAAAAACCAAAATATTCTTTCCTCTCTCAGTTATAGGCACACACCAGTTAACTTTTCAACAAATCCACTTTAGTAAGAAATTTAGGTTTCCCAATTTTATCATTACAATCAAGAATTCTAGGAATAGGATAACCATCTGTTTTAGTTAATGAATTAACCTTCCTGTAATCTGTACAGAACCTAACAGTTCCATCTGTTTTAGGTACCAGAACACAAGAACTCCAATATAAGTTTGAAGGTCTAATAATATCATGTTTCAACATATATTCCATGATTTTACTCTTCTGAATGTTTATTCTATATGGGTGTGGTTTTATGGGACTTGCCTCTCCCACATCATAATAAATCACTGATGTCCTTTTTGGCACATCAGGAAACAAATTTGTATATTTCAAAAGTAACTGTTTCAACTGCATCTGTTCATGTGATTTAAAATGGCCCAACTTTTCCTTCAGATTTTCCAAAGTTGCTGAGTTAGACAGGCGCACAGGAACCAAAGTTTCTTTAAGGCTACCCTCACAAGATTCTGTTTCTATAACCTTATGATCCGTAACTTCTTCAAGCCTTAACACCTCTGATACAGACTGTTCTCCACTACTTTTATCCTCATAACAAGGTTTCAACATCTGGAGTGTTTATCACATAATTAACATCATTCAGTTTTGATCTCACTTTGTATGGTCCAGAAAATTTCACTCTCAGAGGATTGTCATGAGTTGAGAACAAAATTAAAACTTTACTTCCTATTTTAAAATTCCTCACTTGAGCTTTCTTGTCAAATAAATGCTTCATTTTACTCTGAAACACTTCTAACTTCTCGAGCCAAAGTTCACACTTTTTGTAAATGATCTTTAAATTTAGAAGCATAATCCAGCAAGTCCAACTGTACATCTTCATTAACCTACTTTTCTTTTAACAACATTGAAGGTCCTCTAACCTGATGTCCAAACACAATTTCAAAAGGGCTGAAACCTAATGAATCCTGCACAGACTCTCTTGTTGAAAATAACAGTAAATTAATACCTTTGTCCCAATCTTTCCCATTCTCCAGAGAATAAACCCTCATCATATTTTTAAAGAGTAGAATGAAATTTTTCCAAAGTTCCCTGAGTTTCAGGATGGTACACAGATGAAGTGATCTGTTTAATTCCTAACTCATAAATCAACTGCTGAAACAACCCGGACATGAAGTTACTTCCTTGATCACTCTGGATCTCTAAGTTACCCCAAAACTTTATTTTTTTTTCCAAAGCCTTTGCCACTATCTTTGCTTTAATATTTCTCAATGGTATAGCTTCTGGAAATCTGGATGCCATACACCTAATTGTTAACAGGTATAGATTCCCAGCTTTTGTTTAAGGCAGGGGTCCCACACAATCCACAATAACCCTAGTGAACGGTTCCCCAACAACCAAAATAGTTTGCAAGGAAGCTACTGGAGGACCCTGGTTAGGTTTCCCCACAACCTGACAAAGGTGAAATGTCTGGCACCAATTCACAACATTGTTCCTCAAACCAGGCCAGAAAAATTGTCTTAAAATCTTATTCATGGTTTTCTTTACACCAAAATGACCACCCAAAGGTGTACTATGGGCCAAATTTAAAATTTAATTCCAGTAACTTCTAGGAATGACCACCTGATGAATCACCGCCCATTCTTCATTTGCAGTAACATCATGAGGTCTCCATTTCCTCATTAATAATTCACCCTCCAAGTAATATCCACAGAGAATTTCCTTAATCTCTTCCTCATTAAGTCAACAAAATCAGAATTTGTCTTTTGCTGCCCAATTAACTCTTTCCTTGACACCAGAAATTTTGACTCTCACATTTAAACTGCCTTTTCTGGTCTCTTTCAGAAGTAAAGGCAAGTCTCTAACAACTGGATCGTCCTCTGCTCTCATAATTTTCTTAGACAAAAACGTTGTTACAGCAAATGGAGGATAAATCTCACAATCTTCTTCAACCTCATCCTTACTAGATTTATTTGTTAATCTCAAAACTGACCCAACTTTATCCTCTGCCAATCATTCCCCAATAAAAATGAGAATCCTTGAATGGGTAACTTTGAAATAACTCTTACTACAACTGATCCTTTAACAAATTCTAAATTCAATACTATTTTGTGTAGAGATAATAACTCTGCATCACCTCCAATCCAAGTCGTCTCTCCTGTGTCTATTTTTTGATCAAGAGTAAAAACATTCTCCAATAACAATGATGGGCAGCTCCAGTATCTCTAAGAATCTTAACTGGAATCTGGGAATTTCCATCCTTTACTGAATCCAAGCCCTCTGACACAAAAGGTTTAAATACATCCATAACATGCTTACCAAGTACGTAACATCTGTTCTCATTAAATTCAACTGTCTGAATACATGCTTCTGTTTAATACCTCCTTTTCTCATCTCTTTTTCAACACTAAACAATTTGGAAGGACATGACCAAGTTTCTTACAAAAATGACATACAAATCCAGAAGTTCTGTCCTTTCCCACCTTACCATCTTTTCTCTTGACATTCTCCACTAACTTAACTAATCTGTTCCACATTAACTCTCTGAAAATGCTTACCGCACTGAAATTTGCTTTTGTGAATCAGGGCATATTCATCTGCTAACCTAGCCGTTTGTTGCCACGTCCCCATATCTTTCTCATCCAGGTATAATTAAATCTCATTTGGAATAGACCTTTTAATTTCCTCAATTAATATCAATTCTCTTAATCTGTCAAAATCATTATTCATTCCTTTTGAGGTGCACCAACCTTGAGCAAACTCCATATAAGATTGGTTCCATGTTTAAACCAAACTCCTAAATTTTTGTCCATATGCTTCTGGAACCAACTCATAGCTTTCAATCTTTCTCTTCTTTGGCTTGGCTTCGCGGACGAAGATTTATGCAGGGGGTAAAAAGTCCACGTCAGCTGCAGACTCGTTTGTGGCTGACAAGTCCGATGCGGGACAGGCAGACACGATTGCAGCGGTTGCAGGGGAAAATTGGTTGGTTGGGGATGGGTGTTGGGTTTTTCCTCCTTTGCCTTTTGTCAGTGAGGTAGGCTCTGCGGTCTTCTTCAAAGGAGGTTGCTGCCCGCCAAACTGTGAGGCGCCAAGATGCACGGTTTGAGGCGATATCAGCCCACTGGCGGTGGTCAATGTGGCAGGCACCAAGAGATTTCTTTAGGCAGTCCTTGTACCTTTTCTTTGGTGCACCTCTGTCACGGTGGCCAGTGGAGAGCTCGCCATATAACACGATCTTGGGAAGGCGATGGTCCTCCATTCTGGAGACGTGACCCATCCAGCGCAGCTGGATCTTCAGCAGCGTGGACTCGATGCTGTCGACCTCTGCCATCTCGAGTACTTCGACGTTAGGGATGTAAGCGCTCCAATGGATGTTGAGGATGGAGCGGAGACAACGCTGGTGGAAGCGTTCTAGGAGCCGTAGGTGGTGCCGGTAGAGGACCCATGATTCGGAGCCGAACAGGAGTGTGGGTATGACAACGGCTCTGTATACGCTTATCTTTGTGAGGTTTTTCAGTTGGTTGTTTTTCCAGACTCTTTTGTGTAGTCTTCCAAAGGCGCTATTTGCCTTGGCGAGTCTGTTGTCTATCTCATTGTCGATCCTTGCATCTGATGAAATGGTGCAGCCGAGATAGGTAAACTGGTTGACCGTTTTGAGTTTTGTGTGCCCGATGGAGATGTGGGGGGGCTGGTAATCATGGTGGGGAGCTGGCTGATGGAGGACCTCAGTTTTCTTCAGGCTGACTTCCAGGCCAAACATTTTGGCAGTTTCCGCAAAGCAGGACATCAAGCGCTGAAGAGCTGGCTCTGAATGGGCAACTAAAGCGGCATCGTCTGCAAAGAGTAGTTCACGGACAAGTTTCTCTTGTGTCTTGGTGTGAGCTTGCAGGCGCCTCAGATTGAAGAGACTGCCATCCGTGCGGTACCGGATGTAAACAGCGTCTTCATTGTTGGGGTCTTTCATGGCTTGGTTCAGCATCATGCTGAAGAAGATTGAAAAGAGGGTTGGTGCCAGAACACAGCCTTGCTTCACGCCATTGTTAATGGAGAAGGGTTCAGAGAGCTCATTGCTGTATCTGACCCGACCTTGTTGGTTTTCGTGCAGTTGGATAATCATGTTGAGGAACTTTGGGGGACATCCGATGCGCTCTAGTATTTGCCAAAGCCCTTTCCTGCTCACGGTGTCGAAGGCTTTGGTGAGGTCAACAAAGGTGATGTAGAGTCCTTTGTTTTGTTCTCTGCATTTTTCTTGGAGCTGTCTGAGGGCAAAGACCATGTCAGTAGTTCCTCTGTTTGCGCGAAAGCCGCACTGTGATTCTGGGAGAATATTCTCGGCGACACTAGGTATTATTCTATTTAGTAGAATCCTAGCGAAGATTTTGCCTGCAATGGAGAGCAACGTGATTCCCCTGTAGTTTGAGCAGTCTGATTTCTCGCCTTTGTTTTTGTACAGGGTGATGATGGTGGCATCACGAAGATCCTGAGGCAGTTTACCTTGGTCCCAACAAAGCTTGAAAAACCCTTGCAGTTTGGCATGCAGTGTTTTGCCGCCAGCCTTCCAGACTTCTGGGGGGATTCCATCCATACCTGCTGCTTTGCCACTTTTCAGTTGTTCGATTGCCTTATA
The DNA here is from genome assembly GCF_036971445.1 of Narcine bancroftii. NCBI lineage: Eukaryota > Metazoa > Chordata > Chondrichthyes > Torpediniformes > Narcinidae > Narcine > Narcine bancroftii. Next base: position 32,805,150 of record NC_091472.1, read on the forward strand.
TGTCTCATCCAGGGTGGGAACCTCATCCAGCTCTAGCCTTAGGGGCTGTTGAGGGAGCTGGAGCAGGGCGGAATCTTGGACTGAGCGGTTGGCACTGAAAAGAGATTGGAAGTGTTCTGACCATCGGTTGAGGATGGAGATCTTGTCGCTGAGGAGGACTTTGCCGTCTGAGCTGCGCAGCGGGCTTTGGACTTGGGGTGAGGGGCCGTACACAGCCTTTAGAGCCTCGTAGAAACCCCTGAAGTCGCCAATGTCCGCGCTGAGCTGGGTTCGTTTGGCGAGGCTAGTCCACCACTCATTTTGGATCTCCCGGAGTTTGCGCTGAAGATGGCTGCATGCGCGACGGAAGGCTTGTTTCTTCTCTGGACGGGACGGCTTTGTAAGGTGAGCCTGGTGGCAGCTCGCTTCTTTGCCAGCAGCTCCTGGATTTCCTGGCTGTTTTCGTCAAACCAGTCCTTGTTTTTCCTGGAGGAGAATACTGCTTGTTTAACAGTATCATAATTTTCCACTTGCTCTGTAATCAAACTAGAGTATGCAATTTGTGCTTTTTCTTTTGGCCATCTTGAGCTCTCAGCAACCTTTTCAAAAAGCTGAAAATATGTATCTATATCTCCCTCATCAAAAGGAGGAATTAGATAGATTTACCTACTAGTCAAAAACCTCTCCTCAGGAGTTACAGCCTCAATTATCTTACCTCCCTCCATCTCAATTTTTAACTTCTCTAATTGTTTGCCACTGTCTTTGCTTTAATATTCCTCAATTTTTTCTAAGTTATATTTTTTCTTTCATCATTCTCTCTTGGCTTTTCGACTTCCTCTCCCTCATTTTTTTGTCCCTGCAATTCAAACTCTCATTTCTCTTTCTTCTTCCACCCTCAATTTTTCCAATTCCAATTCAAAAGATTTATCCTCCGGAAAACTGTTCAAGTCTTTCTCAAAAAATTTTCCCTCACCTATATATTTTACTATGTATTTGTAGTTTCCTCATCCGATGCTTGATCTCAGCCAGCTATAATTCCTTAGCAATGACCATCAATTCCTCTTTTCTTTTTTCTCTGCAGCTCTGCAGGTGATGAGTGCAACAAAATTGTACTAACATTCATTGCTGCTGTTTTTCCACACACACAAGCTTTAAATTAGCTTGAAAAAAAACAATTAACCAATAAATCACAAAAACTCTAAAAGTTAAAATCCCAAAACTCCAAATATTTCAATCCAAAAAGATGAACTCCCACTTTGTTACAAATCCAGAAGACCCCAAAACCCAGCAACAATAGAAATTCTCCAAGTCAAATGGTTACTTAAACAAAAGTTGCTTTTAATTTTCTTTGAACATAAAAACAGGATCAAACTTTAACTTATTACTATTAACAAACCCCTTCTAATTCTAAGCGCACGTGTATGTAATGTGTGTTTAAGTTCAGAAAAGTTATTTGATTCATAGTGCAATCTCATTTCTCACTCATCCAAATTCACCGGTATAAGGCAATATTTATACTGTGCAGAGAATTTAACATTTATGAATTTTCACCAGGCTCTGGTGCTTAAAGGTAAATGTTTACCACTCAGGAAGGTTCTCGTTGGTTTCAAAAAGACTTGTTTCTCGTTAGACACACACACAAACTGATTTCTTCCAATCAGCCACTTCAGTGTCCTGCCCCATCATGGGTTTTCCAAATGATAACCTCTTCTTCCGGGTCACCACAGAGTTCATCTTGTTTGCTTTATTTCTGGAGAAACACTCTCTAGCCAGCCATTTCCTCTTGCAAGGACTACAAGGGTTTTTCAACAGGCTGAACTCAGAACTCACAACCCATCTTCAAAATGGGATTTTCAACAAGCCTCTAGCTTGTCATGTTGCAGTCTCCGAAAAACTACCGCAGAACTGTAGTACTCCCTCCCCCTCCCTCCCTCCCCCTCCCTCCCCCTCCCCCTCCCTCCCCCTCCCTCTCCCTCCCTCTCTCTCCCTCTGCTTGTGAAAACCTCACGAGCCCTCTTAGAACACCCAAATGCAACCAGACAGATTGCTGACACCAGAATCAGTTTCCTGATCCTGGCCACCAATCCATTTGCACCTGTTTCTGAAGTTCCTTCCAAAGTAGTTTCATTGTCTTTGCAAAGGCACTGGTGCCTTAATGTCCCACTTTCAGCAAAGTTATTGCATTTTAAATGACTTGTGAAGTGTTACTCTGTTTGTGAAATGACCTACACACAAACCCCCCACCCATTTATTTCTTTTAAAGACATATTTATATGTAATATATAATATACCTCGTAACAAAAACTAAATCCTTATCTGTGCCAATATTTCCACCTTGCAACAAGTTATCAATATACAAAATATATCTGTATTATATTTAGGAATACCTAAGCAATAATTAATTTGGCTTTGGATCTTGAGTCCATTTACTTACTCTAATAGGCCTCTCTGGTTGATGACAACCCATTTGCCATTCAGTCTCTGGAAGAATGAAAAACAATAGTGTAGAATAATACTGATTCATGGCAAATCTTCAAACATGAATTATAAACAGGCTTAAATGGAGATCCGTGTAAAGGCCTCCAACAAACCCCCCCCCCTCCCCCGCAATAGTATTGAGGCGTCTTTCACGTTCAAGTCCCAGAACCATCTCCTCTTTAGAGTGGTGCCTCATAATCACGTCCAACCACAGTGGCTCCAACTCATGAATGCCTGCCTAATGAAGAACACTGTCACCCCACCATCAGCATCTAATGCCCATCACACATTTTTCCCACTTCAGACCCAGCTTCCCTTACATTACCTTCTTGACTACTATTCACACCCATTTATCCCATCTCCCTTCAATCTGCTCCTTCTGTATCAGATATACTACCAGCCTTTCCATTAGAGCAATACTGAAGGAGACACTCACCAATTGTTCCATGGGCCAGTCCATCACAAACTACATATAGGGCCTCATGTGCAATACAACTTAGCCGTCTTAAGGCAATAGTGACCTAACAAGCCCAGCTGTGTCAAAGAATGTGCAGCTTTGGTATTTTGAATGCAAGCAAGACATTTTTCTACCATTGCCAAAAAACACAGGAAAAAGATATTCCCAAGCACACTCAGCATTCCCATTCCCCAAAGTCCCAAATTGACCCAACATGGCCAATCTTGCAAGCCAAGAGCATTCTGGACTCAGGGAGCTAGGACATAAACAGTGACTAAGCAATACAATATGGGTGGGCACAAAAACTAAAAAAAACACACCTCCCCAAGCCAAATTCAGTAAAGGCACGACAGGCTATTGGCCAAAATTGTCAGTTTTTCAAAGCTTCTGAAACATCCCTAATATTCAGAAGCATTCAATGGAATTAAAACATTTCAATATTAATTTTTAATAAAATTGCATTTAAAAATATTTTAAACATTATAAAAATCTTAATCTTTCCTCTAGTTTAACTACCAATCGAGTTCAACAGTTGAAAACAAGGAGGTTGAAAAAGGAGAGACTTAGCAGATAGCAGTTGCTTGGGCATGATTTCTTACATACATGACATCACATACAACCCTAAGATTCCATTTTCCTGCGGTAACAGCAGAATTACCACTAATTGGTCATGCAAAAAATAAACTGTACACAACATAAACAAATAAAAGAACTGTAAACAGATAATGAATGTAAACAAACTGATTGTGCAATACAGAGAACAAAAGAAAATTAATAAAGCACACAAGAGTCTTTAAATAAGTCTCTGATCGAGTTTGTCATTGTGGAGTTTGATAGTGGAGGAGTAGCAGCTGTTCCTGAATCTGATAGTGCAAGTCTTGTGGCTTCTGTACCTCTTTCCTAATGGCAGCAGCGAGTCTTCAACAGTTGAAGACAGGGATTGAAAAAGGAGAGACTCAGCAGATAGCAGTTGATTAGGCAGTTGAGTTCAACAGTTGAAGACAAAGGAGATAAAAAAGGAGAGACTATTGTTATGAGCAGGGGCAACTCGTGTCATTTGAACAATTAAAAAAAATGTTTGATATTTCTATAATATTCTGCTATTTTCCCTTAAGAGCATATTTAGGGGATAAAGTGGGCCAGACAATGACTTTATTAAAGTGTAGTGATGTGGAGACTTTGATTTAAAAAGGAAATACAAAGAAATTTACTTCAGCAATGTATTTACTATTTCAAACAGGAAGTCCTAATAAACAAGTTAAGACAGAGATGATCAAAACTGGTCTGATTTATGCTGGGACTGTATGATCAATACGTTAAATAAAAGATATAGAATGGTGTAATAAAATTTTTTTGCACCAGTTATATCTCACACCGCAAAAATTAAAATCAGGCATTTTGGATCAAAGGTTTAGGTGCGGTGAGGAGATAAGAATTTTTTTTTTTACATTCAACTTGGGCACGTTCCAAGGTAGGACCTTTTTGGCTAGATCTGGGGATTTTTTTTTTTTTTTTAAAAAGAGCAAATTATAGGAATCCAATTTCCAGAAACCAGAATTATTCTTATTGGGGAATATTGCTACTATAAGACTCAAAATGAAACTGTCCCAACATCAAACAATATTTGTTAAGATTGCATTGGCAGTGGCCAGGAAATGTATAGCAATTACTTAGAAGTCTGATTCACATCTAGGTATAGCCCACTAGAATGTGGAAATGCATAGTTGTGTCCCCCTGGAGAAGATTACATAACTTAACAAATAAGTATGGGATGTTCTTACAAATATGGCAGCCATATTTGCAAAATGCAGGTGCAAATTTTAATTGTGTCCCAACTCACCCACGAGACCCACATTATTACCCCCCTTGAGATCTAAATAAATTTTGAAAATGTGAAATTTTGTGGGGAAAACGAGACTTTGACAATCCCGGTTTCTTTTTTTTTTCCTCTTTTCTGCATCTCTGTATTTCTTTCTTTGGGGTCTATTTCTTTACTTTATTCACTATTCACAAGAGGCTGGGGGAGATGGGGATTAGAGCTATCATGTATCAAAGATTATTAATTTAACTCTGTATTCAACTTTTACTGTTTTGTTGATTCCATGTTTGTCATATAAAATTTAAATATTCAAATAAAAAGGAGAGACTCAGCAGATAGTTGATTGGGCAACAGAGTTCAACGAAGACAAAGGAGGTAAGCAGTCATTGTCAAAGTGAGCTGAGTCACAGTGGGAAGGCTTTAGCTCAACAGGCTTCTTTGGCAAGAACAGGCAAAAAGTGAGGAACAGTCGGAGTTGAAATCGGAAAGGGTCACCCTATTAGAGAAACAAAAAGGATTCAGCAGGTAGGCACAGGTAAGGGTCATTTTTTTTTAAGAAATTGGAGCTGGATTTAGATGAACTCCAGATTATTTGGGAGGCAGAGGGAGTGATAGACAGGAGTTACAGGGACACTATCACACCTATGAGGCAGGAGGAGGAGAGATGGCGACAGTCAGGAGAGGGAAAGGAAACAGGAAGGCAGTGCAGGGCACCCCTGTGGCCGTCACCCTCAATAACAGGTATACCATTTTGGATACTGTGGTGGGGGGGAAGAAACAACCTTCAAGAGACAAGCCACAGAGATCAGGTCTTTGGATCCTGTGACTAAGAAGGGAAGGAGGAGAAGAGGCAAGCTGTAGTGATCAGGGGGAAAGATAAGAAGTTCTGTGGAAAAGATCGAGAATCTCAAATGGTATGTTGCCTCCCTGGTGGCAGGATCCATGTTATCTCAGATCGAGTTCATGGCATTCTCAGGAGGGAGAGTGAACAGCCAGATGTCGTTGTCCATGTAGGGACCAATGACTTGGGTAGAAAGGGTGAAGTTAGAAATAGGAGGATAATGCAGCTTAACATGTGGCTTAAGACATGGTGTAGGAGGGAGAGCTTCAGGTTTCTGGATCATTGGAAGGGAAGGTGGGGCCTGTTCCATCTGAACCAGAGGGACCAATATCCTTGAGGGAAGGTTTGCTAATACTGTTTCGGAGGGTTTAAACTAAATTTGCAGGGGGACAGGAACCAGAGTGCCAGTGCAGATAGAGGAGTGGAGAAGGGAAGAGATAATGTTAAAATTGCATGTACTATTAGAAATCAATGGCTTGAATGTGATGGAAATGTTCTCAGGTGGATCTATTTCTATGCAAGATGTATTATTGTAGGAAAGGCAGGTGAGCTTAGAATGTGGATTGGCATTTGGAATTATGACATTATGGCCATTAGTGAAACTTGCTTTCAGGAGGGGCAGGACTGGCAACTCAATGTTCCAGGCTTCTGTTGCATCCCGCGAGATAGAATGGTTGGGGTGGGGGGGGGGGGGGGGGGAGGGGGGAAGAATGGCATTACTCATCAGGAAAAATATCACAGTTGTGCTCAGGCAAGACAGACCAGAGGGCTTGTTCACTGAGGCTATGGGTGGAGCTTTTATAGACCCACCCATAGTCAACAAGAATTGGAGGAGCAAATCTGTAGAGATAGCAGACAGCTGTAGGAAACAGGGTTGTGACAGTAGGAGATTTTAACTTTCCACATATTGACTGGGATTCATTTACTGTAAAAGGGCTGGATGACTTGGAGTTTGTCAAATGTGATCAGGAAAATTTTCTAAATCAATACATAGAGGTACCAATGAGAGAGTGTGGAATACTCGATCTCCTCTTAGGAAATGAGACAGGAGAGGTGACAGAAGTATGTGAAGGGAACAATTTGGGTCCAATGATCATACTGCAATTAGTCCACGCTGCTGAAGATCCAGCTGCGCTGGGTGGGTCACGTCTCCAGAATGGAGGACCATCGCCTTCCCAAGATCATGTTATATGGCGAGCTCTCCACTGGCCACCGTGACAGAGGTGCACCAAAGAAAAGGTACAAGGACTGCCTAAAGAAATCTCTTGGTGCCTGCCACATTGACCACCGCCAGTGGGCTGATATCGCCTCAACCCGTGCATCTTGGCGCCTCACAGTTTGACGGGCAGCAACCTCCTTTGAAGAAGACCGCAGAGCCCACCTCACTGACAAAAGGCAAAGGAGGAAAAACCCAACACCCAACCCCAACCAACCAATTTTCCCCTGCAACCGCTGCAACCGTGTCTGCCTGTCCCGCATCGGACTTGTCAGCCACTAACGAGCCTGCAGCTGACGTGGACATTTTACCCCCTCCATAAATCTTCTTCCGCGAAGCCAAGCCAAAGAATTATAGAGAAAGGTAGGTCTGGGTCCTCAGGTTGAGATTCTAAATTGGAGAAAGGCCAATTTTGAGGAATTGAGAAAGGATCTAGAATGCATGTTTTTGGGCAAGGATGTGCAAGGTACGTGGAGGCCCTTCAAAGTTGAAATTTTGAGAGTACAGAGTTTCTATGTTCCTATCAAGATCAAAGATATGGTTTTAAGATCAAAAGCAAGAGTAAGGGACAAAATGGTCCTCTTGAAGATCAGAGTAGTCTGCTTTGTATGGAGCCAAAAGAAATGGGAGAGGTCTTCAATTTTTTTTTCCTTCAGTATTCACTCAGGAAAAGAGCAGAGTCATGGGAAGCAAGGAAAGCAAGCAGTGAGGTCATGGAACTATACAGATTAAAGATGAGGAAATGCGTGTTGTTTTAAAGCAAATAAGGGTGAATAAATACCCAGGGCCTGAGAAGATATTCCTGCAGGCCTTGAGAGAGCCTAGTGCAGAAATTGCAGAGGCTCTGGCAGAAATATTTAAAATGCCCTTAGGTGTGGTGCCAGAGGATTGGAGATTAGCTCACGTTGTTCCATTGTTTAAAAAAAGGCTCCGAAAGTAACCGTGGAAATTATAGACTGGTGAACCTGATATCAGTAGTTGGTAAATTATTGGAAGATGATCGAAGAGATCGGATATACAATTATTTGGATAGCCATGGACTGATTAGGGGTAGTCAAAATGGCTTTGTGCATGGTAAGTCGTGTTTAAGTGTTCAAGGAGGTTACCAGGAAAGTTGGTGAAGGAAAGGCTGTGGATGTTGTCTACATGGATTTTAGTCAGGCCTTTGCTGCAAAGTGTGGTAGAGGCGGGTTCTCTGGATAAGTTCAAGAGGGAGTTAGATAAGGTTCTTGTGGACAGGGGAATTAAGGGTTATGGGGATAAGGCAGGGACAGGGTACTGACAGTGGAAGATCAGCCATGATCTAAATGAATGGTGGTGCTGGCTCAATGGGCTGAATAGCCTACTCCAGCACCTATTATCTATTATCACATGGGAAATAAGTCAGGAACATTCCAGCGCTCAGTATTCATGGTGAAGTACTGAACTGAATTTTACAATGGCTGGACAGGAGAAGCCAGATGATTGCTTCTCAGACTGGAGGCCTGTGACCAGTGGTGGGCCTCATTATTGTTCGTCAATTATATCATTGATGTGGATGATAATGTGATAAATTGGATCAGCAAGTTTGCAGATGACACTAAATTTGGAGGTTTTGTGGGCAGCGAGGAAGGTTTTCAAAGCTCGCAGAGGGGACCTAGGCCAGCTGGAAAAATGGGCTGAAAAATGGCAGCAAGTGAGGTGTTACATTTTGGAAGGACAAACCAAGAAAGGACATTCATGGTAAATGGTAGGGCACTGAGGAGTGCGGTAGAATAGAGAGATCTGGGAATTATAGTACATAATTCCTTGAAAGTGGTGTCACAGGTAAATGGGGTTGTGAAGAGAGCTTTCGGCATATTGGCCTTCATAAATTAAACTATTGAGTACAGGAGTTGGGTTGCTATATTAAAGTTGTGTAAGACATTGCTGAGGCCAAATTTGGAGGCCAAATTTGGTCACCTAACTACAGAAAGATATCAATAAGATAGAAAGAGGGCAGAGAATATTTACGAGGATGTTGCCCAGACTTCAGGAACTGTGTTACAGAGAAAGATTAAACAGGTTAGGGCTTTATTTCCTGACACGTAGAAAAACGGGAGACTTGATAGAAGTATTTAAAATTATGAGGGGGATAGACAGAGTAAATGTAGATTAGGCGTTTTCCACCGAGGGTAGGTGAGACAAATCAGAGGACATGGGTTAAGAGTGAAAGGGGAAAAGTTTAGGGAGAACATCTTTATACAGAGTGGTAGGAGCGTGGAACGAGCTGCCAGCTGAACTGATGAATGTAGGCTCAATTTTAACATTTAAGAAGAATTTAGATAGGTACATGGATGGCAGAGGTGTGGAGGGCTATGGACAGGGTGCAGGTCAGTGGGTCTCAGCAAACAAATGGTTTGGCACAGACTAGAAGGGCTGAAGAGGCCTGATTCTGTGCTGTAATGTTCTATGGTTCTACCAATCAAATAAATGATCCAACCTGCCACAGAATCAGTTGTTAGATTCCAAGGGATTCTCAGATAGCTTCTGCTCCCCTTTTCAAACCTATGCAGAACCACAGCACAGCTAGGAAACTGACTGCAGCTCAGATTGCAAGATCAGGACTTCTCCATGTGGATCTGCCAAAATCTATTCTGCTTTTACTTGATTTATCTCAAGATTTTGTTTAGGAATTTTAAGACAACAAGAAAGGTCTTTAAATATTTGCAAATGCCTCCAAAACTTAAATCATTCTCTTAAAAGTTGGATACTTTATTGGGCCAAAATAACCCCATTTCTCTGCACTGATGAAAGCTGGGGGTGGGGGTTCTTATATTATGTAAGAATGTATAAAAAGAACTGTAAAAAAAACACAAAAATTCACATAGCAATAAGACATTAGCAATCTAGGTTCTTCACTTGAACTGATAACGTTTCATCATCCGTAATCACATAATGAATGCCCAGTTTATCTGAAACACTGTCCAATCTATAGCCTTCCAAAGTACTTCTCCACAATTCACCCACCACACCCCTTTAACTTGAATATTAGAGAGAACAGCATCAAAATATTTTATATTAAGCCAGTTGGTCTTCAAAACAGCAGTTACTAAACTGATGCCTTCGCAGGATGCCCAAAATTACATATGCATTTTTACAACCACAGGTCAAAATACTTGTATTTTGCCATTACAGGCATTCCACAAGGCAGCATGGTCCAAGCAGACTCAAAGTAGTACAAACCAAAAGCCCATCCATTAACAAAATACATCACACTGGTGACATAATTGTGCAACTAGCAGAGCTGCTGCCTCAAAGCACAAACTTGGATGCTGTGTGAAGTTTGCATCTTCTCCATTACATCATCTCCAAGAGCCCTGGTTTCCTCCCACATGCCAAAGCTGTGCAGGTAGGAAAGTTAGTTGGCCAATGCAAGTTGCCCCTATTTTCCAGGTGAGTGGTAGAACCTGGGCAGAATTTTTTGGGGAAAATAAATTGTTCTGTGTAAATACTTGATATACCATTCTATGATTATGATCTTATAACCCCGAGTGGCTTTGAACAGGTCTTTCATACTGTCTCAAACTATCTCAGATAATCAAAATATTTATAAATTGGAAATGTATTTAAAAATCAAAATGATTTGAAAAATTGAAATATTAATATGAATTAATAAAAACCAAACAGTTACCTTCATGTACCTTTCAGAGAATGTCAACAACTGCATTCAAATGCATGCAGTTAGTTGCTCCTTGTATTCCAGCCATTAGCTCTCAAAGTTTAGAGGCTTGATACAATATATTGAACCACTCACCACTAACTCAGTAAGATTAGGAACTACCACATGACTTGTTCAGGAATGCTATTCCAGAAAGCATCAACTTGTGCTCTGCCATTTGCCAGTGTACTGCATGGAAATGATCAGTACATCTGTCTTAATGTTCCCTCATTACTATCAAGGAAAAAATACCCACAAAATATTTTGGAGTAATCAAATTTCGAGAAGACACAAAAGGGAAACCCATACCCTGTTAAGTTTAGAGTTAAGTTTAGCATGGTATAATTTCACAACAGCAAAACAATTACCCACCAGACCTCTCTCTTTTAAATATAATTACCTGCAGTAAATAGGAGAACAGTGGTCCAAGAATTGGGCACAGCACAGCTTCATAATGTTCAGGTGGGCAAGACTGGACCAAAGGCTTCACAAAGACACGTATGCACAAGTTAAGTAATTACCTTTTATTTAATTTGCATTTTCACCCTGATATTGCATAACAAATGGACAAATAACGCAGCAATATTTTAGCCTTCTCTCATTCAATACTGTTAAATGCATACGATTGTTAATAGTTGACGCATGAGATCTTGCTGGGAAAATCTAGTTGTACTCTCACAACACCATACATGCTAATATCTTGCATCTCATCTTCACCTGAATTAACTATCTCATGTCATGTCACACCTAATCAAATGGCATCATACGAAAAGGCAGCAGTCAAATTCCTACATGTACTTTTATGATATTTTAAAAACGGACGGGCTTTCATCATTAAGAAAATACTGGATTATTAATATATTGCCAATTAAAACATCAGGCAATTTGTAAAATTATTATCAACAATCATAAATGTTATGTACTTTTGCATTATAAATTTAAATGGGCAATTTAAAGATCCAAAATAAAAATAAAACAAAGTTGACATTTCAGGAATATTCTGAAACATTTACTATTTCTCTTCCAGCAGATGCAGCCTGACCTGCCGAGTATGTGCAGCATTTTGTTTTTATTTTAAATTTACAGAACAATTTTTTTGATTGGCAAATGGCATTTTTACACAGAAACTTCAGAAATATTCCCAAAAAAATGAGCATACTTACCTCCGGTGTGTCCCGATGTGGTCATTTACATAAGAGCTCTTTTAGGGCACTTTTACACAGCCTTCCTGTGTTGCGGAGTTTGTCAGAGGGGAAATGTCATTTTAATTAAGCCTGTTTCTTATGGAGTGGCTGCAGTCAATTTACACTGCAGCCGCTCCGTAAAAATGTGTAGGGGTACGAGTTTAAAAATCATGGGATTGAATTTGCATAAAAAATTCCGCCCAATATTTTTACACTGCCACTGGAGCAGTAATTTTCTGCAGTTCAGTGGCTGTGTAAAAGCACCTAAAACCAGAGTTTACACTAAAGCATATGTGTTTTCCAATTTCAGTAATAATTTAACCTCACTGACAAAAGGCAAAGGAGGAAAAACCCAACACCCAACCCCAACCAACCAATTTTCCCCTGCAGCCGCTGCAACCTGTCTGCCTGTCCCGCATCGGACTTGTCAGCCACAAACGAGCCTGCAGCTGACGTGGACTTTTACCCCCTCCATAAATCTTCGTCCGCGAAGCCAAGCCAAAGAAAAAGAAATAATTTAACCCAACAGAAAGTTACCTGCCCAAGTTTGTAAAAACAAAGGCAAAAAGGATATGGAGCACTGGACGGAGCCTATAATCAGGAATGTTCTCCAGATTCACAAAAGCAGAGTTTATTACAGATTCTGCAAAATGACTTATGTTGAAAAAATCTTGAAGCATACTTGGTCCAGCGTTCCCGAGGATATGAAAACTGTTCAAGAATAAAGTAAGAATATATGTGTTTTTGTTTACTATCAATGAACACAAATAAACAATACAAACAGAAACTACAACAGATTAAAATTTCATAGATCAAAATGGGTTAACATATGGAAAATGGAGTTCCACGGATAAGGGCAATTGTGGCACATGGCTCGATTCAGGTTTGTGACTTTTGCACTAGCTGGCCTGCATCAGAGGTCCTCATAAAAGGAACAACTCAAAGTTACAGGCTATTGACCTGTGCTGTCCTCCACAGGTAAATAACCCATCCACCTTTCATCCATCAAGCACGTACATACTTGATGCAAGATACTAAAGGGATTCTGACGTAAAACTAATGCACGACAGAACAAACAGAAGTCCTTGTGTTTGGTGAGAAATCACAGCACAAGTCTTTTCCCCTTAAAAGACTTGATTTCCCAGTCCACAGCATAAAAAGGTAAACCAGAACACAAGTTCAATTTATGGCCTTGTATGGAATGGTGGACAAGAGCAATATCAGTCTTAACTGTTACCAGACCAAAAGGACAAGATTAGAGCTTTAATTTTCAAATCAAGTACATATTAAAAATAAAATACAACATTTCTTCCTACCAATTGTCATACAGAGTACAGAAGAATCCTTGCATTCGTTCCAACACAGATTTGTACACAGGAGCATCAGCATGATCAAGCAGTGGCTGTGGAATACCTGCACAAGTGACACAATCAATCAGAAACTGATTCTACAATCTCCAAGTTATATAATCTAAAAGAGCAAATTGAAAATGGTTATAATTTAGTCGAAATGCAATGAAATCTAGCACAAAGATTAGGATTTCTTTTGCCTCCATTGCAAGACTTATTTCAAAATTCACTGACATTAATGCTCTGATGTCAGCTGTTTTAATTATTCACATTCTACAAAATTACTTGGTGACCAATTACCATAACTCATTCATTTTTAAATGAGTACAGAAAAAGATGGGACTTGTCCACATATTAAAATGGTAGGGAAAGGCAAATTCTGATTACAGTAAACAAGATCTTGCAATGATTGATTGAGAGGTTATTGGCAGGTAAAGTGGTATCTGGTAAATGAAAGGCCTTTAAAAGAGAGAGAGGGTAAGTTCAAGAAAGCCATGTTCAAGTTAGAGTTAATGGGAAGGCTGACAAGATGAACGAACTCTGAATGAACAGAGATCTGCTCAAGATGTACAAATCAGTTGTAGACAGCTGAAATCAAGCAAATCCTTTTAGTACAGAAGTTATGGGTGTTCACTCAGGAGAAACACAAGGACAATAATAAGGGGCTATGATACATCTCTGGTAGACAATGTTCAACTACATCCAAATCGAATTTACAAGAATATTAAAGGAAAAAAAAAACTAGGGAAATAGGATCCCTTAAAAATCCACAAGGTCATCTATGTGTGGAACCATAGGAGATGGGTGATACCTTAATGAGTATTTCTCATCTGTATTTACCATGGAGAAAAACATGGTGGTTCAGGAATTCTGAAGTAAATAGACATATCTTAGCACATTACAGAGCTGCTGAAGGTTATAAAACACATGAAGGGCCTAGTTAAGTGTATCCTAAAACATTATAGGAAACTAAGGAAGAAATTGGAAGAACCATGGAAGAGATATTTGCATCATTGTTAAGGATGAGGGAGGTGCCAGAAGACTTGACAGTGACTAATACTGTGACTTTATTTTTTTTAAACTCAAATGATAAGACAGGGAATTACAGGCCCATGAGTTTGTCAATCATGAGCAAGTTACTGGAGGACATTCAGAGAGATAGGATTTATTCAATTTGGAAAGGTGAGGACTGGTCAAGAACAGTCACCATGGTTTTATCCATGGGAAATCTTGTTTCATGAACTTGATCGCATTTTCAAGTGATTTGATGAGGGCAGGATAGTTGATATGGTCTACATGGACACCAGCAAGGCTTTTGTAGAGGTTTTATATGGTAAGCTGGTCTGGAAGGTCAGATTACACGGGCTAATGACCCTGGTTCCATGTTGTAGAACCTTATAGACAAGGTAATCATCCAAAACTGAGGTATTATTTAAAATGAATAGTAGTTTTACTTTTTCATTTCCACATATGCATATATACATGTATATACCAAGGATAGCATTTTTCTCCACTTCCAGCATGTCATGGGCTTTCATGAAGTGTGGACTGAGTTGTGCCAACATTTCTGGCAGCCAAAGATTGTTATGTGTCCTGCAAACAAAAAACATAATAGCACTAATAAATTTCAATTTGCATTTAAAAAAACCTTTGTGGTTTAAACAGCATTATAAAAGGGATGTGCACACCTTGGTGAAACAGATTTAATACATCCTATCTACAAATCAATGCAGATAGGCAAGTCAAACAGTTTTCTTCCACAAATAAGGTATTTTGTCCCAAAAATTAAGCCCCAAACCTCGTCACATTTTGGACTTGTATTGCAGAGCTTTTCTGCAAAAGCCAAGCATCTGATGAGGGCAAGTGATGGTCAACTGATGAAATGGATGATTTCTACAACAATTTTTTCATGGTCCCCACTTCTACTTAAAGTGGGAACAACTCTATTGATCCTGCTGGAAGACTAAAATGGGATAGAGTATTCAAAATGGTAATAATGCAGTCTAGATCCTTGAATTGCATGAAACATAATTGGCATGATATTCCTAATAGGTTAATGCCAATTCAAATCAACATCACAAAGGCAATATTTTAATTATAACAAAAAACACAACCCACATTGCATCTTTTCATATTCTGATTAGACATGTACAGATGAATTAACAAATGACTCTTTCCACCCAAATCATGAACTCATCCAGTTTAGTTATCATTCTCTGAGATTACATTAGCTATATATTTCCAGCACAAACTTATTTTCCACAGTGTTTTATCACCAGGGACACCAGATCAAACAAAATTTTAAATGTCCAAATTATTTTTCTGCTTTCTGCAAGTACATGAGGGGATATAATCAAGCTTTTAACGAAAAATGTCCCCAGAAGGTAAAATTATGATCCACATAATTGGCTAGAACATGCAAAACATTACAACTGTGATAAAATAAAATTCTATTTCCCCAAATCACTTTCCTCATCTCATATTGGTTTACCATCCACTTTAGAAATAAATCTGGATTAGGTGGAAAGGTCAGTGACTGCTTTGACCTCCTTCTGCAAAATCTAAGATTAGCACCACAAAAAAAACAATTCTTTAGATTTATATTCTTAATGCTGCTGCAATTTGAAAGATATATCATTTATTTGCCGGTCCACATTAATTTTAAAGACACATTCATCTTCCCACAGCTTGATTCATAGAAAAAAAGTTTTTCTGCAGGTGTTAGTATCCAGAGTGTAACACAAAGGCAATATTCCTGGAAGACTAGAAAATGTAGCAAATCCCTTTGGAGAGATTTGCTAACAAAATTTCCAGACTTCAATAAGATACACTCCAGAAACAGCAAATCTTAGATCTTAGCAGAAGAATTTTTCATCCATCATTCTAGTAAATACATCGGGGAAAATAAAAACTCTCAATTCCAAATAAATATTAAAACCCAATTTTAGGGAGTACATAAAGTTATGCATACATGGAAAATATTTAATGAGTTCTTATAACAAGGATGAAGAGCAAAAGGGGAAATAAAAATGTTATGGGAAGGGAAAATGGGTAAAAGGTAGCACAGAAGAAAAAATAGTAATTTTAAAAAAGTGAACTATAATGTTGCAAAAAGTGTCACTTACCTGCAAATCCAAAAATCAAATTTATATACTTAAGACTCCATTTAAATTTAATTCACAAATAATAAATAAATAAATAATTGTATCAGAATACTTTTAACCATTTACTGGGAGGTAGAAATCTATTTTATTTTCAGATTTAGTAAATTTTACACACTGGATTAAAATACAACCTAGTCAATTTGCAATTTCAAAGAACAGAAAAAAATTGTTGCACTTCCTCTGCATTCCAACTCAAACTCGACACTCCACTCCAGCTAACACAAAAGTTCAACGCCTTCCTTTCATTTCTTTTACTTCAAATTTAAAAATAACTGCACCATTTTATTAAATAATCAATGAAACTTCAAATTTAGGTTACATTTTCCCAACATGCAGCCAACAGATACACCACAATTAACAGAAAGACCAAGCACACTAACCTGCACAAGTTTCACCAAATATGAATATACTAAATCCCAGATACAATATTCAAAAGCATGTTATTTAAGTGAACATGAAGGATAAACAACCTCAGCAAACAAGATGCAACTTGTGTATTGCCGAACTAACACAGTACTTGAAAGTGGAACACACTTGCCAAACTTGAGATTTTGCAAAATTTGAAACTATTCAAATATACTATAAAAAAAATCAAATGAAGTATTTTAACATTATTATAAAAATTACTAAAAAGAGATAAACATACATTATTTGCAACAGTGAAAATACAAGATAAAAAGAACTGATTACAGTTTCTATGGTTCTGTCAGTAATGTGATAATTACTCTGTAATTAACCATGTCAATTATTTGAACTAATTTATGAAGAGCAGATGTTCCAAGAAGAAAATTGATGAATTTGTTGGGTTTTTTTCTCAAGTGGGGTGTAGAATTTTCTACCTTTCACAGTATCTACAAGAAAAGTGACTGTCCAGGTGGCCTTACCTGGACACCAGTATTTATGTTGAACATGAGACTTCTCCCACATTGCTTCTTCCAAGTTTGTAGCAAACACTTTCATTCCTTCTCATTTACTCGTCTAGATTCCCCAACAAAACAGCCATGCTAATTCTTCAAAAAATGTTACTTTCTTATCACTCCTGATAAAGAAAATACACCTAAATTTCATTTCTGACCTTGTATTGGAAGCCTGTAGCTGTTCCATCTGTTCCAAGATGAAATAACTACATCTATCCCTTGACTTCTTTTCATAATTTTAAACTGTTCAGATATGCAATCATATAATCCCATTACAACTCAGATTTTAAGCATGCGGGGGTTACAAACAATAAAAAATGGATTTTTACATTTAAAAGTATTACAACCAAATTCCTACAGTGCCAATTTCCAACATGTGGCTCATAGCGTATCACATGTACAATTGACAATACTGTTTGAAGGAAAGGGAGGTAAACACAAGCCAGTGTAAAAAGCATAAAAAATATTGGCACCAGGGTAACATTAGAAGCTATAAATGAGTGGTCAATTCTTCAGATATAAAGGACAAAAGGGCACTGCTTATGCAAGGTTACTCCTTTATGCCAAAACACTGATCTTCAAATCTCATTTCTTCTCTGTAGATGTTCCTACTTAAAGATGAATCTTCACCTACTATCAAAATACAGAACATCTTCAACATCTATTTACTCAAATGTGTTCCTCACATTAAATCCAGTATTCAGCACACATTTAACTCGATTAAAATTTGGTTCAGCCAATTCTTCAGACTTCAACCAATGTAAAGAATAAAAAAACTCTTTTCTGGTAATTTATTGTAGTTTAGCCACACTGAATGGAATGACATAAGCAGGAATAAAGAGATAGAGTTCAACGGCAGGGAGGCATGATAAATTACTTCAGTATTCCCACAACACAACACTGATAGTTACCACTTATAGCCACTATCCAGTTACCATCCCTGGAAGTGTGTTGGCTAACATCAAGAAAGGATTAACAGGATTAATCCTGTTTAGATAGGTTTGGGAATTTTAAAATTTACTTCCACTTGCTGTCCCACCCAAGCCACCAAAAATAAATTACAAGAGCTATGGCATTCAAAAATAAGATATTGTCAACAATTTACCCTCAAGCAGTAAAAGGCCAATCAGGCCATCATCATCAGTGGGAAAATTTTCTAGTAATCAGAATGCTGGACAAAATAAAACTACTAGACGGGGGGAGAGGGGGGAAACAAAATTGGTTAATTAATAACAATCACAGACTTATTAAAGTACATTCCAATAAACCTGATGAATCCTACAATAAAGTAAGAGAGAGCAATAATGCACAAGGAATGTCAAAAGAAATTGATAAGATGGCAACACTAGTTCATGTAATACAAATTCATTAAGAATGCTCTTAATTGAGAATGATGCTACAATATCTGTAAAATCATGAAATATACAATTGATTAACAGCTGTTTGTTTGACTAAAGTATGGAATTGGATAACTTCCACTTTAAACATCCATTAATGACATGGACACAAGTCTATAAATGCTGAACTGAGAACAGAGGTAGACTGCTCTAAGTTAGAGTGTTGAAATTTGTCGACACGTCTTTGCTGACATTTAATGCATATTGATGATGCACTTTAAAAGAATGATTTTTTTTTAAATGCAAGGAGAGACCTAACTCACATGAACAAAATTTATGGAGTGGAATTATAGAAACTGGAGTGGCTCTCATTGGAACACAAACATTAAAGTTGAGATTTAATATCCATTTCAGATTCAAGAATCAGAAATTGAAGGGAAATGTGTTTATGTCGACTGGAGAATTAATAACTGGAAGATAGGATCTTAAAATAATTAAAGAATCAGAAGGTAGATCACATTTTAAAATGCATACCAACTTGTCATGCATTTCCCAGAAAAAATAGTGGAAGCAGATTTGATCATTTCTTTCAAAAATTAATTTCATAAATACTGATAAAAAGAAAGATCTTCAGACTTGAGATAAGACCATTATTAATTGGATAGCTTTCTCTAATTTTATATTCATGAAATAACTGTGTTTGATCGCCATTATTAAATCCCATTTCAGTTTCCAAACACACATGCCAATGAAGCAACTTGACAGTCTCCAGGAAAACGTAGCCATTAGTAAGTAGCTGGTGGCATTTAGTGGGAAGAGGCAACCGAACTCTGCAAAACAGTAAACAGCTGAATTAAAGTGAAAATATTCTCAAAATTCTCTTTGGTGATCCAAAGCTGTTCAACAGTCTAGAACAGAAGCAAGTTCCAAATGAAAGCTTAGTATGTTTACACCTGGTATTTTTCTTCCTCCAACCTACCACCATCTAAATTCAGTGCCATGTCTAAATTTTAAATTTAAATTTAGACTTACAGCACAGTCCACAAGTCTGTGCCACCCATTTTACACCCAATTAACCTACATCCCCGGTACATTTCGAACGGTGAGGGAAAATCGGAGCCCCCATGGAAAAACCACACAGACACGGAGAGAATGGACAAACTTCTTACAGACAGCGCGGAATTCCAACACCAGACCCGATCGCTGGCACTGTAAAGCCAACCGTGCTTCCCCCTTGTTCTTTATTGATCCCTCAGAAGTCATTTAAAATAAATTGCATATACTGTAACTGGATACTCATATTACTGAGCAAGATAAAATGAGAAATGTTTATCAATGGAATTGAAGTCTCATGAATCTTCTTGATAAGACTTCAATTCACACACTCATAGCCCCTTCAACCTGGTTCAGGCAGGCTTCACCACTGCTGAGCTAGATTGTGGGTAAAATACAAACGGCAAATTCACCAGAAAAACAACTAAACACTTTCTCATGGCATGAACTCAATGTCAAAAACTCAGATTGTAAAATATGTTTATAATCAAAATAGGTTCCAGTTAAATCTTTTTAATTTTGCAAGTCCAGATTTCTAATTGTTTTGCTAAACAGAAAAGAAATAAAATGCAAGGGGTGCACCAAATAAATTGGCTGCTAAATTGACTAGATAAGCAGCAATTGTTTTATAATGAAACCAAGAAAGGGCTCTAGACTGCACAAGGCCTTGCAGATAATCCAGAACACTCAATTTTCAAAATACTTCATTTCAATGTAGTAAAAGTTTCAGCAGCAAGACTTGTGCAAGTCTTTTTAAAAGAAAATACTCAATTCATTATAATGTGGCGGCGGCTACGCTGTTAACTGAAGGATCGCACAACCAGACAGGTTGAGTTCAGTGAGCAAAAAAAAAAAAAAACAGATTTATTGCAGGCTGTCTGGCTGGTCTTATACTCCCAGTCTGGACCTGGCTGAGAACCGCGCTGGGGGACCCCGAAGTCACCGGGGCGTCATGTGGGTCCCCAAGCGCGGGCTTCCGAGCATGGTGCCGAGGTTAGGAGGAAACCCCCGACAACGTCATTTTGGCCGGCTGCCCCGCCGCGTGCGTGACAAGCAGGGCCGATTCGCCTGCCTAATGGCGTACCGCCACACAGCCCCCCCTCAGAACCGGCGCCAATGTCCTTTTATGCCAGCCGGCCTCGCCTCTTGGGTTGGGCCACATCTACTGGTTCGGTGGGGTCGAGGTGGGCTGGCTTCAACCTGTCCACCGTAAACAGTTTCCTCTTACCACCGATGTCCAGCATGAACGTGGATCCTGAACGCTGCACGACTTTGTACGGTCTTTGTAGAGGTGCTGTGGACAGGCCCAGCCTGATAAAAATGTACTCTGTGGAGTACAGCTCACTGTGGACGGAAGAGGCCCGTGTGCCATGTCTGGGCGGCGGTGGGGGTGTGAAGGAGTCCAACTGGGCCCAGAGGCGGGGAAGTAGACTGTGCGGTGACTGCTGGGAGTTGTGAGGTGCGTTGTCGAACTCACCCGGTAGGACTAGCGGTGCACCGTAGACCAGCTTGGCTGATAACACCTGTAAGTCTTCTTTGGGTGTCGAGCGGATGCCCAGGAACACCCAAGGCAGCTCGTCCACCCAGTCAGGGCCGGTGAGGTGGGCCATAAGTGCCGACTTAAGGTGGCGGTGCAACCTCTCGACTAACTCACTGGCCTGTGGGTGATAGGCCGTAGTGTGATGTAGCTCGATCCCCAGCCTGTTGGCAAGCTGTGCCCACACCGCAGAGGTGAACTGGGTGCCCCGATCACTGGTGAGGTAGTTCAGGTCGCCGAACCAGGCAACCCAATCATTCAAAAAAGCGCTTGGGAGCAGGAGTCCGTGGGGGCATCTGGATCGCCTTGGGCCAACGAGTGGTGCGGTCTACAACTATGAAAAGGCAACGGTTACCTCGGGAAATGGATATGGGTCCGACGATGTCCACATGTATGTGGCTGAACCATTCCCGGACGTGTTCGAAATCTTGTACGGGTGCTCTGGTGTGCCTGTGTACCTTGGAAATCTGGCAATTGGTGCAGGTTCTGGCCCAGTCCGCCATCTGCTTCTGAAGCCCGTCCCACGAAACATTCTGCCACCATACGGACCGTGGACCTGATGGAAGGGTGGGAAAGGTCATGGATATGGTAGAAGACTTGACTGTGCCACTGCTGGGGAACCACTGGTCGCGGGGTGCCCATGGAGACATCGCACAGCACTGTGCCCTCACCGTGAGCAGTCGGGAGGTCCTGGAACCACAGGCCTGTGATGGCAGTCCTAAACGCCCGCGTCTCCTAGTCGGACTTCTGGTCCCAGGCGACCCGGTTGAAGTCGAGACCAGGTGTCAGCGCGCAAATGGCCGGTCGTGAGAGTGCATCGGCGACCATGTTGTCTTTCCCCGCCTTGTGCCCAATGTTGGTAGTGAACTCCGATACGAAGGAGAGGTGACACTGTTGGCGGGCTGACCGGGGATCTCTTGCCATAGCGAGCGCCTGAGTGAGGGGTTTGTGGTCGGTAAAAATGGTGAAAGGCCTCCCCCTCCAAGAAATAGCGGAAATGACGCACCGCCAGGTACATGCCCAGCAACTCACAATCGAAAGCGCTATACTTGCGCTCTGGCAGGCGAAGAAGTCGGCTAAAGGATGCCAGTGGTTTCCACTGTCCGTTCACCTGCTGCCCCAGGATGGCTCCGACAGCTGTGGGAGAGGCATCGATGGAGAGTGCCATATGCAGGTCAGTGAGTGGGTGGACGAGCAGGGTAGCCTTCGCAAGGGCATCTTTCGTGGTTTCGAATGCCCTGCTGGTCTCTGGAGTCCAGGAGAGTGTCTTGTCTTTGGTTGCGATGAGGGCGAAGAGCAGCTGCATGATGCGCGCAGCGCATGGAATGAAGCAGTTATAGAAATTGACCATACCTGCGAACTCCTGTAGCCCCTTGAGGTTGTCCGGGCGTGGAACTCCCTGATTGCAGCGACCTTTGTAGCGGCAAGTGCGGCTCCTTCGGTCATGATGGTATGGCCCAGGAACTGTATGGACTCTTTCCCGAACTGACACTTAGCCGGATTGATCGTTAGGTCGAAGTCGACCAGTCGGGAGAAGAGGGTGCGCAGGTGAGACTCATGTTGTGCCCTGTCTCTGCTGGCGACAAGAATGTCATCCAGGTAAATGAATACGAAATTCAAATCCCTGCCCACTGAGTCCATGAGGTGCTGGAAGGTCTGGGCAGCGTTCTTTAGCCTGAACGGCATGCGTAGGAACTCAAACAAGCTGAAGGGGGTGATGATGGCCGTTTCGGGTATGTCCTCGGGGGTGCACCGGGATTTGGTGATACCCGCACACCAGGTCGACCTTGGAGAATACCCTTGCGCCATGCAGGTTGGCCGTAAAGTCCTGTATGTGAGGGAATCGGGTAATGGTCATGTACTGTCGTGTCGTTAAGCTGTCGATAATCTCCGCAGGGGCGCCAGCCGCCGGAGGCTTTCGGGAACAGGTGGAGTGGTGAGGCCCAAGGACTGTCCAAGCGTCAAATGATCCCCAGCTCCTGCAGATGCGAGAACTCTTCCTTCACTTTCTGGAGCTTATCCGGCGGGAGCCAGCGTGCCTTGGCGTGGACCGGCGGGCCTTGGGTGGGGATGTAAGGTAATATCCAGTGGCGTGGTGAGGCAGCGGAGAACTGCGGCTTTGAGGTGGATGGGAACTCGTCCAGGATATGCTGAAACTCGTCCTTGGGCATGCTGACCGTGGCCATCTGCGGCTGCTCTGTGTGGGAGGCTTTGCGGCGAATGGATTGGAAGGGGCGGACATTTACCAGTCGCCTACCTCGAATGTCGACCAGGAGGAAGTCAACACCCAGGATGGCAGTTGGAAGGGACTAAACGGTGAACCTTCCCGAGAACTTCCACTAGCTGATCTGGAAATGGACGGTCCTCCAGACATTCGGATCTCCGTTGAATTGGCTGCATGGTGGAGAGGTCCTCGAGGCCAGTTCCGGGACTCGATGGCTGTGGCCGGGATGACACTGATCTGGGCCCTGGTGTCGATGAGGAAGCGTCGGCTGCTGACTGAATTCCGCAGGTAGAGAAGGCTGTTGGCCAGCCGCCGCAGCCATTAACAGCGGCCAGCCTGCTCATTTCCCTGGAACGGGCAGGGCTGACGACACTTCCAAACCTTGGCTCTCCAGCGCTGATGGAAGAAGCAGAGGCCTGGAGTGGATGATTTGCTTCTGGCTATGGTGTTTGAGGCCCCTGCAGGGGCCGGGTGTTCCACCGCAGTGCTAGAGGAAGGTATAGCGTGGTCATGCCCATGACTCATAAGTTGTTGGACTTCTGAGCCCTCCGGGAATCGTTCGTGGAGTCGACGAAGCTCTCCTGGGACAGTAACGGCCAGATGTCTTCAGGTAGATGGTCGAGGAAGATGCGCTCGAAGAGTGGGCAGTTGATGTGATTGCCCATGACCACAAGCATCTCGTCCTTCAACTCGATTGGAGTTCTGTCCCCCAAAGCATCGAGGCGCAGCATCAGAGCAGCATGCTGGTGCCTGGAGAGGCCGAGGGAGCCAGTGAGCACCCACTTGATGGTCCTGTACTTATCTTCCATGGGTGGGTGCTGAATAAGGTGGAGCACTCATTTGGCGGTGGCCTGGTCCAGGGCGGCGACCACATGCTAAAACCTGGTCGAATCCAATAAAATCTGACGGAGGTGAAACTGAGCCTCTGCGTGGCTGAACCAGGTCTCCAGCTCCTGAACCCAGAAGTCAGGAAGCATGATGGCTATAGTGTTGATCGAAGGGTCGTTCATGTTAGGTTCAAACACGTTTGAACCTGTCAGGGTCACCAATTGTAGCGGCAGCTACACTGCTAACTGAAGGATCGCACAACCAGACAGGTTGAGTTCAGGGAGCAAAAAAACTGATTTATTGCAGGCTGCCTAGCTGGTCTTATACTCCCAGCCCAGACCTGGCTGAGAACTGCGCTGGGGGGCCCCGACGTCACTGGGGCATCACGTGGGTTTCCAAGCGTGGGCTTCTGAGCCCAGTGCTGAGGTCGGGAGGAAACCCCCGACGGCGCCATTTTGGCTGGCTGCTCCACCACGTGCGTGACAAGCGGGGCCGGTTCGCCTGCCTAATGGCGTACCACCACAATGGTAAGAATTTAATTGTATTCTGGTTAATCCTTTGAAAAGAACAAAAGATGCAAGAGTTCACTTAAGAGGGACATGAGGAAAGCAAAAAGAGGAAACTAAATGATAGAATCCTGGAAAAATTCTGTATGAGAGCAAAAGCATTATTAAAGCGAATAGGTCTCCTATAAAGATCAAAGTGGTCATCCACAGGGGAAGGGTGAATGAATATTTTATATTGTAAGAGGTCACGGAAGCTAACAAATTAACAGGAATGAATGGTGAGGTCTTGGAACATATGCATGTTACAAATTGAGGAATGAAGGTGCATAAAGATAGACAAATCCCAGTCTTGATCTAGTACATTTCAGAACACTGTGGAAAGACAGAAAATATAGGGCATCTGGCAGAGATAATTAGTTCATCTTTAGCAAATAAAAAGGTACCAGAAGACTGGAGGGTGACCAACATAGTGTCTTTATTTAAGGACTGCATGGATATGCCAGCAAACAAAGGGTCAGTGAGTTTAACATAAATGGTGGGAATGTTACTGTAGAGACACAATGTAGCAGCATTTGAAAAGACAAAGATTTATTAAGGACAGCCAGCCAGCATGGTTTTGTGAATGGGAAATCATATCCCAAAAATTTGAGTATTTTCAAGTGGAAACCAAGAAGATTGGCGTGGGCAGGGCAGTAGACATTGTCCACTTGAACCTTAGCAAGGACTTTAACAAAGTCCTGCACGGTGGGATAGTCTAGTTGGTCAGATGATGAGGGATCCAAGGTGAGCAGTTCCAACTGAATACAGAATTACCCTAAAAGTAGGAGGTAATGGAATGTTATTAATCAGATTGGCAGCCTGTGACTAGGAAATGGTGCTGGGTCCACGATTGCTTGTCATCAAATTTAACTCGCATGAGAATATATATGGCATGGCTACCAAGTTTGCAGATGACACGAATTCTGGTGGTACAGTGAAGAGGATTACCGGACCTAACAACAGAATCTAAACAAAACGGGAAAGAGAAGAATCACAGATGAAATCTAACACTGATAAGTTAAATCAGGACAGAATTTGCACAGTAAATAGCAAGGCCCTGGAGAGTGTGGCAGAAGACAAACCTTAGGGAACAGGTACACTGTTCCTTAAATGTGGTGATACAGACAGACGGGATAGTGAAGGACACATTTGGTACATTCACCTTCATTAATGAAGGCATTGAGCACAGAAGCTGGGAAATCATGCTACAATTATACAAGATAATGGTGAGATCACCCTGGTCATAGAGGTTTGGGAAAGATGTCATTAAGCTGGAAAGGATACAGAAATGATGCACTTGAATGCTTCCTAGACTGGTAGGTGAAAATTGTAAAGAGAGGCTTTGACTTTTCTCCCTGGACTGTAAAAATCAGAGAGATAACCTGATAAAAATGTATAAAATCATAAGGTTTATAGTGAGGGTAAATGGTCAGTCCTTTTCCAGGGTAGGGAAGTCTAAAACTGGAGGGCATAGATACAATGTGCATGGTGAAAGATTAAAAAGGTCTGAAAGGCACCTTTTCCTAGAGATTTGTAGTTATATGTAATGTGGTTGAGACAGGTGCAATTGAAAAGTTTAAAAGCCATTTAGAGAGATACATGGATAGAAAAAGAATTTTGGCCACACAGGCAAATGTGACTAGCTTTGGTGGATTACTTGTTCAGCATGGACAGGTTGGCCAAGACCTGTTTTCCATGCTCTAATATTGAGGCTAATGACCATAAATTGCAGTGTGAAAATGCATTTATACAACACTTTTTAAAATATAAAAACTCAAGGGTTTAACTCCAAAATCTTAAGATGCAATTAAATTACTTTTGAATGAGTGGGGAATGTTAATGATCAAAAAGAAACAAGCTTTTAAAATTATGTAGGACCCCCCCCCCCTTAAAAATCTAGTTGTTAGTAATTTCCTCCATCCTAAATGATTAATCACAAGTCCAAAAGAAACAACTTACCTGGTTACATACCTGTATTTTCTTCTCAGTGCAAAAATAAAATTTTGCAGAAAAATCCAAGTTAAGCAAAATGACTATTTTGAATTGGGACACAATCTATGTTTCGAGCTACATGGTGATTTAGGCAATGCAAAACAAATCACACCGTCTAAATTATTACTCCTCATCTTCCTTAACCATGATGCAATACAAAGGTTTGAAGCAACAATGAAGCTCAAATGAAGGACTTGGTGAAAGAGCACTATGCAGACAGGCTGATAAGTGCACTTATCAAGATACTAATTTTTCACTGATCCAAGACCATTTTCTTAGTCTAGATCCAGTGTAGGTGTAATGGCTTTGGTTTACATGCTGCTACTCTTGTCCAACTTGATTCACCTTATCAGGGCGAGCAGGTTGTCAAGAAGTTTGATGACATGCTCAGTGCAGGCGTTGCGGTAGATCGGAGCCCCGCTGGGTGTGAATCCAACAACGAACCCTCCGGCCTTTGCCTCCTCCAGGTCAGTAGGCCAGCGAGCCCGCTTCACAACTCCAAGTATGGTGTAAACACACAAGCTGATCTGTCAAAATAAGGTAAAAAGCAGAGATGAAACCTCTGGCAAAATTGCATCGACCTTTAACAGTAGTACCTGCGGTTCAATACCTCCAGGTTACTGTAGGACTGCAACAAATTGTATTGCAACAGTTAGGAAAAGAGGGCTTCGATCAGGAGAATTGTGTGTTGGAAAATGCTAGCAACATGCATAAAAGTGCAAAGAACTTCAATGGGTAGTATTCCAAACAAATCTGCAAAAATTTCACAGCTCCATGCCAAACATTCACCTTTTAATTTTGGAGTCAAACCAGCAGATACACGATTAAATCTCACAGACTAAATGCTCTGCTTTTACCAGAAGACAAACTGCAGAACACTTTCTACAAACAATACAAAAATCAAATGGATCAATCAGACTCGACCTGTGCTACAAAGCAGCTCTTGGTCATTTAACAGCACTAAATCAATTTTCAGAAGGAAGTCTTTTTCTCAACACTTCCATCCCAAAAGATACAATTGGGACAACTCTAGTCAATAAGATCTAAAGAAAACAACAATCATAAACTACACCTCAGTCATAATTATAATTCTAAAACATACAAGCAACTCCACAACCTCCCAATACACGTCCACCATAACAAAACATTGCCACAAATGAAACACTTTCCAAAACAACATTCTTCATTGGCACCAGATGTTAAACAACCATTTTGTCCAAATCGATTCTCTACACATCACCCTACCATAATCACTTTATTCCAAAAGTCCTTGTATTTTAAGATATTTCAAACTCTTTTTGATCTCTACCCCTCCCAACTGAAAGAAAAAACACCTTACGGTTCTTGATTTTTATTTTGTAATATTTTGTTCAGAAATACTGGTAGAAGTCTTCATCATGGACAGAGTACAGCAGGCCTTGATATGCTCCATGACCATCTCTTAAGATGATTCCTTTGTTATATGGCTTCTAAATTTAGGATTGAATAAAAGATCATTTTTGATAAAAAAAAATTATCCAAAACATTTACATAGGTTAGCAGGATAGAGGTTAGTGGAGTCTTAAAACTAATATGGTTCTCCAGTAGTCCCAAAATTCGAATGCTGTCAGTTTGGTGATAATGAATTAAGCACCTTGGTATTAGCCAAACAAGTGCATCTGCAATTCATTTGGAACAGTTTCACCACAGACATGCACGTACCCTGGATCTATTGATTCCTGCTGGATCTTCTCTAATCGGATCATCTGGAGTTACATCAGCACCAATATAAGAAAGAAACATCGCTGGATCAGACAGCACTCTGCAACAAAAAGTAATCCTTAATTAGTACACTGATACAAGATAACAGTTTCTGAAGTCATATTGGTGATTTGTTTTACGATTTAGAGCACCGCATGGTAACAAGCACCTTCCAGCCCACAAGCCAGTGCCGGTCATGTGAACAATTGTGTTTGAAATTATGGAATCACTGAAGCAAATGGGGCAGAATAGCTGGCGTAGTGGTTAGCACAATACCTTTACAGCTCTAGCATTCGGGACCAGGGTTTGAATCCTATGCTGTGCAATGTTTCCTCCCTCCATTTCAAATGTACCAAGGCTGTAAGCTAATTGGGTGTGAATTGAGAGGCGCAGACTCGTGGGTCTGTTACTGTGCTGTACGTCTAAAAAAAAATTGGCTTCCAATGGAACTCACTCTTCAGGCTCAATATTCAAAAATTTACTCTTAATCAAGTTCTCTTTAAAATTAGTCTTCAAAAGATAAAGACTCCTTTTGCCAAGTTCATGGCCTCATATTTTCCATAATCCAGACAAAAAATAAAAATACAGATCCTAGAGTATGCAAGAGAACTACCTGATTTTCTGGTCACTTGCCTTTGCATTTACCTCCTGTTACAACCTAGACCAGCAGCAATAGAAATTCACCAAGACAATGGAATCTTCAAAACAATTTTTATTAATAACTATGAATAACATAACACTTTTTACTTAACTCTAACCTAACCCCACTATGTATATGTGGCAGGTCTAAAACCATTACAGTTTAGAAACAATTATAAAAAGATTCAATTTTTTAAGTTTAGTCAATTTTGTGTTGAAACTCAGATTCTTTAAATTGTTGGTCAAAAATAATTATGGAGTAGATGTGAGGCATCAGACTCCTCAAATCTCAGGAAATTCTTGTAGTTGTTTTCAGAGAATTGTTTCTTCATATGAATGGTTTCCCTCTCTTGCATGGAGGCTTGCTTGCCTCAAATATTTTAAAAACTCAAAAGAATGTTTTTTCTTTTAAATTTGGTACCCAATTTATATTTGAACATCTTTCTTAAAAGACTGCCATCGTCATGTGCCTTGCTCTCATTTTTAAATACTTCCTTGTTTAAAACGGGAATAATATGGCTGTTAAACTAAATTGCCAATTACACAGCAACTTTTGCAATTAAAAATCTCCACAAGGGCACACTAATTTCAAAATAGATTTCTCAACCTGACATCATGCATAAGTAACAGCAATTTTTTTTTTCATATATATATATATATATATATATATATATATATATAAATCAGACGTTCATAAGTGTACCTTTGCATTTCCTCAGATAACCAAAGGTTCGTGACAGGAGCCATCAGCTCTTCCAGGAAAGCTTTCTGTCGTTCATAATTCTTGAACTGATTGCTCAGAAGAACGAGGGATTCCATTAAAGCACATTTTTCTAACTGGGTAAGTTGTCTTTCATCTTGCTGCAGACGTTTGACATGAGCGTAGAACATTTCAAAGACTGGCTAAATACAAAGAAATTAAATACAACTTTTGCAATTCAGCCAGAAAATAAATCCTACGTCAAAGAACAGTATTTCAAATATATACTCACCTCATTTTTTTTCCCCACTGCAGTCCATACAAACAGATTTTCTACAACATAGGCAACCACCATTCAGCCATTGTGCCAGCTTCTGGGACAATCCCATTGGCTCCATTTCACCCTCCTCATTTTCCCCTGCAGCTTATTTTCTTTCACCTCTCCATTAATTGCCCTTTAAATATTTTTATTGCTCTCTTGGCCATGCTGCTCTGTATTTATTGTTCAATTTTCCAGTAGCCAATTAACTTAATAACAAAATGCAAGGAAATCATCCCACTCAGTCAGAAAGAATGTGCAAACTCCAGAGTTAGCAATGGATTAGAGGTCAGGATGAGATCCAGGTCCCTGTGAGGTAAACAACAGAAAATGCTGCAAAAACCCAACACAGCATCTGTAGAAGTATATTCAACCCCATCAGAATTTGGAAGGAGATCATTCTTTTGTAGTGACAGGTGGAATTGGAACATGTAGATTAAAGGGAACATCTACAATAGAGCAAACAGAAACTATTAATGTCAGTTGCCAGCACATAAAGCTTCTTGATGTAAAGTGTTTATAATGGTACGGTTGTGGGACCAGCCTGGTAGGCTATACATATAATAAAAAATGTAAACAAAATATCAAACCCAGAAAGTAGTGAAAAAGTAAACAGTCAAGTAGCATTGGAGAATATACAAACTCAACATTTCAGTTGAGAGACTCCTCTCAGACCAAGGGAATTTCTCTGATAGAACGACATCAAGTGGCTGGTGGAATCAGAATAGCAAATGTGGTTGTGTAATAGGTTGTAGCCAACCGCTACAAAGAAACACACACGTGCAGTGTGGCAGGCTAAGTTCACTCCTTTATTAGGGCTGGAAAGACTACTTTTATACTGTTTAAGTTCCCGCCGTTTTTGCTGATTGACCGAGTCAGCCGTATGAATAACAATAGCGGGCAGGAACATCCATGCATATGAATGTGCTTCTTCCCCAGCCTGTTTCTGCTGAGTGAGCTGGGCAGCTTGACCACCGCCATTTTAGAGCAGTTGGTCTGATGCTGCCCCAGCTTCTACCCCCACCGGTCCGTTGTCCTGGGAGTCGCTTTAGCGATCTCTGTCCACATCTGCTGCTGCGCGATGTGCCGGCCCGATCTCCGCAATTGCAGGCAGCCACAAGGTTATAATTTGATTCTGGCATAGCAGGTTATGCTCAGTAGGCCATTATTATACAGAGAGAAAAAGGAAAATGTAACATGCCTGCATGGAAGATGACTTATTGTTTGAGTTTTCATTCAATCTCGTTGCATTCACTCAGTCTCATTCAGACCACAGGGAGAGAGTGGTTGCTGGATAGTGAATTAAAGTGGCAGGCAACAGCTCAGTTATTTTTGCAGATGTTCCAAAATGTGATCAGACAACCTGTATTCTGTTTCTCTGATGTAGAACGAGCCACACAGTGAACATCAAATGCAGTGCACTGGACTGAAAGTGCAAGAAGAGCACAGGCTTAACTGTAAAGATTGCTTGGGCCCTAAATAGTAAGAGATAAAGGACTGGTGTTGCACCTTCAGAAGTTGCATGAGAAAGTACCAGGCAATTAGGGATAGCAGACTAAGAAAGTATGTATGAGAGTCGTGAACAAAGAGTTCCTTACAAAATGCTGAAAAGTCATAGGAGGGGAGAGGCTGGAGATAAGAATTTTGTTGAAGATGGCAGAATTTACCAACAACTGCACCAAGATGTAGAATTTCATCAAAAAATTAAGAAAAATCTACCAAAAGTAATAGACAAGTTTGACTACTCCTACCCCTTGTAAT
The DNA here is from genome assembly GCF_036971445.1 of Narcine bancroftii. Lineage (NCBI taxonomy): Eukaryota > Metazoa > Chordata > Chondrichthyes > Torpediniformes > Narcinidae > Narcine > Narcine bancroftii. The sequence continues at coordinate 32,836,908 of NC_091472.1, forward strand.
AACCATGTCCTTTCATTACACCTGAACGTGTTATCAAGACAGCTTTTTTTGGGGGAAAAAAAAACACAGTATAACCCCTACTTTCTGTCTGGCTGCTTCATTTCCAATATTTTAACCCTTTTTCAAAAATCACTATTGCCATATCTAAAACTGCTGTTTCCAAAACTTATAAACCTATAACCCTGACAAAATATTTGGTTATCAAGGTCAGAGAAAAAGTTATAGCATCACACTTGCCATGAAAAATATTTCAGTATGGCCAACTAAGCTAGCATTGGAAACAAGGCCCTCAAAACAATTTGTCCCCTAGTCCAAATGCTACTCAAGATTAACCTATTCAGGGTAACCCAAAACGTTGCTGAACTGAGGAATATTACATACATTAAAAGTTCTGTAGGTACTACAGATTCTCAAAGTAAATAACAAAACTGTAATTGTAACACACCCAATAGTCCCCAAGCTCAGAAATAAGAGCAACCAGAATAAAGCAACAGAAAATGTATCAGCAAAGAAGATACTTCAGGAAAAATATGCATTTTGAAATGAATAAACTTCCCCAAAGTCTCCAAATATGGGCAACTTAAAATAGACTTCTCATTAAATGCCATCCTCATGCATTGGTAATGAATCTTCTGTCTTAGCTTCATAAGACCATATGTTTCAACGTACCCAAAGTAGTAAACAATTTTAACATTGTCATTTAACATTTCACACCTGAGATTGTCTGATCTCAGAAGCTAAGCAGGCCAAGTCTGGTCAGTACTTGGAGGGGTGCTGTAGATTTCTGAGGGCTTCTGGACAAAGTGGCAACTCTCTGCAGCCTTCCGGTAGGCAAAAGTTAAAGAATTTCATATATGTTACATTCTAAATGTCGTATTACTTGACAAGAATGGAATCTTTACCTTTGCACCTTTACTTTTTAAAAAAAAAAAACTTACCATAATCAGTTCTGGATGGTCTCTACACATTTTCAGTATCGAAGAACAAGCATGCCGACGAACATTCTTCACCGCTCTAGTCCTTGGAGCCTGCAACCCCAATAGATGTACATTACATGTATAGACCTGCTGGCAAGTGTGCTGTGAAAAAAGGGTTCTGCTTTGAGCAAGGGAAGTTGTCCTACCTGGCTTTCCTCGACCACCTCAAAAGTAGCAGATGAAAAGAGCTAAAAAGAAATTTTAAAAAGACAATTTTATTTACTTGCTCATACCCAAATGATTTGCTGAATTTTTTTAAAAATTCAACAATTGATGAAAATATCTGGATCAATTAATGCTAAAAACTTAAAGCAAATAAAAAGATTGGTCACCAAAGAATGGTTGGAAAGGATCTTAAGAACATTAATGCAACATATTTAAAAACTCAAAATCAGATACGAAACTGTCAATTCAACAAGTGACATTAAAAGCAACCTGTGCGTTATTTTAGGGGTGGTGGAGGAGACTTTGTGTTCCTCGAAAAGAGTTCACATATGTGGAAGAAGTTTTATGATTGACACTGACATGAACATAATTGGCCGACAGCATGTTGTAATACAGCGCCTGTTCAGCGAGGTATTACTTCAAAGCCAAGTTGTGGCCTATAGTCAAGGATGCTAACAGTTATTGATGCATTCTTCTTCATATTAGACAAAACGAAGATTTTAATACACAAAAAAATTTAACAAGGAGTTTTCCTTCAAAGTAATCCTATTTTCTGTAGCAGCTTGTTTATTTTTCTCTCTGTATAAATATACATGGTTGTAGAAGCAGATTTCAGAATCACACAGCAGTGGAGACTGCTGTCTACTCTCCATGATACATCATGTCATTTCCCATCTGTTAATTTTGTCGACAACATCCCAAACACATTTTCCACAAGAGTGAATTTTATTTCAAAAGCCAAATTTTTGTAGATTTGATTTACAAATTCTGGAAGAGTGAATTTTTGTAACACAGAAGTTGCTTGCACATGTACAATTGAGAAACTCAACACTTTACATTGTGTCACTTTAATGATACTCATTATAGAGGCCTAATTAAACATTCAACGCTGAAGAGAACAAATTCTGAACACTCAAGTGTTTGAATTTCCAACTAATTTTTTTCTCCATTTTGTTTGCACACCCCCGAATCCTGTGACATTACAAAATCATGAAAGTTAATCAAAGCAGGTTTTCTTTAAATAATAATTATTAGATAGGCACATGGAACTAAGAAAAATGGCAGGTTATACAATAGGGAAATTATAGGCAGTTGTCAGATTAGGTTATTAAGTCAGCCCAACACTGGATCGAAAGGCCATGAACTATGCTGTAGATGTGTATGTTTTATGGGATTATAGCATTGTATTGTGGAAGTTCATTAGGACTATGGTCCATTTACAACTCTTTTCAACAAATCAATGAATTTCACCCCTCGCCTCACTCCTTTCCCCCAAAAAAAATTAGGCATAAACACAATTCAGTGCAACAAGTGACAATATTTTAAAAGCTGTAGCAAGTTAATAAAAAATGAATTCAAAATACATTTACAGAAACAAGCACAATTTAGTAAAGACAAATTTCAAAGCATGTGTTAAGTGAAAGTCAGTGATTATGATTAGAGGTGTTACAAAGCCTTAAAATCAGCCATCTTGAAGGGAGGTAGTTGGTGGAAATTGCACACAAAGGTACAGTAATGGCTCAAGCAGGGGTCTGCTGTATATTCAATGACAAAAGATCAATAGCGCCATGGGATTACTACATCACCAACAATAATTACTGAAAAATAAAGTTGACCGCAGTAGAGTTCAAGTGGAACTCTTCGCTATTTGAAAATGTTTCCACAAAATACACTGCAAAGAAATAACGATTCCAAGAAAAAATTGTGTATTATTAAGTATCGGAACGCAAGACTAAAAAATAAATTTACAATTTATTTACATTTAAAAATTCAAATAAATAATGCATTTCAAGTCCACATCAGGATAATCTATAATGATTGGTCAAAATGCTAGGACATGAAATTAGCCATGAGTCAAAAAGTTAAAAGAGCCATAAAAATCTAACATACAAATAAGAAATTGGAGCAGACCAGAGAACCCTCCACCATAAAAAAAAACAATGATCATGGACAATCGAATCATAATCTCAACTGTGTTCATTTCTATCTGTGACAATCTTTCATCTTACTACTTCCCTAAAAAATTCAAGAATTATTCCTTCAATTTAATTCAAGAATTAAATACAACAGAAGCAGTTTCAAAGTCTCAGAATTCTCTGAAATAGTTTTAAATGGCCAACATTGTCTCTATGTTCATCCTGTCCAGACACCCAAGAATCCTCTTTAATCATCCTCTTTCAATCTTCTGAACTCAAATAGAAATATTTGAGATAACTTGTACATTCCAAAAAATTAGTCCAGTAAGTTTTCTCTAATTGCATCTAATACATTAATATCATAAAAAAGAACACTGTACACATTAATTCAGATATGGTTTCATCAATGCCTTATGTTGCTGAACCATTACTTCCTTTCTTGTACAGGTACACGATCCTTTATCCGGACATCTAAAATCCAGAAAGCTCCAAAATCCGGAAACTGCGAGAGGGCCTGGCAGCGTGAGTCGGGTGGGGGGGGGGGGGGGGGGCAAAAGAGATTGGCAGTGCGTGTAGGGCAGGTGGGGGGGGCGGGAAGAGACTGGGTGGATACGGCAGCACAATTCGGGTGGGTTTAAATCTGGCTTTCCGAAATGCAGAAAAATCTGAAATTCGGAACTCACTTTCCCCCAAGGGTCATGGATAAAGGATCGTGTACCTGTATTTGATTATTTAAGCATAAATAACACTGTTAGACAAACACAAAAATCTGCAAATGCTTGAATCTTGAACAAACAAGAAGCTGGAAGAGCACAGCACGTAAGGCGGTATCCAGGGGGGAGATGTGGGCGGTCAACATTGCAGATTGGATTGGCTTTCCTTAATTATTTGTAGTATAGTAAAAAGCCCCACTTATCCAGCAACTATGGAGATTGGCAGATGTTGAATAAGTGAATTTTATGGTTGCTTGAGATCGTGTGTTGAGTGATTGGCAAACAGACTGCTAAGGACACCAATTTTAAACTTCTGTATTTTTTACCAATTTATTTCCTGTGATTTTTTTTGCCAGTTGCTTGAGGTTGCAAGTTCCTTGAATTCTGGATAAATGCAGAATTTTACTGCCCTCTCAAATGAGACTTGCACAAATCATATACAAGGATACCCAAATCGCTTTGCATCTCAGCAGTCTCACAATTTAGATGACGTGCACTTTTCATTTCTCTTGCCAAAAATAGCTCCACATTTCCTACAACTCAATTTTCCCATAAATTTAACTCGCGTCTTTCTAGTTTTGTTTTCTTATTTTTCTGTAGAGCAACTTTAACACTTCAGTGTCTTCATCGACATCATTCAGATAAAATGAAAACTGTTGAGAGCCAACAGCAATTTATCTGGCTCATCATTCATTAAACCATGCCAACCAGAAAAAGAAACATATATATATATCATTTTGTGTTTCCTCTTTGCCAGCCATCTTCTATATCAATAAGTTATCCCTTACACAAGCTTTTATATTTTGCAAGAACTTTTTTTGTGGCACCATATCAAACGTAAGTAATAAACATCTATTTTGGATAATGGCTAATGGGCAGCTGTGCTATTCTTAAAGAACTCCAATAAACAGAATCACCTTGAATATGTCCAAATACCCTGCAACTGTGTCTTTAAATAGGACATTCCAACTTTTCCCATATAATGAATGGCCTGTTGTTTCCGATTCCCTCTCTTTGTGAATAAAGTTATTTTTAAAAGGTCTTGCAGTTGAATTTAACCTTCTCCCATTTTTATTTATTTTCTAACTTTTTCAGTATTGACTATCATTCATGATAGTTCTCCCAATATTTCATCCGTTCAGCAGCTCCAAAAATGTATTCATTACCTTTCCCAAGATAATTGCAATTTTCCTCCGTTGCTCCTTCATTTCCAATTAGATTTTTACAGCTATTTCTGTGATATTAATTGCATCTTCTGTAGCAAGGATTGATGCAAAATATCTATTTAATTTATTACCCAACTCACTTCCCATGGTTAATTAAATTTGATGCCACGTGCATTTCCAAATACTGGATGCAATTCAAATTTTAAAATGAGAATAGGGTAAAACAAAGATGGAGCCTTAAAGTATCCTACTTTGCTGCCAATTCACCTTCCTCATTCAGAAACAAACATTCAAATTCTAACACCTCTTTCCATTTTTGCAACCACCAATTTGTCAATACAAATAATTGCATTTTAATCAGTTACCCATTCGCCATCAATTCCATAACATTTCTTATGGAATACAGGTACACAATTCTTTATCCGAACATCTAAAATCCAGAAAGCTCCAAAATTCGGCAAGTGGGGACCGGCGGTCAGGGGAGGTTGCTGGACGGCCGAGGGACCGGGGGAGGCGGCCGAGGGACCGGGGGAGGCGGCCGAGGGACCGGGGGAGGCGGCCGAGGGACCGGGGGAGGCGGCCGAGGGACCGGGGGAGGCGGCCGAGGGACCGGGGGAGGCGGCCGAGGGACCGGGGGAGGCGGCCGAGGGACCGGGGGAGGCGGCCGAGGGACCGGGGGAGGCGGCCGAGGGACCGGGGGAGGCGGCCGAGGGACCGGGGGAGGCGGCCGAGGGACCGGGGGAGGCGGCCGAGGGACCGGGGGAGGCGGCCGAGGGACCGGGGGAGGCGGCCGAGGGACCGGGGGAGGCGGCCGAGGGACCGGGGGAGGCGGCCGAGGGACCGGGGGAGGCGGCCGAGGGACCGGGGGAGGCGGCCGAGGGACCGGGGGAGGCGGCCGAGGGACCGGGGGAGGCGGCCGAGGGACCGGGGGAGGCGGCCGAGGGACCGGGGGAGGCGGCCGAGGGACCATTAGTCGGTGAAGACGGCCGGGCGACTGGAAAGGGGTGGGGGTGGATACGGCAGCACAATTCGGGTGGGCTTTCCGAAATCCGGAAAAATCTGAAATTCAGAACACACTGTCCCCCAAGGGTTCCGGATAAAGGATTGTGTACCTGTACTGGCTCTTGGTGAAATTAAGATAACACCACTTTTACTGAGGTTCATCAAGATTTCTCAGTGTATGAAGCAACTGTGTTATTGATCTGCAGTTAGGCTGCATTTCAGTTGTCACCTTTTCTCCTTGCTGGCTGTTTTCTAACTAGTTTAGGGTGGAATTGATAAGTAAACATACCTTTTCAAGAACTTGCGGCAGAACAGTGGCATCATGGAGAAGGAAGGGAGAAAGTGTGGACACAGCTGTTAGGATACAAGATAGGATGAGGGGATCATGGGTGAGATAACTTAAAACAGCCTTCAGAAGTTCAATCCCATCTGCTACTGGAAGTTGCTGTAAAAAACAAAAAGTTCAATTTTCAGTTTATGTCATACAAAATCAACCATACTAATACTGACAGGACTATTAAATTTAAATGCAATCTTTTGAATCAACATTTCCATGAAGAATCTAGTTTGCATTTTAATAGTCACAAATATTTCACCCATAAGCTTAAAATACCCTCATTAATTTCTCTTCCCATAATCGTCTTTTAGACACAAAGCACAGTAACAGGCCCTTCTGGCTCACAAGCCTGTGTCTACCAAATACATCAATTATCCTACAATCCCCATACATTTCTTTTGAAGGGTGGGAGGAAACCGGAGCACCCATATGAAACTCATGCAGAAAATATACAAATTTCTTAGAGTCTGGATTCGAATCTGAGTTGCTGGCGCTGCAGTAGCATTGTGTTAATTGCTATGCTGACCATGCCACCTGGTTAGCGCACATTGTAGTCAGGGGTTAAAATAGACATTACAGAAAAACACACAATTTGAGCAACCTTAAGAGATATCTGTACATTACCAGATATAATGTTAGATAAGGCCCTTTTGAAAATTTAAGAAAACATCAAATATCATCAAGGTGATTGATAACCATTAACAGGAGTTGATCTTCAGAATTAAACACACAATTCTGAAAATGGATTTCTTATGAAGAAATCAGTGGAAATTAAGACTGAAATAAAACCAGTTGGAACCAGACCAGCAAGAGATAAGGTCAATATCCCACACTAACATTCTCTCAGCTTCACTTCGTTGTAGTAAGACAATGAGAGAGGTTAAGCTGCCTCATGGCTTACTTGTTCAGACATTTAACTCATCGATAATGGATATATTTGGAAGAAAAACTTTGCTCATGTGGGCACTAGTTGGCAGTTGAATCAAGAGTCTATTTACTTTCCACATCATCCATACAAACCTCAGGTTCCATTGTTCGGAAAAGCTGGCTCATCACACTCTCCATAAAGAAGGTCAATGCATCCCATTGCACAAAAGATGGTGAAAATATCGAACAGAGTCCTTTGCCAGTCTTGGCTGCACACAAAAATAATGAAATATGAAATTGCCAGAATTTCCGATTAATTCATCTACAAGTCAGAAAAAAATCTACCAGGATGCAAAGATCTGCCACCTTCATGGTAAAACTGGATTTTTTTGGTATTCATTTTCAGGATCTACAAATCACTGACAAGGCCAGAATTGACCCTTTCCTGTTACCTCGGAGAAAGTAGTGTTGCCTTCTTGAACCACTGCAATGCTTCTGGTGGAGATATTCCCAATATTCTGTGGGTTGGGTGTTACGGGATGAGGAGCCAACAATAACAGATTGGCAATACAGTAAAACCCCTGGTATCTGGCACCAATGTGGGGATTGTGTGTTGCACGATTGGTGAACAGATGGCGAGGCTTGCCAATTTTAAACCTGTATTTTCTTACCTATTTATTTCCGTGTTTTTTTTTTTGCCAGTTGCTTGAATTCTGCATTTCAGGGATTTTACTAATCACTTCCAAATCAGTATGATGTGCAACTTGGGAGAGCCTGCAGATGGTTGCATTAAACTTTCTAACATTTAATTTAAAACTGGACAAGGAAGCCTTTCTTGTTCTTACGACCAATGGCAAGTAGCATACATGGAAACATTCTAATAATCAGTTTAGAATTTCTAACAGTCATAATAAATAATCTAATAGAGAAATTACATGTAAATTAGCTTACACATAGTTGGACCAACATCAATGACAGCTGCAAGCTGATATTGCAGAGCCTCGGAAGCCATGCTGAATCCAGTCATTGGTGACAGACGGCAAGAGAGTCTAATGGTTTCTCCTTGTTGAGCTCTGAATGCTGCGAAACACAAGTTTATCCACATTAAACAAATTACTTGAAAAGATTATTTGAACCATAAACTAATGTTCTACATGGCTGCAAAGCAAATTCACTAATACCAACACGATAAAGCAGAATTAAATCTTATTTTATTTGGAGGTGTAGCCAAATTCTGTAGTACAGCAAGAAAGAAGCAAATAAAAACTAATTGATTATTATGATAAAGAAACAAACAGTTTAACAAGATCATTTAATCACAAAATAATGTTAATAAGATATTGAAACTTACAATTGAAAAATGCATTGAAATCTTCATCATTGTCAAAATCTACACGTGAATATTCACAGCTTGGGCTGTCACTCTTCGAAGGAAATCCAACCTAGTTAAAAGAAAGGACAAATATTCACAGCTTGGGCTGTCACTCTTCAAAGGAAATCCAACCTAGTTAAATGAAAGGACAAATATTCACAGCTTGGGCTGTCACTCTTCGAAGGAAATCCAACCTAGTTAAAAGAAAGGACAAATATGAAGAAAAAAGTGTCCACACCAATTTCATCCAGTGAATTCTCAAATAATAATTTTTAATAGAATTTAAAGCTAGTAAAATTTAGATAAGCCCTTAAATGGTAATGGCACTAACCTCTATTATGATGAAATTCTGGCCATGAGAGGCTGGTCATGGCCAGAATTAACACATACCCAGGGTAAATATCTGGACCCACTGCAATTCACCTATTATCTCAATTGCTCCACAGCAGTTGCAATATCGCTGGCTCTCTGCTCAGCCCTGGATCACCTCGAAAACAGCAATTCATACATACAGCTCCTCTTCATCAACTACAGCGAGGCTTTCCATATCATTATTTCCTCAGTGCTGGTCAAGAAGCTACAAACTTCTTGACCAGCACAGAGGTTGGGTGGGGGGAAGGCGCGGTTTATAACATGTACAATTGATTTAGAATATATAAATATTATCCTTTGTATCTGGATATTAATACATGCATATAAATTTAAATAAAATACAAAACAAGCTACAAACTCTAGGCCTCTGTATCCCACTCTGCAACTGGATCTTAGCTTTCTCATCGAATGACCACAGTCAGTACAAATTGGAAACCACATCTCCTCCTCACTGATTATCAACACAAGTGCACCACAAAGATGCATGCTTAGCCCACTGCTCTACTCGTTACACACCTAAGTCTGTGTAGTCAGACACAATTCCAATCCCATCTAAGAGTTTGCCAAAGACATGTCAGTTGTCAGCAGAATCACAGATGGCAATGAGGAAGCGTACGGGAGGGAGATAAATCAGCTCATTGAATGATGCAACAACAACCTTGCACTCAATGTCAGCAAAATCAAGGAGATAATTGTGGACTTCTGGAGGAAGATGGGGAACATGACCCAGACCTCATCGAGGGCTCAGAAGTGGACAAGATCAAGACCTTCAAATTCTTGGGTGTCCACAGCTCCGAGGATCTGTGCTGGAGCCTCCACGTTGATGCCATTACAAAAGAGACTCATCAGCATCTATATTTTGTAAGATGTCTGAGGAGGTTTGGTATGTCACCGAAGACTCTCGTATGGAGGCACCAACTCTCAGGACAAGAATAAACTACAAAGGGTTGTTAACTCAGCCTGCAATATCACAGGCACCAGACTGCACTCCATCGAGGACATCTACTTGAGGCAGTGTCTTAAAAAAGCAGCCTCAATCCTCAAATATCCCCACCACCCAGGCCATGCCCTCTTCACTCTGCAACCATCAGGCAAAAAGTACAGGAGCTGAAAGCCAAGCACTCAATGGCACAAGGACAGCTTCTTCGCCACTGCCATCAGATTCCTGAATACTCAATGAACCCTAGACACTGCCTTACTTTTCATGTACAATTATTGTTACTATTTTTTAAATACAGTAAAACCTCGTTAGAACGCGGTAGTTGGGTCCAAGATTTCATACCGCGTTACAGCTGAGTCACGGAACAGATGCAGGGGCGGCCGGCGCGGGACGTCGAGGCTGGAGTGGCAGGCGCGGGATGTCAGGGCTGGAACAGCCACCCCTGCCCTGAAGACCCGTGCCGGGGGTCTGGCAGGCAGCAGGGAGGGGGGCTGTCAGGCATTGGAAGTTGGGTCACGGGTGCCACTTAGCAGTTTGGGGTCCACAGACACCCACACCATAAGCGATTCCACGGATTAATGAATCGCATTCTAAAGAGGTTTCACTGTAGTAATGTGGTAAGATGGTTATAATATGAATGTTTAAGACACTGAATTTCATGACTTGTTAATGACAATAAATTCTGATTCTGAATTATAAGGAATAAGCACATCACTATGATATTTGTCTATAAAGGGCCTTCATGGTTCCTGAAAACCTACCACACAGAGCACAATACTACTGATCCAGTTTTCAGTTTGGTGTGTAAAATCCACACTTCTAGTAGAAAATAAAAGCCGAAGGATGAAAAATTCAATTTTTAATAACACTGCAGAATGAAGATTTTGCTTCCTGAACACATTTGGGTGGATTTTATGGATTTGGAGCTGCTGAATCACCTCACAATTTTCCTATTATTGTACTGTTTTATAGATAGGCCCTATTTTTGTGATTTTCTGTCATATTTTAAGTCTACTAGTATTTTACACACAAAGCAAGCTCTTTTAGTCAGTCCAAGCATGCACTCAGCTCAGATGCTATGCAAATGTTGTCTTAGACCTGGGTATGCTTAGTCAGGATAGATGCAGACAGGCTATAAAAGCAGCTCACATATACAGATGCTGTGCATTACATTGATCATAGACTAAATGCATGTTGAAGCACATGCTCTTCAGGCAATAGCATACTGAGTGTACTGAACAATATAGTCTTCAGGAAGATTCAATATAGCAGAAATATCTCATCAATGTCACAACAGCTGTAATACATTCTTTTACATTTGTGACAAGAATATGCTAAAGGCTCAAAAATGCAGCATAACTGCACTTATTAAGAAAGCCTATGAGCTCTACTTTGGTTGTAAATTCATGACCAAGAGCAAATAACCTGATATCTTGGATCAATGGAACATTATGTGATTAAGCATGCTAAATTTAAATAAAAGTTAATTTAATGTTTATCCAACTTTCTACGTGATATAGCAAATCTGAAATTATCTTTGTGTTCAGCTTGAAGTTGTCTATCATAATCCCATTGTTTTCAGAAAGCAACCTTTTGGGGAAAATTTGCTGTCCAGTGTGATCTCTTGAGAGCACCAATGTTGCATGGATAATATGGAAACAGTTTCCATGCCCAACATAATGCAACAAAAATTTTGAGTTTGTACTCTCTGACAAATTTATATACTTATCTACTATCTTGAATAGTTAACTTCCTAGTGTTGTTAGCTCTCAAAATATTGCAGTGAAACTGCAACACCTTGTACCCTCGAAAGCAATTCAAAAATATTAAATCATAAATCTACAATGTTAAAGATCATATCTGGCAAAAGAAGAGAAAAACAAAGAATATCTGATGTTTTAGTCATTAAGAAACCAGACAAACTGAAATGCTAAGAAATTCCCTATGTAGATGTGGTCTATGAATTTTACTGAGGCATTTGACAAGGTCTCCCATGAGAGACTAGTTCAGAAAGTCAAGAAGCATAGGATCCATGGAGCCTTGGCTGTGTGGATTCAAAATTGGCTTGCATGCAGAAAGCAGAGTAGGGGATGGAAAATATTCTGCCAGGAAGTCAGTGACAAGTGGAGTTTTGCAGGGATCTATTCTGGGTCCTCTGCTATTTGTGAGTTTTATGATGGGCAGAAAAGTGGCAATGGAGTTCAATACAGATAAGTGTGAGGTGATGAATTTTTGAAAGTTAAACCACAAGGCTGAGTGAAGGGTTGATGATCGTTTACTTAAGAGTGTGGATTAACAGAAGGACATTGGGGTCCACATCCATACATCTCTCAAGGTTGTCACACAAATTAGGAGTCACGTGATGGAGTAGTGGCCGGTAGGGGAGTACCAGCCCTCTCCAGAAAAGAAGAAATAAAGTGAAGAAAATTCAAAGTTCAAGAAATACAAAACATAACAAATAAAAGATAAAGATGTAGAGAAAAGAAAGAAAATGGCACCCAAGAAGGAAAAAGTAAAAACAGCAGGAAAAAAAGAAAAGACACTGGAAGAGAAAAGAGAAGGCCTTACTTGCATGAAAAAACAGGGAGCCGTCATGGAGAACAGAGCCTGCTCTCAGAGGTTGGCGACGACCCCACAGAGTCGCGGCCCCCCCTGACTGCTGGACTGCAAAAATGGCTCTCTGATCCAAACAAAAGTGCGCAACTGCACATGCGTGAGGAGTCACGCACGAGCAGTGTGTTAAGGAAAAGGAGAACACCGATGGGAGGAAAGCTCAGCCGAGGAGCAGGCAAACACAATGCGACCAGCTGAGGGATGCCTGACACCAGGGCTCTCAGCTGGAAGAGGAAAGCGACAGGAAAGGGAATGAAAGGAAAGAAGAGCAGCAGCAGGAGCCCGGCAAGGAGGAGGAGCCCGGCAAGGAGGAGGAGCCCGGCAAGGAGGAGGAGCCCGGCAAGGAGGAGGAGCCCGGCAAGGAGGAGGAGCCCGGCAAGGAGGAGGAGCCCGGCAAGGAGGAGGAGCCCGGCAAGGAGGAGGAGCCCGGCAAGGAGGAGGAGCCCGGCAAGGAGGAGGAGCCCGGCAAGGAGGAGGAGCCCGGCAAGGAGGAGGAGCCCGGCAAGGAGGAGGAGCCCGGCAAGGAGGAGGAGCCCGGCAAAGTGAGACAAGCAACTCATCAAGAAAGTCAGTAGAGACACAGATATAAGGATGAGAAGAAGAGAACACAAACACAGGTACAGACACAGAAGAGGAAGAACACGACCAAGATATACACAGAGAAATAGAAGGTAAAACAGATGCACAGAATATAGATAAAGTTTATTTTCAAGAACAAATGAGAGCATTAAAAGAATGGTTGACATTAGAATTTAGTGAAATGAAAAGAAAAATGAAAAGTACAGAATATAAAGTGAATAGATTAGAGCTGGTCATGACAGAAACAGGGAAAAGATTAGAAAATGTGGAAGAATAAGAAACGGCTGTAGAATTGAAAATGACTTAAGAAAATTGGAAGAAAATGATAAAAAAGTTAGAAAGAGTCACAAGAGTTGTTAGCTCAGAAAATTGATATGTTGGAAAATTATAGTAGGCAAAACAACATAAAAATAGTGGGCCTAAAGGAAGATTAAGAAGGCACAGATATGAAGAAATTTTAAAAGAATGGATTCCAAAGGTCCTGAGAATTAAAGAAATACAGGACGGAATGGAAATAGAAAGGGCACAAAGAACACTAGCTCAGAAACCACAGAGACACATCAAAAACCAAGATCCGTTTTAGTAAAATTTGAGAGATATAAAAAAGAGAAAATATACTGGAGCGGGCAAGGAATAAAATTAGAGAAGACAATACCCATTGGAATACAAGGGTCAAAAAAATTTTTTTTTTTTACCCAGACATAAGTTTTGAACTCTTAAAGAGAAATTGATCCTATTGAAAAAAGGTTATAAATTTATGTTAAGACATCCAGCTGTGCTTAAAATATTTATCCCTGGGGAGCAAAACAGACTGTTCTCGGATCCGGAGGAAACACGAGAATTTGCAGAACACCTGCAGGACAGAAGGAGAGATGAAGAGTTGTAACAAGAATGAAGAACGGCAATAAAATATATAAAGATGTAAAAATAATGTATATGTAAGAACTAAAGAAGGGAAAGAGAAGGGAAGAAAGGAAGTAAGGGGGAAAAAAAAGGTGAACTTTGTTATATATGTAAAAAAAATATTTTCTGGGGGGGGGGTTGGGTGGGAGAGAATAACCGTCACTGCGAAATCAGTTGACGCTTGCGAGCGGATTCACAATCCAAATGGAGAGGGGAGTTGTGAATGCCCAGCAAGGGATAAGGGGCAACTCAGAGAGGGAGGGGGACATTTGGGGCTAAGGGAACATTGGATTTGAGAGTTGTTGAAGTATTTTATGTTTTAAAAGTTTTGACATACATTGAGTTCAAAAAGGGCAAGCAGAGATGAAAATGGGGAAAAGGGGGATGGTGGTGGTGAGGAAGTGGAAATGAAGTGTAAACAGGATAAAAGATGGCCGTGTTGAATTATAGGACTATAAATATTAATGGAATACATAACCAAATTAAAAGAAAGAGGCTATTAAATTTACTGAAAAAAGAAAAAATAGGCAACGCATCTAACTGAAGTGGAACATAATAAATTAAAGAAAGAATTGGTAGGGCACGTAGCGGCAGCATCATATAATTCAAAAGCTAGAGGTGTAGCTAAATTAATTAATAAAAATGTACCAATCAAAATAGAGGAGAAAATAATAGATCCAGCAGGGAGTTATCTAAATGATAAAGTGTCAGATATATTCAGAATTTTGGAATTTGCTCAATATATATGCACCTAATGAAGAGGATCAAAAGTTTATGCGGCGGACAAAAAATAAAATACGAAACATTACAAACATATAAGGTGGAGAAGAACATAATGAAAATAAAGCAAAAGTGTTATGAACTAAGAGAAAAAACACACAAAATATTAGCCTGGCAACTTAAAACAGAACAAGCTAAAAGAACTGTATTGGCATCAAGGAAAAAGGACTAACAAATTACATATAATCCAATGGAAATTAATGAGAACTTTAAGAAATTTTATGAACAATTATACCAAACTGAGAATGAGGGGAAAGATGATAAAATAGAAGAGTTTTTAGCTAAAATTGAACTGCCAAAATTGCAAGAGGAACAAAACAAACTGATAAAACTATTTGAAATAGAGGAAGTACAGGATATATTAAAAAAGCTGCCGAACAATAAAACGCCTGGAGAGGATGAATTCCCAATAGAATTCTATAAAACATTTAAAGAGTTATTAATTCCTCCTCTCCTGGAAATAATGAACCAGATAGAAGAAACACAAAACTTGCCAGATTCAGTTAAGACAGCAATAATTACAGTAATACCAAAGACAGGGAAGGATCCACTAACACCAGCATCATATAGACCAATATCTCTACTTAATTCAGATTATAAAATAGCAAAATTATTAGCAAACAGATTGGCTGACTGTGTACCAAAAATAGTAAAACAAGATCAAATTGGATTTCTTAAGACGAACAGTGGATAATGTCTGTAAATTATTAATTTAATTCATGCAGTTCAAGGAAATAAGATGCCAACAGTGGCTATTGCTTTAGACACAGAAAAAGCCTTTGACAGAATAGAATGGAATTATTTATTCAAAGTATTACAGAGGTTCAATCTACCAGAAAAATATATTAATTGGATTAAAGTATTGCATAATGGACCATTGGCGAAGGTAACAGTAAATGGATATGTATCGAACCAATTTAAATTAAGTAGGTCAACTAGGCAGGGATGTTCATTGTCTTCCTCACTGATCACTTTAGCAATAGAACCATTAGCAGAACTGATAAGAACAGAAAATAAAATAAAAGCGATAAAAATAAAGGAGTATAAAATCAGTTTATTTGCAGATGACATCATAGTATACATAACAGAACCAGAAATATCAATAAAAGAACTACACAAGAAATTGAAGGAATATGGAGAAATGTCAGGGTACAAGATCAACACAAAAAATGAAGTGATGCCAATGAATAATGCGGATTATACAGAATTTAACAAAGAATCACCATTTAAATGGCAAACACAAGCAATCCGATACCTAGATATTAGGTTAGATAATAATTTAAGCCACTTCTACAAATTAAATTATCAGCCACTAATAAAGAAATTGCAGGAAGACTTAGAACATTGGAAAGAATTACCGCTAACGTTGATAGGGAGGGTAAATTGCATTAAAATGAATGTCTTCCCAAGGATACAATACTTATTTTAATCGTTACCAATTCCCTTAACAGAGAAATTCTTTAATGAACTAAAGAGAATAATAAGGATTTTTTTTATAGAACGGGAGGAAACCAAGGATAGCGTTAGATAAATTAACAGAGAGGTACAAACAAGGTGGTTTGCAGTTACCAAACTTTAAAAATTATTATAGAGCAGCACAATTAAGGTATTTATCAGATTTTTATCAGACAAGGGAAAAACCAGATTGGACTAAGATAGAGCTAGATAAAATAGGGGAGAAGGTACTGAAACATATACTTTATAAGTGGGATGAAAAGCTGGTACGATATAAAAGCTCACCAGTATTGCATCATTTACTCAATATATGGAAGAAGATTTACTTACAAAGGAAAAAAACAAATTACCAAATACAAAACTTATTATTGACACAATATCAGCTAATCCCTTTTACAATAGATAACCTTTCCTTTAGAGAATGGGAGAGAAAAGGAATTAAAAGAATAGAAAATTGTTTTTTGGGAAATAATTTATTAACATTTGAACAATTGGAGTACAAATATGGAATAACTCATGGTACAATGTTTGCATACCATCAACTGACAGCCTACTTAAAGGATAAATTAGGAAACAGACTGAGATTACCAGAAGGAAGCAGCTTTGAATATGTGATTACAGAAACAATGATAATTAAACGATTTATAACAAACAAACATCAAGCTGCAAGATAAGGAAAATTATGAAATAAGCTATGAACCCAAACAAAAGTGGGAAAAGGATTTAAACAAAGATAAAAATTGAAACATGGGAAAAATTATGTTCTGGAACTATGAAGAATATAATAAACACAAGGTTATGCACGATAGAGTATAATTGGTTACACAGGTTATATAATCACGCCTCAAAACTTAAAAATGGGATCCAACATTATCAGATAGATGTTTTCGCTGTAAGAAGGAAACGGGAACAACAGTACATGCAATTTGGGCATGTGAGAAAGTGATAAAGTTTTGGGAAAATCTAAATCAGATATTAAATAAAATCACAAAAATCAACATAACAAAAAAACCAGAGATCTTTCTTCTAAGTAATATAAGAAGTAAAGAATTAGGCCTCAAACTGGATGAAGCGCAAAAAAGATTTATTACGATAGCCTTAGCTGTAGCAAAAAATGTATAATGTCAACTTAGAAATCAAAAGAGAGCCTGAGAGTACAGCAATGGCACATGGAAATGAATAAATGTATTCCACTGGAAAAAAATAACATAATTTAAAAATAAAGTCACATTATTTAAACAAAACAGAGAGTGCTTTCCTCGGACCTCCACCCCCTAAAATGATAAGACAAAATGACTTGATCCAGTGTGTAAAAAGTAGTTGAACCCGGGGCCATGGTTCGAGGATAATATGCAAACCATTTGGGTCCGAGATGAGGAGGAATTTCTTTACCCAGAGTGTGGTGAATCTGTGGAATTCATTGCCACAGAGAGCAGTAGAGGCAGGGTCATTGAATATATTTGCGGGAATTAGATATATTTCTTCAGTATAAGGGAATTAGGGGTTACAGAGAGAAGGCGGGGACGGGGTACTGAACTTTAAGATCAGCCTTGATCTCATTGAATGGCGGAGCAGGCACGAAGGGCCGAATGACCTACTCCTGCTCCTATCTTCTATGTTTTTATGTTTCTAGTTTATTTTTCTTTGTGTGATGACATTGTTTAATGGTTTTATTGTATTGCACATGTTGAATATTTATTGGTTTTGGAGAGGGGGAGAAAATGCCACTGTGTATATTTCAGAGAGAAATGTTTGTATGTATTTTGGTTGACACTGAAAAATAAAAAAAATTATTAAAAAAAAAGGTTGTCACACAGATTGATAGGATAGTTAAGAAGGCCTATGGAATGCTGGGCTTCATGAATAGGGGGATTGAGTTGCAACTCTACAAATAACTGGTGAGTACTGTGTTCAGTTGTGGTCACCTCATTATAGGAAGGATGTGAAAGCGATGGAGAGGATGCAGAGATTTACCAGGATGTTGCCTGGATTGGGAACCAAGTCTGATGAGGCTGGGACTTTTCTCTTTTGAGTGATGGATAAGAGATGACAATATTCTGAGAGGCACAGATAAGGTGGACAGCCAGTGCCTTTTTCCCAGGGCGGGAAATGCAAACACCAGGGGACATCTCTAAAAAGTGAAGGGAGGAAAGGTTAGGGGAGACATCAGGAGTAAGTTTTTTTGTCATTGCTCTTGCTTTTTTTTTTTACAAAAAATAAAGGGATACGAGATACAAAGGGTTTAGCTTTTTTTGTGGGAATATATAGGTCAGCACAACATTGAGAGCCGAAGAGTTAGTACTGTGCTGTAATGTTCTATATTAATGGCACAAGGAAAGTCAGTCATGGTCAGGGCCTTGCTCAACCACATCCTTGCAAAAGCGGCTGCTTCCCAAAATATAGCACATATAACAAATCTTCCACACGTACCATGATATTCCATCCATCTCAATCCACAGACAACATGATCTTCGCAACAAAATAAAAGCAACAGCATCAACTACAATGCAATGCTTTTTTCGCACACAACCCCAACTTCAACGAGCAGGGACTCAGATGCTCACAAAAATTTATCTCCATTTTGTGCTTGCTTCATGATCTTATCCAACAAGTCCATAATAGAGTCAGTCTCAGGACAGGCTGATGTCAAACAAGTTTGTGTCACAAAATCATCAAACATTAAATATAGAAGCAAGAATAGAGTGAACTTCTCAGCTTGCCTCACTAGTAATCGTGATCATAGCTCAGCCACCTTATGCCTCATTTCCTCCTATGCCAAAACTCCATAAGCCTTCTCTGCCAAGAAGGCGCCTGCAGAAGCGGATGCAGATCTGTGGAATGGTTGTTCAGGTGGTGCCTCGGAGCGCACTACAACTCCTGTCCCGTCGGGGCAGGGGGGGCCGCCAGGTCGTGTGGCGGGGGGGGGGGGCCGCCAGGTCGTGTGGCGGGGGGGGGGGCCGCCAGGTCGTGTGGCGGGGGGGGGGCCGCCAGGTCGTGTGGCGGGGGGGGGCCGCCAGGTCGTGTGGCGGGGGGGGGGGCCGCCAGGTCGTGTGGCGGGGGGGGGGGCCGCCAGGTCGTGTGGCGGGGGGGGGGCCGCCAGGTCGTGTGGCGGGGGGGGGGCCGCCAGGTCGTGTGGCGGGGGGGGGGCCGCCAGGTCGTGTGGCGGGGGGGGGGGCCGCCAGGTCGTGTGGCGGGGGGGGGGGCCGCCAGGTCGTGTGGCGGGGGGGGGGCCGCCAGGTCGTGTGGCGGGGGGGGGCCGCCAGGTCGTGTGGCGGGGGGGGGCAGCCAGGTCGTGTGGCGGGGGAGGGGCCGCCAGGTCGTGTGGCGGGGGGGGGCCGCCAGGTCGTGTGGCGGGGGGGGGCCGCCAGGTCGTGTGGCGGGGGGGGCCGCCAGGTCGTGTGGCGGGGGGGGGCCGCCAGGTCGTGTGGCGGGGGGGGCCGCCAGGTCGTGTGGCGGGGGGGGGCCGCCAGGTCGTGTGGCGGGGGGGGGCCGCCAGGTCGTGTGGCGGGGGGGGGGGCCGCCAGGTCGTGTGGCGGGGGGGGGGGGCCGCCAGGTCGTGTGGCGGGGGGGGGCCGCCAGGTCGTGTGGCGGGGGGGGGCCGCCAGGTCGTGTGGCGGGGGGGGGCCGCCAGGTCGTGTGGCGGGGGGGGGGCCGCCAGGTCGTGTGGCGGGGGGGGGGGCCGCCAGGTCGTGTGGCGGGGGGGGGGCCGCCAGGTCGTGTGGCGGGGGGGGGCCGCCAGGTCGTGTGGCGGGGGGGGGGCCGCCAGGTCGTGTGGCGGGGGGGGCCGCCAGGTCGTGTGGCGGGGGGGGGCCGCCAGGTCGTGTGGCGGGGGGGGGCCGCCAGGTCGTGTGGCGGGGGTGGGCCGCCAGGTCGTGTGGCGGGGGTGGGCCGCCAGGTCGTGTGGCGGGGGGGGGGCCGCCAGGTCGTGTGGCGGGGGGGGGGCCGCCAGGTCGTGTGGCGGGGGGGGGGCCGCCAGGTCGTGTGGCGGGGGGGGGGGCCGCCAGGTCGTGTGGCGGGGGGGGCCGCCAGGTCGTGTGGCGGGGGGGCTATCAGGTCGTGTGGCGGGGGGGCTATCAGGTCGTGTGGCGGGGGGGCTATCAGGTCGTGTGGCGGGGGGGCTATCAGGTCGTGTGGCGGGGGGGCTATCAGGTCGTGTGGCGGGGGGGCTATCAGGTCGTGTGGCGGGGGGGCTATCAGGTCGTGTGGCGGGGGGGCTATCAGGTCGTGTGGCGGGGGGGCTATCAGGTCGTGTGGCGGGGGGGCTATCAGGTCGTGTGGCGGGGGGGCTATCAGGTCGTGTGGCGGGGGGGCTATCAGGTCGTGTGGCGGGGGGGCTATCAGGTCGTGTGGCGGGGGGGGCTATCAGGTCGTGTGGCGGGGGGGCTATCAGGTCGTGTGGCGGGGGGGCTATCAGGTCGTGTGGCGGGGGGGCTATCAGGTCGTGTGGCGGGGGGGCTATCAGGTCGTGTGGCGGGGGGGCTATCAGGTCGTGTGGCGGGGGGGCTATCAGGTCGTGTGGCGGGGGGGCTATCAGGTCGTGTGGCAGGGGGGCTATCAGGTCGTGTGGCGGGGGGGCTATCAGGTCGTGTGGCGGGGGGCTATCAGGTCGTGTGGCGGGGGGCTACCAGGTCGTGTGGCGGGGGGGCTACCAGGTCGTGTGGCGGGGGGGCTACCAGGTCGTGTGGCGGGGGGGCTACCAGGTCGTGTGGCGGGGTGGCTACCAGGTCGTGTGGCGGGGGGGCTACCAGGTCGTGTGGCGGGGGGGCTACCAGGTCGTGTGGCGGGGGGGCTACCAGGTCGTGTGGCGGGGGGGCTACCAGGTCGTGTGGCGGGGGGGCTACCAGGTCGTGTGGCGGGGGGGCTACCAGGTCGTGTGGCGGGGGGGCTACCAGGTCGTGTGGCGGGGGGGCTACCAGGTCGTGTGGCGGGGGGGCTACCAGGTCGTGTGGCGGGGGGGGGCTACCAGGTCGTGTGGCGGGGGGGGCTACCAGGTCGTGTGGCGGGGGGGGCTACCAGGTCGTGTGGCGGGGGGGGCTACCAGGTCGTGTGGCGGGGGGGGCTACCAGGTCGTGTGGCGGGGGGGGCTACCAGGTCGTGTGGCGGGGGGGCTACCAGGTCGTGTGGCGGGGGGGCTACCAGGTCGTGTGGCGGGGGGGCTACCAGGTCGTGTGGCGGGGGGGCTACCAGGTCGTGTGGCGGGGGGGCTATCAGGTCGTGTGGCGGGGGGGCTATCAGGTCGTGTGGCGGGGGGGCTATCAGGTCGTGTGGCGGGGGGGCTACCAGGTCGTGTGGCGGGGGGGGCTACCAGGTCGTGTGGCGGGGGGGGCTACCAGGTCGTGTGGCGGGGGGGCTACCAGGTCGTGTGGCGGGGGGGCTACCAGGTCGTGTGGCGGGGGGGCTACCAGGTCGTGTGGCGGGGGGGCTACCAGGTCGTGTGGCGGGGGGGCTACCAGGTCGTGTGGCGGGGGGGCTACCAGGTCGTGTGGCGGGGGGGCTACCAGGTCGTGTGGCGGGGGGGCTACCAGGTCGTGTGGCGGGGGGGCTACCAGGTCGTGTGGCGGGGGGGCTACCAGGTCGTGTGGCGGGGGGGGCTGCCAGGTCGTGTGGCGGGGGGGGGCCGCCAGGTCGTGTGGCGGGGGGGCTACCAGGTCGTGTGGCGGGGGGGCTACCAGGTCGTGTGGCGGGGGGGCTACCAGGTCGTGTGGCGGGGGGGGCTACCAGGTCGTGTGGCGGGGGGGCTACCAGGTCGTGTGGCGGGGGGGCTACCAGGTCGTGTGGCGGGGGGGCTACCAGGTCGTGTGGCGGGGGGGCTACCAGGTCGTGTGGCGGGGGGGCTACCAGGTCGTGTGGCGGGGGGGCTACCAGGTCGTGTGGCGGGGGGCTGGCAGGCAACAGTGAGTTGAGTCGCCGTCTGATAGTGTCATCAGCCCGCCCCTTACCAACCGCTTTCAGGCAGCTGCATTCAGGTACATCAGGGCACTTCGCCGATCCGCAGATTATCCCTCCTGGAGGAGGGTTGGTGAGTGCGCCTCAGAGGCATGCAAGGCTCTTTCAAGTGGGTACCCCAACAGCCACATAGAGGTAGAATGTGCTGCTTTACATCAGGGTATTCTGGCCACCTGAAAGAGCCTTATGTCACCATATATGAGATTCTCCAACTAGTGAAAATCTCCTCTATCATCTATCTTAAGAATATTATAGATTTCAATACGATTGCCACTTGTTATTTTCGACACCTTTATAGAATTTTTTTAGCCACTTTATGAGACAAACATTTTCATTCCAGGAATTAGTTTCCAATAAGACTACATATTTTACATATTTTCTTAAATAATGGGACCAAAACTGAACAGTTTTGACACCGCCCCCAACAATTTTTAAAATCATAGATTCGCAGCACCCCTCCACCAACAAGCTTCCTCAGTTTAAAATGGTCAACTCATTCACTGAAACACAAAGGTATGAGTTTTGAACTCAAAACAAAGTTCTGTCCGCAACTGTTGACCACCACCTTATGAGAATAAAGATGGATGGCAAGATCCTAGTCAGAGTCAGTTTTACAGGTCAGAAATAAATCCTTCAGCTCAATTTGTCAATGCTGTCCATCTAGTCTTCATTTGCTTGCATTCAGCCCATTTCTCTCTCAAAGCCTTTCCTATCCATATGCCTGTTTAAATAGGTTTTGAACATTCCAATTGTCCCCAGCTCCACCACTTCCTCTGACATTTTGTGCA
This sequence comes from Narcine bancroftii, assembly GCF_036971445.1. NCBI lineage: Eukaryota > Metazoa > Chordata > Chondrichthyes > Torpediniformes > Narcinidae > Narcine > Narcine bancroftii. Next base: position 32,859,799 of record NC_091472.1, read on the forward strand.
TTACCTCAGCCAACCTATGCATGAAAAAACATTGTTCCACAGAAAACATGAAGTTCTCATATCCCAGGAGCAAGAAAAAACAAGGAGTCAATGTTGAAACTTACCATCCCTTTCAATGCACTCTATCAGCTCCACTATATAAATCGCTTAATTTGTATGGTTGTCTTTGTGTGTCACAGATCAGAACAAAATGTCTAGTGTGAGAAACTGAGATTACTAAATGAAAAGACAAAAAGCTCCAAAGTTCTTCATTTCCCACTGACATGTGGAAGACTGCTCGGAGAGGAAGAGTATTTAGAATGGCAACCAAAACAGCTAATTAACACTTCAAAGCAGATGCAAAGCAGCATAAATAGTAGTGCACCATCTGACAAACCACCCAAACACCCTTTTCATCAGGAACCTTCTAACTCATGCAGGATACAATCTGTACCTTTTAGTGGCTTCATTTGTACATTTTAAGATGACAAGAGTGAAAGCAAGCTTCCTCTGACTCAAAGGACTGTCACAAGGCAGGATATTTAAAATAAAATTCAACAAACTGGGGAGAAATCCTACCAAAAAGGCACAAGCCCACATACCTTCAGAAGATTCGCCATTGTTGCGTGTAATAATTGTGGAATAACCTCCAGTAAAACAGGATCCTTAGAGACAATTTCATGTCTCAAAAATGAGCACCAAGCTATCTGGGTTGAAGATCTTAAATACTGGGCAAAAGAAAAATTTGACATGAAGTTAATTTTTGGGGCACAATTTCTTCTCACTTTGCATTAAATGATCAAATTCAGAGCAGAGATGCAAATAACTTATTCTTGCTAGGCCTTAACCCAAGGCAACAGAGAACAAATTTCACATTTCAGAGAATAAATAAAATAACTTTTTTTGTTTAGATACAAAGGATTTTATGGTTTGCTGAAGCAATGCAATGATCTTTGGTCAAGAGTCATCATGCAAATTAAAGGTGCACTACCATTGGCTATCCAGACTACATGAACAATTAGAAGGATTACCTGGCTAGGGTGATTAGTAAAAGCCAAGAATGCTTGTAAATATTTGTTGAAATTTGGAGGTTGGCAGACATCTTTATCAATACCCTGTGGGGGGAGAAAAAAAGCCATTCAATTCATTAGCAGAAATGCATTCTTAAAAACTCAGCTTTCATTTCACTAAAGCCAATCATGAGTTTAGCTTCCAAATACTCAAAGTCTCAGCATCAACAGTGAAGATTCTTGAATTTCAAGTCATTTACTGTCATCTGATTGCAGACGAAAATAGCATTCTTCAGTGATCCATGCAAAACATGCAGAGAGACAAAGGGGAGGGGGGGGGAGAAAGAGACTCCAGTCATCCTCTCTGCTACTTTTATGGTCCTGTGGATTGACCTCTGATTCATTTTTATGCAGCAACTCTACCACAGAGTGATGCAGCCGGCCAGGACACTCTCAATTGAGCTCCTGGAGTCAGTTGACATAATGATGGCCTGTAACCTCACCCGCCTCAGTCTTCTCAGGAAGTTCATCGCTGCTGCGCCTTTTTTTTTCTTCTTTGGCTTGGCTTCGCGGACGAAGATTTATGGAGGGGGTAAAAAGTCCACGTCAGCTGCAGGCTCGTTTGTGGCTGACAAGTCCGATGCGGGACAGGCAGACACGGTTGCAGCGGTTGCAGGGGAAAATTGGTGGGTTGGGGTTGGGTGTTGGGTTTTTCCTCCTTTGCCTTTTGTCAGTGAGGTGGGCTCTGCGGTCTTCTTCAAAGGAGGTTGCTGCCCGCCAAACTGAGGCGCCAAGATGCACGGTTTGAGGCGTTATCAGCCCACTGGCGGTGGTCAATGTGGCAGGCACCAAGAGATTTCTTTAGGCAGTCCTTGTACCTTTTCTTTGGTGCACCTCTGTCACGGTGGCCAGTGGAGAGCTCGCCATATAACACGATCTTGGGAAGGCGATGGTCCTCCATTCTGGAGACGTGACCCATCCAGCGCAGCTGGATCTTCAGCAGCGTGGACTCGATGCTGTCGACCTCTGCCATCTTGAGTACTTCAACGTTAGGGATGAAAGCGCTCCAATGGATGTTGAGGATGGAGCGGAGACAACGCTAGTGGAAGCGTTCTAGGAGCCGTAGGTGGTGCCGGTAGAGGACCCATGATTCGGAGCCGAACAGGAGTGTGGGTATGACAACGGCTCTGTATACGCATATCTTTGTGAGGTTTTTCAGTTGGTTGTTTTTCCAGACTCTTTTGTGTAGTCTTCCAAAGGCGCTATTTGCCTTGGCGAGTCTGTTGTCTATCTCATTGTCGATCCTTGCATCTGATGAAATGGTGCAGCCGAGATAGGTAAACTGGTTGACCATTTTGAGTTTTGTGTGCCCGATGGAGATGTGGGGGGGCTGGTAGTCATGGTGGGGAGCTGGCTGATGGAGGACCTCAGTTTTCTTCAGGCTGACTTCCAGGCCAAACATTTTGGCAGTTTCCGCAAAGCAGACGTCAAGCGCTGAAGAGCTGGGTCTGAATGGGCAACTAAAGCGGCATCGTCTGCAAAGAGTAGTTCACGGACAAGTTTCTCTTGTGTCTTGGTGTGAGCTTGCAGGCGCCTCAGATTGAAGAGACTGCCATCCGCGCGGTACCGGATGTAAACAGCGTCTTCATTGTTGGGGTCTTTCATGGCTTGGTGACAAGTAAAGAGATGTCGAGTCTCCACGATAGGTCACTAGCTGAAGTCGATGAACAGCAGCCTGGCATATGAGGTGGTGTTCTCCAGGTGGGTCAGAACAGAGTGAAGGGACAAGACTATAGCATCGTTTATAAAACTTTCTTATACAGGCAATATGAAATTGGTCCAGTGTCTCTAAGAGGTGTGCTTTAATGTGTTCCATCACCAGATGCTCAAAGCATTTCCTAATAGTGGAGGTCAGTGCCACAAGGCAGTCGTCAACGAGCCTGTTATCGTTGCTCTCTTGGGTGTCAGGATGCTGGTGGTAGTCTTGAACCCTGTGAGAATGATGGACTGCTGCAGTGAGGTTTTGAAAATGTCCGTGAAGACCTCCGTCAATTGGTCTGTGCAGCCCTTCAGTAGCTAACCAGGTATGTTGTTTTTTCACCGTCTTGTGTGGATTCACCTTGGATAGGGTTCTCCTCACCTTGGCCATGCCTATGACAGGGGCCTGTTCATCAGCGGGACACAGCTTCCTTCAGCGGCTTCCTGTTCTTCACATCATACCATGCATAGAAGATGTTCAGTCTTTCCAGAAGAGAGATGTCGTTGTCTTTCACTCGCAAGGTTGACATGATCTGTTAGTCGTTAACTTCAATTGTTATGGCTTACCAACTTGCAAGCAACTCCGTTATCTGGACATTTTTCCTTAACTATTAGTAACTAATTAATAACTAATCCCATCTCCATCATCTTACCTACCCTCCTTGCAATTTTATTTGTCATATTAAATGCTTTCTAGTAATCCAAATAAACTAAGATTTTTGCTTATCCTCGCTGCTCCTCATTGTCTCAAAAAAAATTTCCCATTATGGTTTTCCTCTCATAAGATAATGTTGACTTTGCTTCATTAATAGATAAAGCTCAAAATCTCTTGTAATTAATATCTTAATATATTTCAGCATTTTCCAGTGATGAAAGTTAGGTTTAACCAGTCTGTGCTTTATTGTTTCCATCTTTATTCTTAACTTTGGCGTTAGAAAGGAAACTAAAAAGCAGGACCTCGATCGAGGGAGGTAATCTCTGGATTGCTGTCTGTTCCACATGCCAGTGAGGACAGCAATAGGAAAGTTTGCCAGATGAATGCGTGGCTGAAAGAGTTGGTGCAGAGTACAGGGGTTCAGATAAGTGGATCATTGGGATCTCTTCTGGGGAAGGTATGATGTATACAAAAAGGACTGGTTGGACCTGAACAGGAGGGGGACAAATATCCTGGCAGGTAGGTTTGCTAGGGATGTTGGGGGACTTTAAACTAGTTTGACAAGAAGATGGGAACTAGAATGAGAGAGCAGTGACTAGGGCAGAAGATACACAAAGAATACACTCTGTAGTGAGATTGTGAGGAAAGACTGGCAGTCAATCACAATCACAAGCATTAAGGATTTAACAGGGTACTTTGGAAACAAAATTGAAAAGGATGTTGAATACAGCACTGAAGATCTTGTATTTAAATGCCTGCAGTCCAAGAAACAAGGGTAATGAAGTTGGCAGGTATGACATTGTAGCCAGCAACAAGTTGTGGCTGAAAGAAGACCACAGCTGGGAACTCAATATCCATGGATACCCAGTGAATCGAAAGGACAGGAAGGTAGGCAGAATGGGTGAAATTCTTCTGGTTAAAAATTCAATCAAATCTTTGGAGAGAAGAGACATTGGATCAGAAGAATCCCTGTGGGTAGAATTAAGAAATTGTAAAGGCAAAGAGCATGATGAGAATTGCATGCAGGTCTCCAAATAGTAGCCAAGATGTGACGAGCAATCTAGAGGGTGGCGGGGTGGGGGGGGGGGGGGGAAAGAGAGAGAAGGCATGCAAAAAGGGCAATGTTACATTGTCCACAGGGGATTTCAAGATACAGGTTGATTGGGAAAACCAGATTGGTGCTGGAACCAGGGTAAATGAATTTAACAATACATTCAGGATGGCTTATTTGAAAAACTTATAGGTGAGCCGGCCAAGGAAAAAGCAAGAAGTAAAACATAAAATTGTTTAGACACCGTGGTTGAAGTAAAAACACAAAATATTGGAGAAACTCAGCAGGTCAAATAGTTTCCTTTATGTAACAAAGGTCGCGATACATAGCTGATGAATTCTAGATTGGGTACTGTGAATGAACCACAGTAGAGGGAGGGGGGGGCGGGGGGAGGAAAGAGAGATCTCTCGAGAGCGCGATCGAGAGCGCGATCGAGAGCGCGATCGAGAGCGCGATCGAGAGCGCGATCGAGAGAGAGATCGAGAGAGAGATCGAGAGAGAGATCGAGAGAGAGATCGAGAGCGAGATCGAGAGAGAGATCGAGAGCGAGATCGAGAGAGAGATCGAGAGAGAGATCGAGAGAGAGATCGAGAGAGAGATCGAGAGAGAGATCGAGAGAGAGATCGAGAGATCGAGAGAGAGAGAGATCGAGAGATCGAGAGAGAGATCGAGAGAGAGAGAGATCGAGAGAGAGAGAGATCGAGAGAGAGAGAGAGAGATCGAGAGAGAGAGAGAGATCGAGAGAGAGAGAGAGATCGAGAGAGAGAGAGATCGAGAGAGAGAGAGATCGAGTGAGAGAGAGATCGAGAGAGAGAGAGATCGAGAGAGAGAGAGATCGAGAGAGAGAGAGATCGAGAGAGAGAGAGATCGAGAGAGAGAGAGATCGAGAGAGAGAGAGATCGAGAGAGAGAGAGATCGAGAGAGATCGAGATCGAGAGAGATCGAGATCGAGATCGAGATCGAGAGAGATCGAGATCGAGATCGAGAGAGATCGAGATCGAGATCGAGAGAGATCGAGATCGAGAGAGATCGAGATCGAGAGAGATCGAGATCGAGATCGAGAGAGATCGAGATCGAGATCGAGATCGAGAGAGAGATCGAGATCGAGATCGAGATCGAGATCGAGAGAGAGATCGAGAGCGCGATCGAGAGAGAGATCGAGAGCGCGATCGAGAGAGAGATCGAGAGCGCGATCGAGAGAGAGATCGAGAGAGAGATCGAGAGCGCGATCGAGAGAGAGATCGAGAGAGAGATCGAGAGAGAGATCGAGAGAGAGATCGAGAGAGAGATCGAGAGAGAGATCGAGAGAGAGATCGAGAGAGAGATCGAGAGAGAGATCGAGAGAGAGATCGAGAGAGAGATCGAGAGAGAGATCGAGAGAGAGATCGAGAGAGAGATCGAGAGAGAGATCGAGAGAGAGATCGAGAGAGAGATCGAGAGAGAGATCGAGAGAGAGATCGAGAGAGAGATCGAGAGAGAGATCGAGAGAGAGATCGAGAGAGAGATCGAGAGAGAGATCGAGAGAGAGATCGAGAGAGAGATCGAGAGAGAGATCGAGAGAGAGATCGAGAGAGAGATCGAGAGAGAGATCGAGAGAGAGATCGAGAGAGAGATCGAGAGAGAGATCGAGAGAGAGAGAGATCGAGAGAGAGAGAGATCGAGAGAGAGAGAGATCGAGAGAGAGAGAGATCGAGAGAGAGATCGAGAGAGAGATCGAGAGAGAGATCGAGAGAGAGAGAGATCGAGAGAGAGAGAGATCGAGAGAGAGAGAGATCGAGAGAGAGAGATCGAGAGAGAGAGAGATCGAGATCGAGAGAGATCGAGATCGAGAGAGATCGAGATCGAGAGAGATCGAGATCGAGATCGAGAGAGATCGAGATCGAGAGAGATCGAGATCGATCGAGATCGAGAGAGAGATCGAGAGAGAGATCGAGAGAGAGATCGAGAGAGAGATCGAGAGAGAGATCGAGAGAGAGATCGAGAGAGAGATCGAGAGAGAGATCGAGAGAGAGATCGAGAGAGAGATCGAGAGAGAGATCGAGAGAGAGATCGAGAGAGAGATCGAGAGAGAGATCGAGAGAGAGATCGAGAGAGAGATCGAGAGAGAGATCGAGAGAGAGATCGAGAGAGAGATCGAGAGAGAGATCGAGAGAGAGATCGAGAGAGAGATCGAGAGAGAGATCGAGAGAGAGATCGAGAGAGAGATCGAGAGAGAGATCGAGAGAGAGATCGAGAGAGAGATCGAGATCGAGAGAGAGAGAGAGATCGAGAGAGAGAGATCGAGAGAGAGAGATCGAGAGAGAGAGAGAGATCGAGAGAGAGATCGAGAGATCGAGAGAGAGAGAGAGATCGAGAGAGAGATCGAGAGATCGAGAGAGAGATCGAGATCGAGATCGAGATCGAGATCGAGATCGAGAGAGAGATCGAGATCGAGAGAGAGATCGAGAGAGAGAGAGAGATCGAGAGAGAGATCGAGAGAGAGAGAGAGAGATCGAGAGAGAGATCGAGAGAGAGATCGAGAGAGAGAGAGAGAGATCGAGAGAGAGAGATCGAGAGAGAGAGAGAGAGATCGAGAGAGAGAGAGAGAGATAGAGAGAGAGATCGAGAGAGAGAAAGAGAGATCGAGAGAGAGAGAGAGAGATCGAGAGAGAGAGAGATCGAGAGAGAGATCGAGAGATCGAGAGAGATCGAGAGAGAGAGAGAGAGATCGAGAGAGAGAGAGAGAGATCGAGAGAGAGAGATCGAGAGAGAGAGAGATCGAGAGAGAGAGAGAGATCGAGAGAGAGAGAGAGAGAGAGATCGAGAGAGAGAGAGATCGAGAGAGAGAGAGAGAGATCGAGAGAGAGAGAGAGAGATCGAGAGAGAGAGAGAGAGATCGAGAGAGATCGAGAGAGAGAGAGAGAGATCGAGAGAGAGAGAGATCGAGAGAGAGAGAGAGATCGAGAGAGAGAGAGAGATCGAGAGAGAGAGAGAGATCGAGAGAGAGAGAGAGATCGAGAGAGAGAGAGAGAGATCGAGAGAGAGATCGAGATCGAGAGAGAGATCGAGATCGAGAGAGAGAGAGATCGAGAGAGAGAGAGAGATCGAGAGAGAGAGAGAGATCGAGAGAGAGAGAGAGATCGAGAGAGAGATCGAGAGAGAGAGAGATCGAGAGAGAGAGAGAGAGATCGAGAGAGAGAGAGAGAGATCGAGAGAGAGAGAGATCGAGAGAGAGAGAGATCGAGAGAGAGAGAGATCAAGAGAGGAACAGGACAAGCTGGCTAACTTTTGGAAGACAGCCTGGTCAAAGCCCTTGTGGTTCATGCAAGAGGAGAGGACTTACGTGTCATGTTTCACTTGGAATAAGTAGAACAGAAAGGAACTCTGTGTTAACCTGAAAGAAAGAGGTTTATCATCTAGAGAACCCTGAGGGGACACGTTTCGTTAGCAAGACAGTGAGGTGACTGATGGAAGTACCTCAATTGTAGATGTCCTGGAACAACACATCTCTCTCTGAAAACTGACAAGAACCTTCCTGAGCGGTAACCATTTACCTTTCGAGCACCAAAGCCTGGTGAACTCTATACATGTTAAATTCTGTGCACAGTATAAGAGTTGCAACCAGTGAACCTGAAGGAATGAGAAGTGAGATTATACTGTGAACTAAAGAACTTTACTGAACTTGCACACACATTACACACACGTGCGCTTAGAATTGGAAAGGGGTTAAGTTAGGTAAAGTAAGTGAATAGTGATAAGTTAAAGTTTGATTCTGTTTTCATGTTTAAAGATAATTAAAATCAACTTTTGTTTAAGTAACCATTTGTCTTGGTGAATATCTATTGCTGCTGGGTTTTGGGGTCCTCTGGGCTCATAACCTTTTTTTTGAAGGAGATAAAACTGCTTGGGTGAAAATAGAATTAGATAAAATAGGGGAGAGAAGAGCAGAGGATGTTTGTATATTGATAGGATGTGAAGTTACTAACTCGTGAGAGAGAAACCCCTTTGCTAAAGCATTAATAAATATTTGGAATAAAATAAATAGATATTATTACGGGGGTGGGGTGGGGGGAGGAGTTCTATCTCCTAAAACCTCGCTATTCAGAACAGGCTTATACCATGTACAATGGTGTTACGAGCCCAGAAGACCCCAAAACCCAGCAGCAATAGATATTCACCAAGACAAATGGTTACTTAAACAAAAGTTGATTTTAATTATCTTTAAACATGAAAACAGAATCAAACTTTAACTTATCACTATTGACTTACTTTACCTAACTTAACCCCTTTCTAATTCTAAGCGCACGTGTGTGTAATGTGTGTGTAAGTTCAGAAAAGTTCTTTGGTTCACAGTGTAATCTCACTTCTCATTCCTCCAGGTTCACTGGTTGCAAGCAATTCTTATACATTTACAAAGTTCACAAGGCTTTGGTGCTTGAAAGATAAATGGTTACTGCTCAGGAAGGTTCTTGTCAGTTTTCAGAGAGAGATTTGTTGTTCTGGGACATCCACAACTGATATACTTCCATCAGTCACTCCAGTGTCTTGCTGACGAAACATGCCCCTTCAGGGTTCTCCAGATGATAACCTCTTTCTTTCAGGTCACCACAGAATTCCTTTTTGTTTCTCTTATTTCAAGTGAAACATTAGACAGCCAGTCCTCTCCTCTTGCATGAACCACAAGGGCTTTGACCAGGCCGCCTTCCAAATGGTCCAAATGGACCATGTAACTATCCAGTTATTTCTGCTGGCTGTAACGCTGTACAAGTGATCTCTCTCTCTCTCTCTCTCTAACTCTGAGAGAAAGCCTGTTTGACTCTCTATGCTTCCAAAATCACATGATTCTCTCAGAACAGCAAGTTCTCTTCCAGACAGCAGCAGCACCCACATGCTCTTTCATCTGTTGCCTTTTGCAAACAACAATCCATTAGTGAAGTCTCTTGAGCACTCTTCAAAGTCCTTCCAAAAGCTGTGTAGCTGATATGTCTAGCATGGGGCAGAGCTCCAGTGTTTCAAATAAGATCGGTTTTAAAGTGTTTGTATGCAACTTACTTTAACAAACCTTTCCCAATTTATCTCCCAAAAACATATCTATATACTCTGTATACTCTGTCACAACGGGTAATGAAATTTTTGAAATCTGGACCTGTAAAGGGATCAGATATATGGAAAATTGATATGAGCAGGGATAATTGATGTCATTTGAACAATTAAAAAATAAATATGCAATTCGTAATCACACCATTTTTTGCTATATTCAAATAAGACCTTATCTAAGGAATAAATTGGGCTCAGAGTTTTTACAGAATTGTAGTGATTTAGAGATGCTGGTTCAAAAGGGAAATACAAAGAAATTTACTTTAGCAATATATCTCTTACTTGAAATGGAAAGTCCAGGCAGAGATAGAAATGACTTAAATGTAAGAATTGATGAACAAAATCTGGTCTAAATTATGTCCAGGATGGCATGATTATTACAATCAATGTAAAATAATAGACGAGTACAATATCATTTTTTTTTTGCATCAATTATATCTCACATCACAGAAATTAAATTCAAACTTTTCAGATTGATGTTTCAGATGAGGTGAGGAGATAGGAACTTTTTTTTTTAAAACATTCAACTTGGTCAGGTTCTAAAGTCAGACCTTTTTGGGTAGATTTAAGAAATTTCTTAAAGCAAATTACAGAAATTCAATTTCCAAAAAACCCAGAATTATTTTTATTTGGAAACATTGCCAGGATAAGACCCAAAATAAACTGTCCAAATATCAAATAGAATTTGTTAAAATTGTGCTGGCAGTGGCCACAGAATGTGATTCAGAATTCCATGTAACAGGTATATACCTGGTTCGCAGAAATACATAGCTGTATTACCCTGGAGAAGATTACCTACAACTTAAGAAATAAGAATGACATATTTTTACAAATTTTTCATCCATATTTACAAAATTCAGGTGTAAATCTTTAGATGAGTTCTTCCTAGCCCTCGAGACCAGCAGTGATCTTCCCCAAAGAAAAGTGCATTTCACTTTTCAGCAGTCCAATTTGTTTTTCTTTTCTTTAATATCTTCTTATCTTTTTCTAGCTTTTCTATACTTTCATTTTTTTTGTAGTTCTTTTGGGATGGTGGGAGTACTGGGTTAATACCATCATGAAGTAAATATTGAATGTACTTTTATACTTGTATTTTTAACTTTGTAATTGACTTCATGTTTGGTTTAAAAAAAAAGTTTAAACAAAATATTAAAAAGAATACTAAAAGTGTTTTTTTTGGTACATTATATTAAGATTTTAAAAAATGACAGAGTATAAATAAGATCTATAGAAAATTATGCTGAAGAAATTGTTTTGGAGACAAGGAGATGGCAGAGGAACTGAATGAGTATTTTGCATCAGTCTTCACTCAAAGGCATAAACAATATACAGGAAGTCCCTAGGTTACAAACATCCGACTGAGGGACAACTCGTACTTACGAACAAATTGTACACAATTTGTGCATGCGCATAATGTTAATATATACTAATTATGAAGTGTTTGTATAATATAATGACTAACTGAGCCTAAATAAGAACAGTATGTACCCGTTCCGAATTACCAACAAATTTGACTTAAAGACACTTAGGAACAGATATCGTGTGTAACCCAAGAATTTCCTGTACTTGACTTTGAAGGGTGTCGTGAAGAGCGGTGTAAAGGTTAAAACCTTGTTTATTAACTTTTAATTTTGTGCCTATCTCTTTAAGAGATCTATTGTTTGTTGAGTCACCATAGTGACTATGATCTAAAATGTTGTAACATCCGCCCAGACTAATGACTTACTCATTACTCAACAACATATAAAAGAAGCATGAGCATGAGAAATATTTTGGTCTCTTTAAATATCATTATGTATCTATATTATTATACAGTAAATGCTTTATAACCATACAACGACTTACAGCACAGAACAGGCCAATTCGCCCCAACTAGTCCATGCCGTAGCAAATCCCCACCCTCCTACTCCCACTGTCCAGCACCCGGTCCATACCCCTCCAGTCCTCTCCTATCCATGTAACTATCCAGTCTTTCCTTAAATGTAACCAATGATCCTGCCTCGACCACGTCTGCCGGAAGCTCATTCCACATCCCCACCACCCTCTGCGTAAAGAAATTTCCGCTCATGTTCCCCTTATACTTTCCCCCCTTCAATCTTAAACCATGTCCTCTAGTTTGAATCTCCCCCACTCTTAACTGAAAAAGCCTATCCACATTTACTCTGTCTGTCCCTTTTAAAATCTTAAACTCCTCTATCAAGTCCCCCCTCAATCTTCTACGCTCCAGAGAAAAAAGCCCCAGTCTGCACAACCTTTCCCTGTAACTCAGACCCTGAAATCCTGTCAACATTCTCGTGAACCTTCTCTGCACTCTCTCTATTTTGTTTATATCTTTCCTATAATTTGGTGACCAAAACTGTACACAGTACTCCAAATTTGGCCCACCAATGCCTTGTACAATTTCATCATAACCTCCCTACTCTTGAATTCAATACTCCGATTTATGAAGGCCAACATTCCAAATGCCTTCTTCACCACACCATTTACCTGACTATCAGCCTTGAGGGTACTATTTACCATCACTCCTAAATCCCTTTGTTGCTCTGCACATCTCAATAGCCTACCATTTAATGCATATGACCTCTTTAGATTTGCCTTTCCAAAATGTAACACCTCACACTTATCTGTATTAAATTCCATCAGCCATTTCTCAGCCCACACCTCCAGCCTTCCTCAATCACCTTTTAATCTACGGTAATCTTCCTCACTGTCCACAACACCACCAATCTTTATATCATCCGCAAACTTGCTTATCCAATTCTCCACCCCTACTTCCAGATCGTTAATATATATAACAAACAATAGTGGACCCAGGACCGATCCCTGAGGAACTCCACTAGTCACCGGCCTCCAATTGGACAAACAATTTTCTACCACTACTCTCTGACACCTCCCATCCAACCATTGCTGAATCCATTTCACTACCTCCTTATTTATACCTAATGCCTCCATCTTTTTTCCTAACCTCCTGTGGGGAACTTTGTCAAAAGCTTTACTAAAGTCTAAATAGACAACATCCACAGCTTTCCCTTCATCAACCTTTTTTTGTAACCCCCTCGAAAAACTCAATCAGGTTTGTCAAGCGTGATCTACCCCTGACAAAACCATGCTGATTACTCCCTATAAATCCCTGTACCTCCAAATAATTGTAAATACCATCCCTCAGAACACTTTCCATCAACTTGCCCACCACAGACGTCAGACTCACGGGCCTATAATTCCCAGGTTTACATTTGGTCCCTTTCTTAAACAGCGGAACCACATGCGCCACCCTCCAATCCTTTGGCACTACCCCCGTGACCAGTGACATCCTAAATATCTCTGTTAATGGTCCCACTATCTGTCCACAAGCCTCCCTGAGTGTCCTTGGGAATATTTTGTCCAGTCCCGGAGATTTATCCACCTTTATATTTTTCAACACAGCCATCACTACCTCCTCGGTTATCCTTATATGCTTCATGACCTCCCCACTATTTTTCTTTACTTCAACTGGATCAATACTTTTTTCCCTAGTGAATACCGAGGCAAAGAAATCATTCAAAATTTCCCCCATTTCCTCTGACTTCTAACTCAGCCTACCTTCGCTATCTACAAGGGGTCCAATTTTATCCCTTACTAATCTTTTACTTTTAATGTACCTATAGAAACCCTTTGGATTTATTTTTACTCTGTCTGCCAAAGCCTCTTCATGCCTTTTTTTGGCCTTTCTAATTTCTTTCTTAAGATTCCTTCTACACTCCTTGTAGTCCTCCTTCAAACTCTCAACTCCCTGCTCTTTATACATTTTGTACACCTCCCTTTTTCTCCTAACCAAATTTCCAATATTCCTCGAGAACCAAGCCTCCCTATGACTTCCAGCCTTTCCTTTGATCCTCACTGGGACATATCTACTCTGTACCCTCAAAATTTCTTTTTTGAATATCCTCCATTTTTCATTTACATCCTTACCTGAAAATATCCTGTCCCACTCAATACTCCCCAAATCCATTCTTATTCCTTCGAAATTTGCTCTTCTCCAATCCAGAACATCAACTTTAGGCCCCTCCTTGCTCTTCCCTAAAACTACCCGAAAACTAACCGAGTTATGATCACTAGACCCAATTTGTTCTCCAACATTAATGTCCGATACCTGGCCTAGCTCATTCCCTAACAGGAGATCTAGTATCACAACGTCCCGAGTCGGTTCTTCTACTAATTGATTTAGAAAACAATCTTGAACACATTTAACGAACTCTAGCCCATCCAGCCCTCTAACTGTATGGGTATCCCAATCATTGTGAGGGAAGTTAAAATCTCCCATGATCACTACCTTATGATTCTCACACATATACATTATCTCCCTACAAATTTGTTCCTCTAATTTTCTTGGCCTATTTGGTGGTCTGTAATACACCCCTATTAGCACCCTCATGCCTCCTTCACCCTTTAATTCCACCCAAACAGCATTACTGGACAATCCCTCCAGACCATCCTGCCACCTCACGGCAGTCATGTCCTCCTTAACAAGCAGAGCAACTCCTCCCCCTTTTTTACCCCCTGCTCTATCACATCTAAAACAAATGTATCTTGGAATATTAAGTTGCCAGTCCTGCCCCTCCTGTAGCCAGGTCTCACTAATTGCCACAATATCATGACCCCAAGTATCTGTCCATGCTCTAAGCTCAACTACCTTGTTCATTATGCTTCCTTGTTCACTTTCATCATTATGAAAGCCTTAATGCAGGGCTATACAACATGTTTATTTGTTTGATCAATGAATGAAAACTACATAAAGCAGCAGCCAGCGTTTGATTTGTTGGATCAAAGAGATCGAAATTCAGAATATCGTACCTCATACTTTTGGAAGATGATACTTTGAAAATAGGATATATTCGAATAAGTGTCATCTACATTTTGATTCAAAGAAAGATTTAATTGTGAACTTTGTTTGGAAGAAAGGCTTGTAAAATTTGTCTAAAAGAATTATCAGCTTAATTCTACACTAATAATAGAATATTCCAGAAACCTGGATTATGTTTGTGAATTGCACAGTTTGAAATTGAGCCAAGGTCTGGCCAGACACCTGAGACTTTGAAAAGATAAGCCAGAGCTGTGCCAGTCAGAAATGGCAGGAAGCCCAAAGGTATATTATAAACAACCACAGATAAGAAAGTTTGTGTGCATATCCACAAAGACAATTCAGCCAAGCAGCAATTCTCTTCAAGGGACCACGCAAAATACAAAATTTGTTTATAGTTCCCAAGAACCAGGAGATGCCAGGCTTCAATGTGAAGAAACCAAGATGGATAAGAACAAGTCTCATCAAGCTAAAGACATTGAGCAAACAGCTTCTCTCAAAGAAGTTTGGTTGTGAGTTGAGCCAGCAAGATGGACTGACAATGCTTGGCATGAGCCAATAGCCAAAGAAGAAAGAGCTTCAACTACCAAGCAAGAAGAGGGCTCTGTCAAGGCTGGCTTAAAGGTTAGTGGAACTGGAATAGATGAATGTATGTCGCAAAGTCCCATTGGTGCTGTACCAAACACAATGCAGAAGATAGAGACTCAATCAGCAGTATCTGAAAGTTCAGATGTGAATCCTGATGATCGTATTTCAAAGGTTATGAGCGCAGGAAGATCTTCAGAGTCTTCAAAGGCATCAAAAGCAAGTACAGCTTTGCATGCTTCAAAGCATATCAGCAATGCATGCTAAGGAGCAGGCAGACTTGGCTACTATCTGTGTACAACAACAGTGGTTGGAGAAAAGATGTGCTTTAGAGGATAGGAAAGTTCAAACAAAGAATCAGCAACTCAGGCAAGAAGCTGAAATGAAGATTCAGCAACTGAGGCAAGAAGCCAAAATCAAGAAACAGCAATTGGAGCAAGTAGAGCAATTTAAAAAGTTACAAATGGCTCGTGAAGAACAAAAAAGATTATTGAATAGATGAAACAAAAGACTCAAGCTTGAAGAATAATGTGCTATGAATATGGCCAAAGTGAAAGCATTAGCTCAGCCTTCTGCAAGATTTGTCACTCTAAGTGACATACCCAAAGGGCTGGCAGCTATCCTTCCAGCAGAGCAATGGGTTCTGCAGTCACAAGAAACAAATATACCCTAGCAAGGAGCCACAGTGCTAGTGCTCAAATGACAATGACCAATCCTATGGAAAGAACTAACAACATTCAATCTCCCCAGAGAGCACAATATAAGGATCTTCCCAAAAGCAGAGCATTTCAAAAAAAGTTCAACCATGCAAGTTGATCATACTCAACCATTTATATCTCTTCGTGTTGCTTGAGAACTAGGTCCTACATCTATGGCCCCAGTTCAAGATCTATTTTCTCCATTCACCTTAAGACACTTGTCACAAGCCACAGTGGACAAGACAATATTGCTCATAGCAAAACAAAATGAAATCTCTGCTATATTAGCACAGCAACAAGGTTCTTATGGTTTATCTAAGGAAATTCCAGTTTTTAATTGGAGATCCATTACAATATCTGACATTCATGAAACCTTTTTAGTATTGCTTTCAATGTGATATTCAAAACACTGGGATATTATACTGGAGGACAGGTGAAAGAGTAAGTCAAAAGTTGCCAATACATGAATTCAGAACAAGGTTTTAAGGCGGCAAGAGAATTATTGCATCATCATTACAGCACTGAACATATAATCACAAGGGCCCATATAGATAAAATTCTTGGTCAGCAATAAAATCTGAAGATACAAAGGCTTTACAAACATATGCACTGTTTCTGAGAGGGTGTTGTAACACAATGGGAAGTAGTGTACATTTGCAAGAGCTGAATTTGCTTGCTAATTTGTAAATTGTTATAAACAATTGCCTTACAAGCTGAAGGATTTATGAAGAACCAATGCTGTAGAGCTTAAGGTTCTTCCCAGAAGGGATGCCACTTTTGAGGATGTTGTACAATTTTTAGAATGGCATGTGCCTGTTAACACTGCACCAGTATTTGGAAATATTAAGGATACTTCAAAAGTTCGTAAAGATGCAAATACATGTCATTGTCTCAACAGAAACCAAAGGGAAGTACCTTTGTTACTGCTGTGTCAGACACAAACATAGGAAAGAACAAGGAAATAAAGGAAAAGGAAGATCAGACTGTTCAGTAAAGCTGTCTGTATTGCAAAGATAGGCATACTTTAGAAAGATGTTCACAATTGGAGAAAAAGTCGCAAGACAAAAAATTAACCCTTTTAAAGAAGAATGGAATATGTTTTGAATATTTTATTTAAATCAACACATAATAATTATAACAGTTAGTATCAAATCACGACATTAGTATTTACTAATACATGTTGATTGATATATAGCAAGGAAGAGAAAAAAAACTATTAAAACTACTAAAACAATTGACAAAAATAAATAAAACCCTAAAAACCAACTAAACCACCCCCCAACCCTTACTAACCCCAATAACCAGAATCTAAATGCAAAATACATAATAACATAACTATATATTAATTTGAATTGCTTTAGATGATGCTCAAGGATCCCAAAAAAACCATTACTCATTTTCAGGGAAGACTTCACTGGGATGGAGAATTCAACATCAAGAAAAAAAATAATTTAAATCTCATTATTCTAGTGTACAGGCTTCAAACTTGTAAAAATACACAATATTTACCCCTTAAATTATATGTAATTTTTTCTAAAGGAATACAACTTTGAATCTCTGTATGCCATCTTCCTAGTGTTTATGAAACATCTGATTTCCATGTAACAACAATACATTTCCTTGCTATTACCAAAACTAACTTATCAAATTTCAATTGAAAATCCGATAAAGATAAGTTAGGAGTTTATATTCTCCAAATTTCCTAACAATAATAATTCAGGATTTAAACGGGGGAAAAAAAACCCACCGGTAATTCATTGTAAAAATTTACAAACAGAAATCCAAAAAGGTTTAACCTTTGAACAAGATGATGCAGAATGAACAAAGGTTCCAACTTCCTGTCCACATCTAAAAAATTGATCTGATAGATCCAATTCCCATCTTTTCAACTTTTGAGGTGTAATTGATGTAAAAAAATTGTAATGAAGTAATCTATACCTTACAGTAATAGTATTGGACATATCTTCTTTACATAAATCTTGCCAAACCTGCTGATCTACTGTAATGTTTAAATCTTGTTCCCATCTTTCCTTTGAATGCTTTTTCTCGTAAAAACATATATGCTATTGAAATGAATTTTTTAGTCATTCCATCAACAATAATCTGTTCTAAATCTGTAAGATTTTTTTTTAAATCATATAGGATCCTAATTTTTCTCTTAAATAAGCTCCTAATTGAAAATAACAAAACAATGTGTTACGAGGAATATCATACTTAATTTTTAGTTGATCAAATGACATTAATTATCATTAGCTCTACACTCGCCCAATTTAGAAATTCCTTCATTATTCCAGAAATTCAAAAAAGTGATCTTTTGAAAGAATTAAGAGAGGATTTTAATTAATGGAATTTTTAACAATAAAAGATTCCCATCAATTTCTAATTTAACTTTATTCCAAATATTAAGCAAATGCTTGAATATCAGAGCATCTCTATCCTTTGTTATTAATTTTGGTTCCCATTTATAAATGAACTCTTCAGATATAGTTTCTCCAATTTTATTTAATTCCACCCAAGATGGCTTAATTTTCACAAACAAAGAAACAAGAAATCTTCGTTGTGCTGTCTTATAATAATGCTTAAAATTAGGAAGTTTTAATCCTCCTAGTTCATATTTCCTTGTTAATTTTTCTAATGATTTTCTTGCCATTTTTCCTTTCCAAAGAAATGTTCTAACTTGTTTATTTAAATCCTGAAAAATATTTTGAGATATAGAGATAGGTAAAGTCTGAAATAAATATTGAACTCTCTGAAAAATATTCATTTTAATACAATTAACTTTTCCAAGTAATAGGCAAATTCATCCACTTTTTTAAATCTTCATCTATCTTAAATAATAGTTTAATTTGTATAATTTTTTCAATTATCAATATGCATACCCAAATATTTAATCTTATTTATCCATTTAAACTGAACTTCTTTTTGACATTGTGAATTATCTCCTTGTACCAAATCCATTACTTCACTTTTATCCCAGTTTATTTTCGATCCTGAAACTTTGCCATACTCTAACAACTGCTTCTAAAGTCTAGGTAATGATCATTTTGGCTGAGATAAATACATTAACTCATCAGCAAATAAACTATTTTACTTTAAATCTGATCTATTGCAAATTTTTTCAACTGTTGATCAGTACGAATCTTTTGTGCACGTGGTTCTATAGCCAGAGCAAACAAAGCTGGAGATAAAGGGCATCCTTGTCTACTCAATCTTGTTAAATTAAAAGATTGAGACATCTGCCCATTTGTTATTACTTTAGCTTTAGGATTTTTAAATAAAACTTTAATCCAATTTACAAAATTCAATCCAAAACCAAATTTACTCAAGATGTTAAATTTTAAAAATCCCATTCTAATCAATCAAAAGCCTTTTCTGCCTCTAATACAACAGGATGAGAAGGATTTGGCTAGAATAAACTGGGAACACAAGCTACATGGAGAAATTGAGGAACAGTAGAAGACTTTCAAAGATATTTTTCACAGTGCTCAACAAAAGTATGTTCCTGTTAAAAACAAGACAGTTAAGAAAGGGAGAAAAGGTTTTGGACATCTAAGAAAATAAAGGAGGGCATCAACCCAAGAGCCCATGCAAACAAAATTGCTAGAGTAGTGGGAAATTGGAAGATTTTTGCTTTAGAAAGTTTTTCTCAAGAACCACTAAGCAAACAATAAATATAAATGATGAAAGTAAAGTAGCCCAAGATACAAAAACAAATAGCAAAATATTTTATAATTATATAAAGCAGAAATGGGTGGCTAAAGTGAATGCATGTTTCTTGTTAGATGAGAAGGAGGAATATTAATTAAGGTATAAATCACCAAGACTTTGAATGACTATTTTAAAACCAGAGAACATCACAGTGCAGAAATAGGCCCTTTGGCCCATCTAGTCCATGCCAATTATTCTGCCTTGTCCCAATGACCTAAACTCAGATTACAACCCTCCAAACCTCTCCCATCCATGTATCTATTCAATTTTTCTTATGTCAAATTGAACTCACTTTCCACAACTCATTCCACGCTCCCCAAATGTTCCTTCTGAACATTTGCCCTTTCAATCTTAATCCATGTCCTCTAGTTCTAGTCTCACCTACCTCAAGGAAAAATCCTGCTTTACTCTCTAATTTTGTAATTTCTATCAAATATTCTCTCATTCTTCTATGCTCCCGAGAATAAAGTTCTAACCTGTTTAACAGTTCCCGTAACTCAGTTCCTTCAGTCCCAGTAACATTCTTGTAAATCAATGCTGGTCTGCACAATGAAGGATACATCTAACATGCCAAAGAGATGTTTTAAATCCAATGAGAGGCAAGGACCTCAATAAAATCACTAAAGAGATAGTTCTGAGCAAACTAGTGAGTCAAAAATTGCTTGGGAAAATATTATGTACAGAGACTGATTGTTAAGAATTGAATCAGTGAACCAGGAAATCAGGGAGGAAAAGGATCCTTGGAATTTTTTTTTAATTTTTTTTTTTTTTTAAATAGCAGAATCCGAGCCAGGACTAATTTGGCCAAATGCCTTCACCATTCAAAAACCCAAGAGCATTGGAAAAAAAGCTGAGGCTGGATCACCCAAAGATGGCTTTGCAAAAGAGACTGAGAGATTCTAACTCTCAGCAGCATGGCAAGGGATCCATTTCACAAGTCAGTAGGCAGTCAGAAAGTTGTTAGTTCAGCAGGTCCACCAATCCAGCAGTTTTCCAACTTGAAGATGATGAAAACTGGCAATTATGATAGAAAACATCACTCAGCTAATCCAGCATATTTTTTTTTAAGGAGAGCAAAATATTGAAAACCAAAATCAAACATAAAATGACAAACACGATCATTCAGACAACATGAGTTTAAAGCATTAGGATAATTAGAATAAAGGATACTGCGACAGTTTGCTCCACAAACATTCACTTAAAGTTTTGCAATTACTCATTTTGCTTACATTTTTTAAAAATAAATCACTCATTTAGGTGGGTAAAGATAAATTTCTGGCTACTTATTAATACCATAAATGTAGTTGTCAGCACAATGTTACAAAGTAAATATAAAGGTAGCACACATGTGCTCAACATACCCACAGTGCAGTCAGCTGTCCACCCAAGGCTGTAAGTACTTGACAAAGTCTCTTTAGAAACATGTAGTGTTGTTCCACAAGTCCTGCTCCATGAGCCGTCCTGCAGGAATAAAAATGGCTAATGTTAGATTTTTTTTTGTAGTATTTCATTGAGTAGACACAGGATAGTGTAGCATACAAGGAAGCCATTTGGCCCAATGAGTTTGGATTGCATCTTTGAAGGAGATGTCAATTTAATTATTCAACACAGCTTTCTAATATCTAAATATTACATTGACAGGTTCTCGATAAGTCTCTCAAATGAGCATTTATATTTCCCCATCACTTTGTATGCTCCAATAAAATACACTACCAACTTCAAAAGCAACACGACTGAATTTACTTGTTCCTCAGATACTTAATTAGCAGTATTTTTTGAGATAGTTATAAGTTTATGTCATTGACCTAATATATTTCTTTTAATCTCTTAAACTTCTGATGTCCAGTCTAAATTATTTCTTCCTCCCACAATTCAATGATCCCACAAACAAATGTCAAGTATCCCACTGAGCCTTTTGAAACCATCTTTTGAAATTTACCCTGTCATCTGAAAGGATGAACCCCCTTATCCCAACTTCACATTCTGATTTCAGATAATTTACATGTAAATTCTTCTAATTTCAAGCCCCTCTGCCAAACATCTCTCATCAGATAAATTTGTGCTAAGCACTTCACTTTCAATCCTTTAACTAAACATGTAACCAAGCTATTCCTTTCATATTGTTATACCTTCCAAGTCCGGTTTAAGACATTCCATTATATTCATGAAATTAATACCAGACTTTTGAGTTAACACTTACTGTGCAGCTGACAAAATACAGTGCATGGCAGCATCACTGAAGAGGACCAAGAGAGGTTTCCTATCTTCCAGCTTACCCTAATAAATGAGGAAACCAAAGATGAGTGAATTCAGGAGTTTTAAAGTTACATATCTTTTATACTAAGTAAATATAAAGGATAGAAAACCAATCAAATGCAAACTCCCTTATGAATCAAGTGCATCATGTACTTAAAACATACTCGCTTGCAGAAACCTTCACGATAAGATTCAATTACCCAATACATTTATGTTGACTGGATATATTTTAAGCATTGGAATAAAGTTTATTGTGCAGAGTACAGCTAGGTTTTTCATAAAAAAATGTTAAGACAGCCAGCTGATATTTAACTGCAAACCAAAATAAAAACATTCAAGTTTTTTTATTAATCTAAAAATATATAAAATTCTAATCCTTAATCACTTTAAGTCTCAAGTTTAAATTGTTTTATTTTAATATACTCTATTCAAAAGCACCATGAAACAACTGCTACTTTTACTGACATTTTACCCAAGTGAAGAAAAAAAACAATCAAAAATGAAGTCCCCTCTTGGTTTAAACCATCTAAAGAAGAACACAAGTGAATAGACATTTTGGCCCACCATGTCTGCCAACCATGATGCCAAAACAACTTACCCCATCTGCCTGCTAGTGGACTGCATGGCTTTTATTTCTTGCTTGTTCATGGGTCTAATCTATATGTCTCTTCAATATTCATATTGTATCTGCTTCTATTATTACTGATACTAAATTTCAGGTACCTGCCACTCTGTGCAAAAACAAAACACTTTTCTCACACATCAGTTTTAAAATATCCCCTTCATCTAAACAGCCATGCCCTCCATTCTTTGATATTTTCACTCTGGAAAAATCACTCAGAATACCTACCCTATCCATGCCTCTTATTTTATATACTTCCTTCAACACTCCACAGAAAACAATCCAAGTTTATCCAACATCTCTGCACCCTCTCAAAAGTCTCCACTTCCTTCCTCGAGTGTGCAATCACAACTGCACTCCAAATATGGTCGATGCAAAGTTTTGGAACTCTGCAATGTCATTCGTCAATTGTTATACTCAATGCCCCAGTCAATGAAAACTTCTTTATCAACCTATCCACTTGAATTGTCCCTTTCGGGAAACTAAAAATTTGCAGCCCAAGACCCTCGCTGTACATTGATGCTGAGGGTCATGCTATTTTTCCTCTTGTACTGTACTTGATTTCCCAAAAATACTCTCCAAGAAAACAGTCCAAAACATAAATTTTGATTTTTTTTTAAATAAGGAGGTATTACCTTTCTGCTTATAGCAATAAGCAGACACTCTGCTGCCTCCAGCTGTAATTCTGGTTCAGTTAACAACATACACAGAACTTCAAGCAATTTGCAGTGATCAGCTGTAATGTGGTGTAAAGGAACCCAGTCCACATATCCAGCCAGCGTACTAAGAGTTGCTATTGCAACTCGACAGTGTGCTTTAGCCTAAAATTAGAAAAAAAATTAAAATTCAAGATATGGATACCAAACATATTTATACAATTTTTTAAAAAAATATCTATCACTACAGGATTTATACTGAGCTCCACCCTACAAAAGGAACCAGATATATATTGATGATCCTTTCAAGTAGGAAGTCATTTTAAGAGGAGATAGCAAAAGAAACAATCAGCGAGTCTGTAAAATGAAAATCCAAAGAAAACTGCAAATGCTAGAAATTTACATCTAAAGCGGAAAATACTCAGGTCAGGCCTGAGGAAGGATGCTTAATTATTTATCCTCTGACAGAAGCATCCAGACTTGCTGTGCACTTCCAGCATTTGCTGCTTTTAATCAAGTCGTCTTAAAACCAACCTTATACACAATTTCCATCCAAATGAAAATCAATTGCAAAGCTCATATTCATAGAAATAGGACACTGAATTGAACTGGTATTGCCTTGAATAAGAGATACAACACAAATGTAAACCTACCTTATTTTCTTGAGTGTTTTCTGCTTTCTATAAGAAATTGAAAACAAAATATTAAAATGCATAAAAAGCAAAAACAGATAGATTGGTCACATATTTGCAGATAAATGAGCAAGTCAAAAGTATTGGTTAAACAATTCACAAGATATTCACAACCTCATGCAATAAAAGCAGACCATGCAGGTGACCATACACCAGAAAGCCATCGGCCAGTAAATACACCAGTCAGTCTACCATAAATGTGTATTATTCTTCAGCTCATCATAACTTGTACAAGTTATTCTCCTCCAAAGGCACTATTCGATGCTGGGAACACCAGATATTTTGTTCAACATGCCATCTGCACAGAAATTTTCACTGTCTTCTTCATCCCGTGGAAAAGTTTTAATATCATAGAATGCACTGTAGGTAATCAAATCCTGTCAACACCCATTGCCAGTCATTTTTCAGGAAATTTCAGTTATTATACATATTAGTGGCATTTTGGACATGTCATTTACCCCAAACCTAATCCAATATTAAGTGAGATTAAATCACAGGCACTGGAACAGAGTAAAGAATCCCAGAGAACGGATATTTATAAAGAGAAAAGGAATGGAGTAAATAATCCTAGAGGATGTGGACTTATAAAGAGAAAACGAACATGTGTAAAGATCCCCAGAGAACAGCGATTTATAAAGAGAAATGGAACGGAGTAAAGTATCCAAGGAAATGGGGTCTTATAAAGAGAATCTATGAGGACCTGGAAAATCTCAGGATGTACCGACCTAAGAGAGGCTCTGCTTCCTCAGGAGTTTGAGGAGGAGCTAGTGGAGTTGTTCAAGTGAACCGGTACGGACTTGAAGGGCCGACATGGCCTGTTTCCTTGCTGTAAACGGTTATATAGTTATGGTTATGGCTCAATGATCATTTATAAATTCACTCCTTTACCCTGAATTCCTAAATACCTTGAATGCACAAAAATCCGTACACTGGAAATTAACAAATGTCCCCAAGGAACTCCATTTAACAGGAAGAGTTGCAGATTTATAACACCCATTGAATGCAGAGACATTTCCAGAATCTGCCCAATGCTGTAGACCTCCCACATAGCAGAATGGGGTAACATTTCAATTGTCACCCTTAACCCATCTTGCATAATCACACCTCAAAAGTTAAGGTTCAGATTTCAAAGATTTAGATTTGACAGAATAATTTAAAACCATTCCTGCCAAGAACAACATATTCTCCAAAATGCCCTGAACTGCTCAAAGTGTTGACTGACAATGGGTTACAAAACTGACATAACTTGTGCCATTGTACTTTGTCTCCAAAATTAAGTCCAATATTCCACCTCTTCAATTATTTTCTACATCTGTGACGTTTTAGTGATCTCCACACTTGACTTTAAAGTCTCTTAAATGACTGCCAGTTTCCAACTAGTCGTCAGGTTATCCTTCCTTCCTCCAGTGAGCCAAAACAAACCTCTATCCTTGCCAATACTCATCAATTTGGAAAAAAGGAACCAATATATTTTCAGCTTGTCAGCTCTTCTATAAATTTGATTATTCCAGAAGACAATTTTAAACATCATTTAGCAAGTGTCTACAGTGTCAGTGTGGGGAGAAGTCAGAAGGGTACAATCACTGTATTGTGATTAGTGTATAGGCCCCCAGATAGTCCTCAGGATACTGAAGAACAGATAAGTAGGCAGATTTTGGAATCGTGCAGAAATTACAGGCCTGTTGTTAAGGAAGACTTCAACTTTCCGAATATTGACAGGCACCTCCTTACTGCAAGAGGGACAGATGGGTCAGAACTTGTCAGATTTGTCCAAGAAGGATTTCTGACAGTTTGTGGAGCAGCCGACTAGACAAGAGGCCATACTGGATATAGTACTGTGTAATTAACCTGTTCAGGTGACAGGTCGCTCAGTGGGGGAAACAACATTTCAGTGATAGTGACCACTGAGTATTAGTATAGCTATGGACAAGGATAAAAACGAAGTGCTTAATTGGGGAAGGGCTAATTACAAAGGAATGAACCACTAACTATGGAGAGTAAATTGGGATCAGATGTTCTCGGGAGAAAGCACAGAAATAATGAGAATGGACCATGTGCATGCTTTTGGATAGTTTGTCCCACTGAGACAGGGAAAAGATGGTAAGAAAAGCAAACCTTGGTTGACAAAACAGGTGAGGCAACTAGTTAAGAGGAAGGAAGCATATATTAGATTTAGGAAGCAAACACGAAGGGCTCATGAGAATTATATGGGTAGCCACGAAAGAACACAAGAATGAACTGAAGAGAGCTCAAAGAGGGCATGAGAAGGCCTTGGCCAGTAGGATTAAGGAGAACCCCAAGACGTTCTATGCATATGTAAAGAACAAAAGGATGACAAGAGTGAGGTAGGGCCGTTAAGAATAAAGATGGCGGAAGATGCCTGGATGCAGACAAGATTGGGGAGGTCCGAACTGAATACTTTGCTTCAGTATTCAACAACAAAAAGAACCAGGGTCAAAGTGAGATCAGAAAAGAACAAGCTTATGTGCTGGACCACGTTGAGATTAAATAAGAGGGTACTGGATCTTCTTCAAAACATTAGGATTGTTAAGTCCCCAAGATCAGACAAGACAAATTGCTTGTGTTCTGACCATGATCTTTGCATCCTCTTTGGCCACAGGAGGATTCGAGAATGGCAAGCGTGGACTAGGAAATAGATAGAATTATGGGAATTATAGACCAGTGAGTCTTGCGTCAGTGGTAGGCAAATTATTGGAAAGGATTCTTAAGGACAGCATTTATGATTATTTAGTGAAGTACAGTCTTCGCAGGGAAAGTAAATACGACTTTGTGAGGGGGAAGGTCTTGCTTCATGAGCTTAAATTAATCTTTTGAGGAGATAAAGAAAATTGATGAAGGATGGGTGGTAGATGTGGTGCATATGGATCTTAGTAAGGCATTTGACAAGGTTCCCCTCAAGAGACTTGTTCACAAAGTCTTGAGGCATGGGTTTGATGGAACCTTGGCTGCGTGGATTCAGAATTGGCTTGCCTGTGGAAAGTAGCCTGGAGGTCAGTGACTAGTTGAGTTCCACAGGGTTTTATGTCCTGGGACCCCTGCTCTTTGTGATTTTTACAAATGACCTAGATGAAGAAGCAGGATGGCTCAGTAAGTTTGCAGAGGATACAAAGAAGTGTTGAAGGTTGCATCAGTTACTAAAGAATATAGACAGGATGCAGAGTTGGGCAGAAAAGTGGCAGATGGAGTTCATTCTGTACAAGTGTGAGGTAATACATTTTGGAAGGTCAAATCTGAAGGGTTAATTATCAGATAATTAACATGTGGAAGAATAAAGGGATCTTTATTTCTCAAAATTTAGTTTGTTGATAGGATAGTTAAGAACTATGGTATGCTGGGCTTCATTAGTTAAGAGATTGAGTTCAGTTGTGAGGTAATGTTGGAGCTCTGCAAATTTCTGGTGCCACCACACTAAGATTAAGTGTCCAGTTCTGGAAGGATGCAGGAGTGATGGATAGGGTACAGAAATTTACCAGGATGTCACCTGGATTGTAAAATATGTCTTATGAGGCAAGGTTAGCAGATCCAGTGCTTTTCTCTTTGGAGAAAACAAAGATGAGTGGTGACTTAGAGGTCTACAAGATTATGAGAGAGATAAAGAAGAACAGCAGCACCTTTTTCCCCAGGGTGGGAGTAGCAAACACCAGAGGACAAATTGAAGGGAGGAAAGTTGAGGGAGGCATCAGGGTTAAGTTATTTCTTGCTTACACACACACACATACACACACAAAGAGATGTGGGTGCATGGAATGCATCACTAGGGGTGATAGTGGAGGCTGGAGCAATAGGGGCATTTAAGATACTCTTAGACAGGCAAAAGAAAAATTATGGGTTATGAGGAAGGGAGGCTTTTTTTTGTTTCTGTAAGACAGCACAACATCATGGACCAAAGGGCCTGAACTTTGTTCTACAAGATTAGCAGTAGTAAATAAAAATACAGCAATTACCAATTGTTTATAATTCTGTGTGTGTTCCTGCAAGATGTCTAATAGAAAACTGAAGAGCTGCATCATATTTTGAGTCAGTGCATGCTGGATATCCTTGCGTCGCTGAGCAGGAATTGTCTGAAATGTTACCACATCTTCAACCAGGCGCAATAGAATCAACATTACCAGCTCCGTTTGAGTTTCCTGAAAAGAAAATAATTCAATACTATTGAGAACTGAACAGATTACAAAATTAGTACACAATCCACCTTTCCATCTCCATTTCAGGAGACAAACTATTTGCAGACATCTCTTGTAAACCCAATTCGCAGTTACCTTGACTACATCTCTTCCCACCCTGTCTGAAGGATTCTATTCCTTTCTCTCAACTCCATCTCTACTACATTTGCTCCCAAGATAAAGCCTTCCATCCCAAGATATCAGAGATTTCCTCCTTCAAAAAATGTGGCCTCCTCTCTACAGCCCTCGCCTATATCTCCTCTATTTCCGACACTTCTGCCATGGAACCTTCATTCCACAGATGCAACAAGAACAGGGTCCCTTCATCCTTACCTATCACCCCACCAGCTTCAACATCAAACACATCATCCTCCGCAATTTCTGCCATTCAGGCTCACAACCAGATGCATCTTTGCTTCCCCTCTCCACTTTCTTTTGGGATCGCAGTCTCCATGACTCATTTGCTCTTCCCTTCCCACTAATCACTCCCTCAGTACCTACCCATGACCGCAAAAATTGCTACACTTACATTTCCCTCACGGTTAGTCGGGCCCAAAATTGTCCTTCCAAGTGAAGGAGCACTTCATCTGTGAAGACATAGGGATCATTTACTGCATCTAGTGCTCTCGATGCAACCTCCTCTACAATGGACAGACTGGATGCAGTATTGTATATTTTTGGAAAACGTTTTTCTCTTTCCACTTTATGGGGAAGTATTGAGCCTGTGTCTGAAAAGTCAGCTCTTTAAAGGTCACCAACATTGCTGCTTTGCCAACCAATATGCAGTTCTACTTTATACCTGCAGGCACCTTCTCATCTCATTGATGACAGGCCTGATTCCAATTTAGAAGTTCAGCTTTGAATTTTTTTTGTTCTTCTCAGTTATCAATCAAAACACCATGAACTGAAGATCAGTTGTTTTCCTGCGGTTGGTTTCCCATTGTACTCAGTTACTGATAGCTCAATCATTTTATTGATTAGAAAGTTACTAGTATTTCATAATCTGACTGACAAACTAAAATGGAATATCCTATCTTTTTTGTAACCACCTAGTCGATCACCCTGCAGTATTTTTCTGTTTGCTTAACACTTTTGCTCTGTCTGCTGCAAGAGAATCTCCCAATGGCTAACCATTTCAATTCCACACCCCATGCCACACTAAAATGTCCATGGCCTCATGTACTGCCAAGTTGAGACCACCTACAAATCAAAGGAACAATGCCTTAGATTTCACCTCAGCGGTCCCCCACCCTCTCCTCCAGTCCCTCCCTTTACCCTATCTCAGTTTCCCTTCCTCCAGCTCCCACACCTTCCTTCTCCAATCAGAGCTCGTTTTCTTCACCCTCTGCCCTCTATCACATTTCAGCTTCCTTCTCTTCCACCCTCCCACCTGTATCCACATTACCGATTACTTGTTAGCCTATGCTCCTCCCACTTGTTTCCCAAAACACTTTTTTTTTATTATTCAGACATCTGCCTGATTTTAGAACTCCTGAAGAAGAGTTCAAGCCCAAACCATGACGCCCTGTACTTTCTATGGAGGCTGTGTGACCTGCTGGGTTTGTCCAGCACTTTTGAGCACTGCATAATCCATAGTTCATTTGGAATTATGGAAGAAGAAAGCAGATTTCCACATCTTCAAAATTTCAGAACTATTTTTAAATCAAACATTTTGCTCACCTGATGCAACAATGAAAAAAAAAATTAAGAATGCATTTTTCTCAAATTGTGCCCTTGGCTTCTCAATCAGGAAAAAAATAACCTTCCTGCTTTTTGCCTGTGAAGCCCATTAAGAATTCTGTACATTTCAAAAGGATCTGCTCCCATTCTTCAAAGTTTAGAGACAGTTTCAGTCTAATCATTTTCTTCACATGGTCAACCCCGAAACTAGTTACCAAATTTTCAATGCATTGCCTCAAGAGCAATTCCGTTCTTTCTTTCTTGGATATGAAGACAATAACACAATGTCTCATGAAGACCATATACAATTATAATAAGACTACTTTACTCCTGAAATCAAACCCTTCCACCCTTCCATCATACAGGCCAACATAACAATTGTCCTCCAAATTACTTACTACATATTCAAGATTCTTTTAATGTCACATAATCATACAGAACATGTAATATTACATGAAATTGCCTTCTACCTGCCGTAGAAAGTGTCGCCATTAAGGTCATCCAGCACCCTTTACAGTAAGAGATGAAGCAGCAAAAGAGTGCTTTCAGAATCACTGAGAGTCTATGGATCCGCCTCCAGTGCTCATAGACTCCTGTTCAATCCATCGGCAACCCAAGCTCCAAGCATCTGACACAATCAGGAAGCCTTCAGTGCCCTAGGCCCTTTGAGAACATTTCTTGCCCTCAGCACGTTCTCGACTCCCAGCTCTGATACAAGATTTCCATAAGCCAGTCTCCAGCAGCCTGCGTGGGTCCGTTGAACACAAGCTCACTGATCCATCACCATGGTTACCTAACTGTAGGGTTATCTTCTCTACTTTTCCTTCTCAATCTTCTCCCCATTTCTGATGCCTTCTGCTGGCCCACTGCTCTCCAAAGTGAGCAACCAATAGTTACCATTGCCAAGAAGAGGTGCCACCATCTTGGGCAAAGACAAGGGTGCAGGATTTTAGCTTAAAATCAGATCTACCAGCAGGCCTTCTCTTGCCTGTAGAGTCGCCAGCATTAGGACTGAGTGGATGAACCTTTCGGAAGAACGCTGCATCTCCACTCTTCTGGATCCATACCTTTACAGCAGCTCTGGCAGCGCTGCCATCTCTATTTTGCATTTTGGCCTTCAGCAACTTGTGTACAAACATTCAAGTTTCTCACCATTTAACAAACACTTTGCTTTGTGTTGTTCAAAAATGCTGACCTAATTTTCCCCTCCTTGTCGTCCATCTGCCAATTTTCATTCATTTACTCTTGAAAAATCCCTTGAACCCTCCTTATATCTTACTCTATATTTCCAATTAATCTAGTTTATCACCACCATCAAATACATAATTTTATTCTCCAGGCCAAATTACCAATGTAGATCATGACTAGCTAAGGTCCAAGCACTGTTCTCTGTAGTATTTTGCTAGTTAGTTGATTAGACAGAGAGAGTTAAAAAAAAACAGTTCATTCTCCTTTTATCTTGTCTTTTAACCAATTCTCAAACCATATCAGTAAATTACCAACAATTCTACATCCTTAAACATTGTTAACCAACCTTCTGTGCTGGATCCTCCTATGAGGCAAGCATTGATAGTTGATGAATGCATTGTCACACTGACAAGTGCAAAGTACACATGCACTGAAATTCTTACTTGCGGCAGCAGAACGGGTACTTTGAAAAAGAAAGATCCAATAGTCTGCATTAAATTACCAACAGAAAGAGATAATATAAAAGATGATGAATATTCACAGTTTCAGATGTGCTAGCAAAACAAAAAAAAGAGGCATTTCAATAGTGCAGAGATCTTTTTGTGATGCTGGAGTAGCTTATGAAGAGGGCAGGGTTCAAGAGCCTGATAGCTTTTGGAAATAAAAAGCTTCTTGAACCTGGAGTAGTTTGTACTCTCTGTTACAATGTGGTCCTCCAGTTCTCTCCCATATCCCATAAAACCACAAGATATAGGAGCGGAAGTAGGCCATGTGACCTGTCAAGTCCACTCCACCATTCCATCGCGAGTTGATCCATTCTCCCACTCAGCGCTACTTCCTTGCCTTCTTCCCATAACCCTTGATACCCTGACTATTCAGATAATTATCAATCTGCTTTTAATAACCCCAATGACCTGGACATTACTATACCCACTAGTGATAGCAGATTCCAGAGGTTCACCACTTTCTGGCAAAAGAAATTACTCTGCATCTTGGTTTTAAATGGATACCCTTCAATCTTGAAGATATCCCTTCTTTTCCTTGACTCCCCTACCATGGGAAACAACTTTGCCACATCTACTCTGTCCAGATCTTTCAACATTAAAAATGCTTTGTGAGGTTTCCCCCACCCCCCTCCCCCCCATAATCCATCTGAACTCCAAGAGCTATTAAACATTCCACATATGCTAATCCCTTGATTCCAGGAATCATTCTTGTGTATCTAACACTTTCTGGTTGTTAGATTCATTGACAATGAAACTGTCTTTGTTGTTGGGGGCTCATGGGAAAATTAGATTTGAGGAAATTAAGTAAAGGGAGAGCCAACAGAGGTCTTTAAGATTATGGAACTTTTTGATAATAGGCAGAGCATCTTTCTATTTGCAGAGTAGAGCAACAATCTAAGAGCATTAGAGTTAAGCCTTATTGAAGAGGTGGGAGCACTCGAAACAAATGCATTCAATGAAAAAGGAAGAGCTGCTTCAGCTGAACTGGGAAGAAGAAAGGGAGAGCAGTTCCAGTGCAGCATTAACATTGGCAGGGACCCACGGTCTATTTCTGTAACATATTCGGAGCAAGAGATTATAACAAGAAAAAGCCAGAATGATACAAGATTTACACTGTTTTACATCAGTTTCTGTTTATTTTGGACTTACTCCCATGGCAGTTAATTTATCCATCTCGTTTAACATATCTGGCCATTGCTGTGGCCACTCCCGCTTGATCATTTCTACTACAATCCGAGAAAGTGCATCTTTGATGTAAGCCTCTTCCACCATGATATTATGAGTACCCTGAGGAGAGAGAAGACACATCTAATCAATTGCATTGTTTTACTGATTTTAGAAGTTGAAGAAACATATCAAGGTATTTAACTGGAACAGAAATCACTACAAGCTGGTGAACAAGCTTATAAAGAAAACAAGTAGCAGGAAGCCAATTTAGCCCTTCATGCCTGCTCCCCTATTCAACAAGGCCATAGCTAATCTTTTCACTAAAAATAACTCTCCTTGAGTAACCCCAAGTCCCATCAGTCCTGTTCCTTAGGATGGTTTAAAGAAAACCTCATTTGTGTATAAGTATCCAAAATTGTACTCCCTGTGTACACAAAAAAGGTATTGCCAGTTCAAACTGGAAAAAAAAAATCACACATATATTTTCAAACAATAAGCCAGATAATAGTCAACCTGACTCTCATCGCACATTCAACTTCTACAGGATCCCTATGGTCACACTTACCTTTTGCTGTCATACAGTTCCCAACGTCCTCAAAGCCCTGTTGCTATGGCCGTTCTGGAAGACAGAGCAGTCTGCAAGCGGTGATATGGCCTCAGGCAGCACAAATTGAGGCCCCACCCCCAGACCACCCTGAAATCACAGGCTGTCAATGGCTTTTTTTCCCCACTCTTTCTAAATGTCTAGAATTGGAAACATTTAGAAATAGTTGAAATACATTTTTTTATTTATTAAAAAAAAGAATTTTAAACCACAACTTTTGACAGTTTATTATATAAATGATGCTAAAGCCCTTAGCTTCTGATGGTGGATGAATGGATAAAGCAGTGCAAGATGCACCAGCTATGTTTGCTGTAAAGCTGAGGGGTCAATAACCAACTACATCTGGCCCCTCAATCCAGCACCTTATACAATTGTTACTGGATTAAAAGAAGGCTCCATGGGTGCAACTTTTATACACCTGAAGCTGGCAATGTTTTTACCCCATTTCCGTAATGCTTCACACATGTGCAGAAGCAAGAATGCAATGTCAGAGAGTTGCTTCTGAACAGAGCTACGAGCTACAGCAAGCAGGCCCATTAAAAGGTACTTTGATACTAAATATCCAAGCATCAATCCATGCTGGATTGTCTCTGGAAATTGAATACAAAAATAAAAGCTGAGATCACAATTTATTTTAGATATTGATTTCCACAGCCTAATACAGAATCTACTACAAATCCTCCCAGGTTATGAGAACCCCACTTATGGGCATGCCTTATATACATGAGCAAACATTTGGAGAACAGTAGGATGCATAGAAATTGATTGGTCAACTACAAGCACCTTCTGTCAGGTGGGAACAGAGCATTGACAAAAACCTTCTCTTTTCCACCACCCACCCTCGAGCCACAACATTTTAGTCTCGGTTGAGCAGGGTAGAGCAGAAAGTGCTGAGCAGATTCGCTTGTTCACTCACAAGCCAGTGAGGCTGGGTTGTGGCCATTTTTCCTGTGCCTGCATATTCTCTTGTCACAGCTATTTTTGTGATTCTCTCCTACTCAGATTTCAATTCTCAGTTACAAATTAGGTTAAGAACCATTCTTGAGAACAAAATCGTGGGGATTTCTTGTAATTGATATTTAAAGTGTAACAGCTTATTGAAGTAATCAAGAAACAAAAGTCAGCGCAAAATGGCCAAGATGACTCGGTATGCAAATTCCAGAAGTTCCAGAACCCCAAGATTCATACAGAACTCAACATAATTCAGAGGTGTCTTTGAAAAATAGAGGCAATCATTCCATCATGTAACAATTATTTATTTCTCCACTTTATCCATTACTGTCAAATGAATCCTGTATAACAAGCACATAAAACCTGCAGGAGTCAAGATGGAACACAAATCAACTATCCATTTACATAGCTGTGCAATCAAAGTCTATCTTCTAGCCCAAGCCAATCATATAACTACATACAGCTAAAACTATTATTGAATTATAAATCTAGCAGAAATAAAAAAAACTGTAGGTGGGAGAAAAATACATTAGTCAGGTACAAGACTAAATATCTATATTTTGGATCTGGGCTCATCTTAAAAATTACAAAGCAACAAGCAAGGGAACAAAATTAAAGAACATAATAACCAGGAGCAGATATCTGGCCCTTTGAGCCTGATCTACCATTTAAAATCATGGCTTGGGCTCTGCTCCACCCACCTGGCTGTTCCCATTAACCGTCAACTCCTTTGACTGAACAAAAATCTCACTGTGCCTTAGATATATTTAATGAGGCAGTCTCCATTGCTTCCTTTGGCACATAATTCCACAGATAAATTAGTTTCCCATCTCCCCAAGAGAAACAGTGGGGGAAATGTTGTTTCTCCGAACAAACAAAAACACATCTTCCAGGATGGAATGCCACAGTTGACAGGTTCTTTTAGCAAAATTATGAATAACTTTTTTCCCCATGCCACAGACATGTTTCCTTTTCAAAAAAATTCATTAAATCTCATGATTATTCTTTAATCTGGTTGTTCATGACCCACAAGTAAACTGGAGGTCAACAATCATGAAACTTTGATTAACAGCACTGAGAAGTATCAGAGTACGCCACTGCATTAAAATATGCTGGATAAACCAAAGAGTTAATGTCATAATAATAAAGAGGGGAAAATACTGAGCTTTTGTTGCCTCAAAATTCATTAAATCTACACAAACTTTTCAGACATCAAAAAATCCTGCCAGCATTATTTTAACCATTCCAGTAGATAAAAAGATCAGGCCACTTTATAAATTTTCTGAAAGTATCTATAAAATGGCATTGATTGTACAATAAACTGGATGAGACAAGGATTTTTGGATTTGCCTTGTCTGAAGTATACTATTCAGTTATTTGCCTTCACTTGTCGTGACAATCTCACCTTGCCAACATATTGACATTTTGATAGCTTTAACCCAGAAATCAAATTAGCACCTTATTAATAACAAGATGATTGGAGGAACCAAGTTATAAGTTAGGGGGCATCAAATCACAATTGACCCAAACATCACAACTTCTATAAGCAGAGTACTTGCTTCATTTAGTACCAGAAGCTCTGGACTTCTGTGGTTTCATACCCAAGGACAGGCTTCCAAGAACTAAATGAACAAAAGCACCAGAAGAGAAATCAAAGTCAAGAAAGCAAGATCCATTCTGTTGGTCACTCGTTCCCAAGAAGCCTCTGAAAACCACATCTTCTGATGACATCACCTTGACTCTCCATTCCAATGGTCAAATTATCATTTGGTACTTCAGGGTCCCCATAAACTTTTGTCCTTCTCCCATTATCAGCTCCTGCTTTTTGGTTTTTCCTTGTAAAAGTCTATTGGAAACATTCAAATTAGTTTGCCATGCCCATCACCATTACACAAAAGTCATGCAATTTTCCCCATGGCACATTACAGTCCGCACCAACCTGTTCATTTGAAGTTGAAAACAGATGAGATACATTGAAAGGCACTAGGTTTCATAATCTCACCCATGACTTCAATGTATCTATCTGTGGGAATCCATTCACACATCTTTTAGTGTGAAGATAAAGGTGGAAGCAAGACTCAAAAAAGGAGAGGATTCCAAATAAAACTTACACGTGACAGTAGAGTCATCACACTATTCTTCAGCTGAACCTTATCACGATGCGCCATGCTGTTCCATCGGAATCTTTAAAAAAAAACAGAAGTCGCTGAGAAAATACTACACATTCCCTTCAAATTTTTGAACATGTGCGAAATAGTTAGGACTGAACTGAGAATTTTGATGACGATG
Organism: Narcine bancroftii; assembly: GCF_036971445.1. Classification (NCBI taxonomy): domain Eukaryota; kingdom Metazoa; phylum Chordata; class Chondrichthyes; order Torpediniformes; family Narcinidae; genus Narcine; species Narcine bancroftii. The sequence goes on from NC_091472.1 coordinate 32,895,951, forward strand.
TATCAATTTCAAAAATGAAAATCTGAAAAGGCAGGATCCAGAGCAGCGTGAAGAATGCTAATGCATTTGGACCACTGAGATCAAGACAGAGGTGCAACAGCGTGTTTCAAAAAGTATTAACGGTGCACAAGTCCCCAGGGTCCAAATGGGAAATGTCCCAGGTGATTTTCAGAGGCGAGCGAGGAGATTGTTGGACTTGACAAAGACCTTTGCATCCTCGTAAGCAACAGGCAAGGTCCTGGAAGACTTGAGAGTAAGTAGCCAATGTTATTTCTTTGTTCAAGAAGGGAAATTAGGGATAAATAATCTTCCTACCAGTGGTAGGGAAATTATCAGAGAAAATATTTAGGGATTGGACGTGCACATTTAGTAAAGCATGGTCAGATTTGGGAATGGTCAGCATGGCGTTATAGGGGGCAGGTCATATTTCATAATCTGAATATTTCTTGAGATGACAAAGGTGGTTTATGAGGGTAGGGCAGTGGACAGTGTATACATGAACTTCAATATGCATTTGACAAGAACTTTCATATTTGCCTGATCAAGGAAGATGCATGGGATCGATAGTTTGGATTTTGAATTAGCCAACCAACAGAAGACAGAGTATGATGGAAGGCAATACACAAATGTGCTGGAGAAACTTGGCAAGTACACAACATCCATAGAGAAAAGAGTAAACAAGCCACCGTCTCCAACATCATCTCCAACCTCATCACCTGCCTCCCACGGCCACCAACCTCATTGCCTCCCATCCCTGCATTGTTTGTTTCTACCTTCCACCCAAGATATGCAAACCCAAACATTCGGGTAGACCCATTGTTTCCGCTTGCATTTGCCCCACCAAACTAGTTTAATCTCACCTTGACTATCTTTTCTCCCCGGTCCAATCCCTCCCCACCTACATCTCGATACGTCACATACCCTCCATCTTTTCGATTACTTCTGTGACAGATTATGTTATATTTATATTGTATAGATATGTTTTAAGGAAATAAATTGTGGCAGGTTTTTAGTGTAGGTCACATACAAACACTTCAAATTAGATCTCATTTAAAATGCCATAGGTCTGCTCAAGCCAGACAGTTCAGGCTCGGAGTGCCTTTGCACAAACTTTGAAGAGTGCCTCCAAGGACTTAATTGGACATGCTGTGGAGTAATGGATTATTTTATTGGAAAGCAAAAGATGAACAAATCTGAAGATTAGGTCTGGAGCCACAGTCTGTCTGAGTGCAATTGGCTGTTCTAAGAGGGTCGTGTGATTTTCTCTGAGTGAGAGGGAGAGAATTCAGTTCTACAGTTCAGCAGCAGGGACTGGAACAGGACAAGCTGGCAAGCTTGTGGAAAACCCCCATTTTGAAGACAGGATGTGAGTTCTTAGTTCAGCCTGGTCAAAGCCCTTGTGGTCCATGCAAGAGAAAAGGACTGGCTGCATAATGTTTCACTTGTAATAAGGGAAACAAAAAGGAATTCTGTGATGGCCTGAAAGAAAGAGGTTATCATCTGGAAAACCCTGATGGGGCAAGTTTCTTCAGCAAGACACTGAAGTGGCTGATCAAAAGAGATCAGTTTGTGGGTGCCCAAAGAGCAACAAATCTCTCTCTGAAAACCAACAAGGACCTTCCTGAGCGATAACCATTTACCTTTCAAGCACCAAAGTCTGGTGAAATTCATAAATGTTAAATTTTATGCACAGTATAAGAATTGCCTGCAACCAGTGAACTTGGAGAAATGAGAAGTGAAATTGGACTGTGAATGAAATAATTTTTGTTGAACTTGTATATAGATTACATACACGTGTGCTTAGAATTAGAAGAGGGTCAAGTTAGGTTAATAGTAATAAGTTAAGTTTGATCCTGTTTTCATGTTTAAAAATAATTAAAAGTAACTTTTGTTTAAGTAACCATTTGTCTTGGTGAATTTCTATTGCTGCTAGGTTTTGGGGTCCTCTGGGCTCATAACACTGCAGATTCCCCATGGTGGACAACTGTGTCAGGATGGAAGCTTGCGATGCGCAGCGTGCCTCAAGGATCGGTGCTAGGTCCCCTGTTGTTCATAATTTATATTAATAATTTGGATGATGGGTAAGTAAGTATGCTGACGATACAAAAATAGAGGGAGTGGTGAATAGCGAGGAAGGTTTTCTGGGATTATAGAGGGATTTGGTTTGTCTGGAAAATTGGGCTGAAAGATAGCAGATGGAATTTAATGCAGAGTGCTTCATTTAGGAAAATGTAATCAAAATAGGACATATATAGTAAAGGGGAGGATGTTGGGGAATGCACAAGAACAAAGAGACCTTGGAGTTATGGTGCAGGGTTCCTTGAAGGTGGATTCCCATGTTGACAGGTTGGTTAAGAAGGCATTTGGTATGTTAGCCTTCATAAATCATAGCATAGAGTATAGGAGCTAGGAAGTGATGCTGCGACTGTTTAAGGCGTTAGTGAGGCCAGGTTTGGAGTATTGTGTTCAGTTCTGGTCTCCAAATTATAGGAAGGATATATATAAGGTGGAGAGGGTGCAGAGAAGATTTACCACGATGTTGCCTGGCTTAAAATACCTAGAGTACAGAGAAAGATTGAAGAGATTAGGACTTTATTCCTTGGAACGTAGACGGTATATACATGAATAGGAGGGGGTAGGAAGGTTATGGGCAGAGAATAGGTGGGGGGGGGGGAATCTAGTGGAGTTGTTTGAGTGAACTAGCGTGGACTTGAAGGGCCGAAATGGCCTGTTTCCATGCCATAAACTGTTATATGGTTAACTGGACTCCCTCATCTTCACGAATGATTTCCAATCTCTTTATACATCCATCCACCATACAGAAGGTCTGAAAACACTTCACTTCTTTCTGTTCCAGAGAACTGACCAGTCACCCTCTATCACCACCCTCCTCTACCTGGCAGAACTTGTCCTCATTCTAAACTTCTCCTTTAAATCACTTCCTCCAAATTAAAGGAGTAGCCATGGGTCTCAGCTACACCTGCTTGTTTGTGGGATTTGTGGAGCAATCCATGCTGCAAGGTTACACAGGTAAAACCCCTCAAATCTTCCTCTGCTATATTCATGACTACATCAGGCCTGCCTCATGTACCTGTGATGAGGTTGTCAACTTCATTCACTTCACAGCCAACTTCCACTCTGATCTCAAACTCACCTGGTCCATACCCAACAACACTCTCCACTTCCTGGATCTCTATCTCCAGCCAGATGACATTAACAGACTTTTCCAGTTTCTGCTGACCTGCTCTCCTTCCCCCTCCCCTTCCCTCTCTATTCACTTAGCCATCCCTCCTCCCCTTGCATGCTGCTGTTCCCCCCTCCCTTCTCCAGCTATATCCTCCTGCTTTGTAACCACACCCCCCAACACTTTTGTTCAGATGCCTGCCAACATTTTTCCATACCTTGATGAAGGGCACAAACCCAAAACATCACTAATGTACTTTTACTTTGATATACAAAAGACACTATTTAACCTGATGAGTTTCTCCAGCATCGTGTTTTTATTTAGTCAGGTATGGTGGAAGGATGTTATTCTGGTTGGATAAAACGATATGAAGTAGTACATGGGAGGGTTAACAAGTTTACAGTTGACACAAAGATTGGTGTAAATGGATAATGTAAAGGTCTATCAAAGAATACAACTGGTTATAAATCATTACTGATATGGGCAGATAAAGTTTAATCTGGAAAATTGAGGCATTGCACTTTGGGTGGTCAAATCCAAGAGAAAAATATGTAGTAAATGGCAGGACTCTTACTGAAGTCCAGGATATGGCTACTCATCATTACCTCCTTGAACACAGCTACACAAGTAAATAGGGTGGTAAATATGCCATGCTTCGCTCGTCAAGGCATTGAGTACAAAAGTAAGGAAGTCATGTTGATCTCTATAGAATTTTGCTTAGTCACACATGGAGTACTGTGTGCAGTTCCCATGCAGGAAGGGTCTGGAGGTTTTGTAAAGGGTTCAGAAGATAGTTTACTAAGATGCTGCCAGGACTGAAGTGTACAAGATGTGAGGAGAGATTGAACAGAGTTGAGTTGTTTTCTCTGAGAGTCAGAGGCCGAAGAGAAAAATGATGAGATTTATAAATTTATGAGTGGCATAGATGGGCAAGATAGTCAGAATCTTTTACCCTGCATAGAACTGTCACGCACTGGAGGACACAGAATGTTTGGAGTGGGGAGAGCAAGGAGGTATAAAAGATATGCAGACAAGTTTATTTTTAAAGTTACAGGTGTCATATGCATAGTGGCAAAAGCAGATTATGAGGCTGTTTATCTGGACACCTCTTAAAACTCAAATATCCAGAGAATATATGGTTATGCATGTGATTGATGGCAGTGTTTTAGTTTAATTTAGGCATCATATTCAAAAGTAAGATCATGGGCCATATGGCCTATGTCCTGAGGAAAGTGAAAGTCCCTTTCAGATTCTTGAGCATGCATCACAACTGACAGAAATGCATTTCCTAAGGTCTGCTCCACTGTCAGTGTTGCCATCTTTCCAATAAATAAGATAAATCCTAACACCATTCAAAAGAATCCATATGACTATGGGGAATTATCTTGTGGCCTGAGAAAAATGTATTCAATTATTTCACTGGAACAGATATTTAATTTTGTGACTGCAAAGGCTCACTATGAATCAATGGTCAGCCACATTCCTTAAATGAAACTAAAAATTCTTTCTTTAACTGCAACAATTATTAACTAAGTATTTGAAAGTCTCTTTTGAGAAATTTGAATATTTTATTTTACTACTATGCATAGAAAAATTACAGCACCAGCGACCAAGGTTCAAAACCAGCACTGTCTGTAAGGAATTTGTATAGTATCCCCCATGTCTGCGTGGGTTTCCTCCAGGTGCTCCATTTCCCCCAGCTTTCAAAAAAAATGTACAGGATTTGTTGGTCAATTGGGCTACACAGCTTCTTGGACTAGAAAGGTCTATTACAATGCTGTATGCCTAAATTTACAATGAATAAAGATAGACAAATCACCCTGGACTGACATGATAATCCCTCGGATCTTGAAGAGACAAGTGTAGAAATTGCAGGGGACCTGCCAGAAATATTTTAAATCTCCTTAGCCACAAGTGAGGTGCAGGAAGATTGGAGGATAGTTCCATTGTTTAAAAAAAGGCTCCAAAATTAAAATCAGGAAATTACAGGCCAACGAACCTGACATCAGTAGTAGGTAAATTATTGGAGGGTGTTCTGATAGATCAGATATACAAGGGCTGATTAAAGATAGTCAGCATGGCTTTGTGCATGGTAGGTCATGTTTAATGAATCTTAGATTTTCGAGGAGGTTACCAAGAAAGTAGATGAAGGAAAGGCTGTGGATGTTGCCTACATGAACTTTAGTAAGGACTGTGACAAGGTCCCACATGGGAGGTTAGTTCAGAAGGTTCAGACAAGGTATCTATGGAAAAGTGTAAACTGGATTCGAAATTGGCTAAATGGGAGAAGACAGAGAGGGAGTGAATGATTGCTTCTCAGACTGGAGGGCTGCAATTAGTAGTTTGCACCAGTGATCGGTGCTAGGACCTTTTTTTTGGAATATTTTATTTTTGATTTTCAAAGACTCGTACAAATATAAATTAATAATCATTTTCAACACCAAAATGACGTACACCATCCATTTTAATGCCCCTACCCCAATACAACTGAAAATAAAGACATAGAACCTACAAAATACAAAAAAAATACAAATACCTACGAAAAAAAGTCAAGAAAAAACCATCCAAGGTAACCAAGTAACTAAAGGTAAGGAATAAAAAGAAAATAATAACTAAAAGAGCTACGTCCCACCTCATTGATCCCAGTCATTTCCCTGTCAAGATGGATTGTTTCACTACCATTATTCCAAAGGTGGGGAAGTCATGTCTGCATACCAATATATTTCATGCAAAGTTGCCAGACTCTAACAAATGTGTCATATTTCCTTCCTAAATTGTACGAGATTTTCTCCTGGGGAATGCAAATCTACATTTCTGTATTCCATTACGTAATATTTAGTTGGGAGTCGGACTTCCACCTGATCACTATACTTTTCCTGGCTACCGACAAGGCGACTTTCACAAACTGAATTTGGTACTTGGACAGTCTAAAATTCATGTCCAGAATATTTCCCAGAAGATACATTTCCGGATCCTGTGGAAAATCCACTTCAATTTTTTTTTCCAGAATGTCCTCCAGATCCTCCCAGAAGGATCTCACCTTTGTACAGAGCCAGGTTGAATGGATAAAGGTTCCAATCTCCACCCCACACTTCAAGCACATTCCTGAGATTTCTGATTTAGAATTTTTGTGGTGTAATGTTCAGTCAATGCAAGAAATTCAATTGCACCAACCTGTACCTGGCATTAATAACAGTTATCATGCTCTCCAGACAGATCTGACTAGCACCACTCATGGATTGTTGTGTCTAAGTCTGACTTACCACCTTGCCCTTGACCTGTGCAAGCCCATCTTCGGGACATTCCTGAGATTTCTGATTTAGATTTATCTAATTTTTGTGGTGTAATGTTCAGTCAATGCAAGAAATTCAATTGCACCAACCTGTACCTGGCATTAATAACAGTTATCATGCTCTCCAGACAGATCTGACCAGCACCGCTCATGGATTGTTGTGTCTAAGTCTGACTTACCACCTTGCCCTTGACCTGTGCAAGCCCATCTTCGGGCTCTCACTTTGAAATATGAAATACATCATAGAAATAAACTTACGCACATTCCCCCTTCAAATTAGAATCTCCAGTCAGCATACACAGGCAGGGTCATAGATGGTCCCAAATGATCCCCAAAAAGATCTTAGTTGCAGATAGCAGAAGAATGTTACCCATTGTATTCAGCATTGTTCATATTAGCCACCAAGCTGCTGGCAGAAACCATTTGGCACGACCCAGACATAAAAGGTTTAAGGTGGACCAGGTGGAACACAAAAAATATTTTTGCTGATAACGTATTAGCATATTTGACAGACCCCAGGGAATCACTGGCCAGACCGACGACCACACTGGAAGGTTCAGGTATACAAGGTAAATTTGGATAAAAATGAGATGATGCTTTTTTTTAAAATAGGGACAATGGGCAATATCAATGAAGCCAGTTCAAATGCACACAAGACTGCATTAAATATTTGGGGATTAAAGTAAATAAAGATTTACAAATTATATAAACTTCACTATATCCCTTTGCTCTGCAAGATTAAGGAAGACCTGGTCAGGTGGAGGACTCTGCCCATAAGGTCAGGGTCAACTGTGTCAAAATGAAGATGATGCAAAGGTTCCACCATCTTTTCCAGTAATTGTCTATTTCATTACCTCTTTTTTTTAAAAAAAGCACTCAACGAATGTGTCAAAGTTTCTATGGAATGGGAAAGTGGCTAGTATCTCCAAGGAAAAATTTACATGAGACTATAGCTTGGGGGGTTTAAAGTTACCTGATGATAAAAAGTATTACTGGGCATCCCAGGCAAGGCTTGTCACCTCACTGTTTGAGGAAGGGGGCCCCCCTCATAGGCACAAATTGAACTACACTTGTTAGGCAAAGGGATAGCTGAAGAATTTATACATATGTATAAAAATGGGACACCAAATTATTCTCAAAGAAAACAGATAGCCTGTCCTAAATAGTTTACTTCAGGTATGGAAAAGACCAAAAAAATGTGTTGAAAGGAAGGTGGGGATATCCTCCAGAATAAGTCAGTACCCTTGATTCTGGGTAATAAAATTCTGGACACCTGGTGCCAGAAAGGAATCAGGTGTATTGAGAATTGTTATAAAAAGATAGCAGCTAATGTCATTTAAGCAGTTGAGAAACAAAGATGAGTTATCTACAAAACATTCTTCTGCTATCTGCAAATAAGATCTTCTTTTGGAAAAACTTGGGACAAACTATAGCACTACCTAAATGCAGTGACAGGGAGATTCTCAATCAAAAGGGGAATGTGTGTAAATTTATTTCTAAGATGTATTACACAGTGAGAGCCCAAAGCCAGGTTTATATTAGTCGAGGGAGAGATGAGAGTCAGACTTTGATAACAATCAATGATGAGTGGTGGCAAGACCTGTGTCTGAACGGTGTGACAGGGTTATCATCGCCATTTCTTGCACCAGTTGTACTTTACACCACAAAAATTACATAAATCAAAACTGGAAATTTCAGAGATGTGCTTTAAATATGGTGTGGAGATAGGAACTTTCATCCCCTCCACCTGGCTATGCACAAGGGAAGACCCTCTGGAAAGACCTGGGAGACAATATGAAAAAAAATTACCAATGTGGATTTTCTACAAGATCCAGAGTTGTACCTCCTGGGAGATATTGGAGGCATACAGTTTAGACTGACTAACACCAAATTTAATTTATGAAGGATGCCTTAGCAGTAGCCAGTAAGTATACAGTGGTTTCGTGGAAGTCCAACTCCAACTAAGTACAACATGATGGAATGTAGAAATACAGAGTTGCATTCCCCTGGAGAAAAATCACATATAACCTAAGGAAGAAACATGACATTGGAGTATGCAAACTTATTTGAGATATAATTGGCACCCAGTTGGACTAGTCACCGCTTTCTAAAGATAGAGATACTGTAATTAGCCCCCAGTTGGAAAAGGAGTGTAACTAATGAAATAGAATACGACGCAGGTGACATGCTTTTTTTTTCTATCTAGGGGTTTGTTGGGATTGAAGGCCCCATTGATGTGTGCATATTACTGTATTAACACAAGTTATTTGATGGTATGTTACATTATATGTGGGAGGGGTGTAGCAGCACTACGGTGGCACTACAACTCCCAGAAGGCATAGAACCAGCTATGTGATGTCAGCGCATGATTCGGGCTTTTAAAAGGTTGTGCGCGTTCTGAACAGTAAATCCATTTGAATCACTGAAGAAACTTCCTGTGTAGCTATTTCATCATGTCCAGTGGCCACAATTGGTGACCTCAACTAGTCCAAAAACATATTTTGGACAAACATGGACTCTGCAGCCGTCCCTGTGAAGCTGCCACCTTTCTGGACAGCTGAGCCTGAACTTTGGACACCACTCGTTATTATCATCTCATCAGTGCCCTGGACCAGGCTGTCGCTAAAGTCAGCAACTTCCTACAGGATCTACCATGTTCCAACAAGTATGACACTTTTAAAGCACTTCTATTGGGTGAATATGTTATGTCCCGCAGGGAAAGAGCAGCTAAACTATTACACCTCGATGGGTTGGGAGTCCACACCCCTTCAAAACTAATGGACGAAATGCTGTTCCTGCCATCTGGTGAAAGTTCTAATCTGCTATTCAAGCAGCTCTTTTTGGTACGAATGACAAATAATATTAGGCTCTAGTTATCCAAGTATTCATTCAAAGACCCAAGAGCTGTGGCAGTAAAATAGACATTCTATGGCTGGCTAAAAAGGACAGGCAAGGAAAAATAAGTCTGTGTAACCAACCACTCCACTCTTGACCCAGTGTCACATTCGAGTGCTCTTAACACAGCACTCCCTACAAACAAACAGGCAAGCAGCCTGTGAACACCTCGTCTTGGTGTTATGATCACAGGCATTGGGGAGTAAATGCCCGCAAGTGCCTTCCGCCCTGCTCGTTTGCAGGAATCGCTCAGGTCAACCGCCAGTAAGGGATGCGGCAGTTGGTGAAAAACTTATAAGCCTTTTGTATGTATGGAACCAAAAGTCCCAGTGAAAATTTCTGGTGGATACTGGTTCAAAAATTGGTGTATTTCCACCCACCAGTTTTGACACGCACCATCCTATCATGGACCTGCAACTACAAGAAGTTAACAGTTCCAACATTCCAACCTATGGAAGATGAATGTCAAGTTCGAGAATCATCTTTACACTTGGCCATTCATTATAGCAGCAGTATCCTGACCTTTGCTCGATGCAGACTTTCTTTGGGCTCATTCATTCCTAGTCAACTTAAAAGGGAGTTGACTAATAGACGGAACTACTTTTCAGACCATTCCTCTGGCAGATGCCTACCCCTGTTCTGTGCCTCCAAACATTAAGTAGACCAGTGGATGAATTGTCCAAGCTATTGGTAGATTTCCCTGAAATTATGTCTCTACAATTTTCCGCGTCCACTGCACAACATGGTGTTACTCACCACATTTGTAGTAAGGGCCCACCTATCCATGCAAAAGCGCATCGCTTGCCGCCAGAGAAACTGCGTTTAGCCAAGGACAAATTTTCCAAGATGGAGAAACTAGGCATAATTCCTAGGTCCGACAGTCCCTGGTCATCTCCATTACGCATGGTCCCAAAACACAATGGAGGTTAGCGACCATGTGGAGATTACAATTGGCTTAACGATTCCATCATTCCGGATCATTATCTGATACTTCATATTCAGGATTTCTCAGCTAATTTGCATGGAGCAAAAATCTTCTCCAAAATAGACTTGGGGTGTGTGGTTATCACCAAGTACCAGTGGAACCAGAAGATATTCCAAAAACACCAATAATTACCCCGTTTGGGATGTTTGAATTTTTAAGAATGCCATTCGGATTAAAGAATGCTGCTCAAACACTTCAACAGGTGATGGATGCTTTAGGATGTGGTCTGACCAATGTCTTCATTTACCTCAATGACATTTTAGTGGCCAGTGGGACCAAAGGAGAACATTTGGAACATCTACACACACTTTTTATCCATCTTCAAGAATTTGAACTGACAATCAATCCAGATAAATACATTTTTGGACAAGAAACAATTGATTTTTTGGGACATAGAATTACTCCAGAGGGCGTGATCCTGCTATCATCTAAAATTGAAGCCATTACCAAATACTCAAAACTTGCTATGGTTAAAAGCCTACAGAAATTCTTAGGAATGGTGAACTTTTGTCGTCAGTTTCTTCCAGGAGCAGCTCAGATCATGAAGCCTCTTTAGAAACATAGAAACATAGAAGATAGGAGCAGGAGTAGGTCATTCGACCCTTCGAGCCTGCTCCGCCATTCAACGAGATCATGGCTGATCTTAAAGTTCAGTACCCCGTCCCCACCTTCTCTCCGTAACTTTTAATACCCTTAGACTGGAGAAATAGATCTAATTCCCTCTTAAATATATTTAATGAACCTGCCTCTACTGCCCTCTGTGGCAATGAATTCCACAGATTCACTACCCTCTGGGTCAAGAAATTCCTCCTCATCTCGGTCCTAAATGGTTTGCCTATTATCCTCGAACCATGGCCCCGGGTTCTGGATTTTCCCATCATTGGAAACATCCCATCTGCATCGACTCTGTCCAGTCCTGCCAGAATTTTATAGGTCTTTTTAATTTACTGTCCAGTTACTCAAAAACTATCCATTGGACTAAAGAGGTAAACAACACCTTCTTGAAAACGAAAGAATTGCTGACTCACGCCACTATGCTCTGCTACCCAGTTTTAAAAGCAGCCACTGCCCTTTCCACAGACACTTCCAATATGGCCAAAGGAGGTGCACTTCATCAATAGGTCAACAGACAATGGAAGCTATTAGCATTCTTCAGTCACCATCTTCGTGAAGCAGAAAAGAAATAGTGCTTTTGATAAGGAGCCTTTGGCCATTTACTTGTCTATTCAACATTTCCGTTATCTTTTTTAAGGCACAAGCCCTTAACATTTGTGTTTTACAAGGTCGCAAAGTCTTGGTCAGCGTGCATTCCACTAATTATCTTGCCTTTTTCCCCGCTCTCTCTCCACCTCCCCCACCCCTTTTAACTAGTCATTCCAATTCCTACTTCCTTTCTCTCTCAACCTAGCCTAGATTCTTCCCCCCTCCACCCTCACCACCCCCTTTTGTTCAGGCATCTCTCACATTCCCCCACACCTTGATTAAGGGCTCAAACCCAAAACATTGGTGATGTATCTTTACCTTTGCTACATAAAGGAACTGTTCGACCTGCTGAGTTTCTTCAGCATGTGTGTTTTTTCACAATGGCAATCATCACTCATTTCAGAATTTTCCACAAAAATACTTCATAGTTCTGGAAAAGACAATATAGTTGCTGATGCACTGTCCCATCTGTTCCACTCAAGGTTTCATTCGTAGATCAAGCTATTGACTACACAGCTTTGACCACGGCCCAAGAACATGACCATGAGACAAATGCTTATTGGGCTACAATCACGAACCTGCATTTGAAGGTTGTCCAGTTTGGACTTCATAGCAAACTACTCCTCTGTGATTTTATTAACGGGACACCCATGCCCAGTAGTTCCGTCATCATGGAAACTTCAAGTATTCCACTCTGTGCATGGTCCCTCACATCCATCAATTAGATCGACTGTTCGTAAGGTTTCTGACAGGTTCATGTGGAATGGTCTTAAAAAAGACATTACACAAATGGCAAGGTCATGCATTGCCTGCCTGAAAGCAAAAGTTCAGCGACATACTAATGTATCACTGAAGTCCTTCCCAGCAGTTACTCGCCCTTTTGATCATGTCCACGTGGACATTGTTGGTCCACTTCCTGTTTCAAGAGGATACTGTTATCTTTTTACAGTAATAGACAGGTTTACTCAATGGCCAGCTGCCGTGCCTGTGGTAGATGTTCCTTCAGACATTTGTGCTCAGGTGTTCCTCAGTTCCTGGGTATCTTGTTTTGGCTTACCGACACACGTTACTTCTGATAGAGGACCACAATTAACTTCGTCTATGTGGACAGCCTTGTCTCACTTACTCAGTACAACAATTCATCATACAAATGCTTATCATCCCAGGATAATGGGCTGGATATTACTGGGCATTAGAACAACTCTAAAGGAGGACCTCTAAGCTTCATCTGCCTAGCTTGGGTACAGCACATTGTTGGTGGTCCCAGGGAGTTTGTCCCCCACCATTCCAACTCCAATGATGATCCTAAGGAACCGATGACCAGGCTAAGGGAGACGTAGGAAAATTGACCCCTCTACCACCATCTTCACATGGAGAACACTCTTCCTTCATGACCGAGGACCTCAAAAACTGTGAATATATCTTTGTCCATAAGGGAAGAGTTGGTCAAACTTCCAGACACCTTACGAAGGACCTCATAAGATGCTCAGACAAAATAGGTTGACCTGTATTTTGGAGATTGGAGGGAAGCCACAGTCTTTCACTACTGACAGGCTTAAACCAGCACATGTGGACAAGTCTTCCCCACTGCAGCAGCCAACAGTCCGTCGCAGAGGTCGATCACCTAAAAGACAAACAAACCTTTCTGCCAGTTCTTGGGGGGGGGGGGGGGGAGAGAGAGAGGAGTGAAGGGCCATGTAGCGGCATTATGGTGGCACTACAACTCCCAGAAGGCATTGAGCCTGCTATGTGGCATCAGTGCGTGATGAAGTCAACACGTGTCAGGCGCGTGATTAGAGCTTTTAAAAGGTTGTGTGTGTTCAGAAAGCTAAATCCATTTGATTCACCAAAGAAACCCCTTCTGTGGTGATTTCATAGTGTCCACTGCAATTCCAGTGGCTACAGGGGGATAAATACAGACTGTGTATATATCCAGAAATATTGGAAAATGGAATCATTTGTTAAGTTTTTTAAGTCTGTGAAAATCATGAATAAAATATTTTAAAAAAGAATGTTCTATTAGACAAATCATTTATTCCTCAATTGCTTGAATGACGAGCTGCCCTCACTTGTAACAATCCTCAATACACCTGATCCTTTCTGGCAACAGGTGTCCAGGATCTTATTGTCCAGAGTCATAGATATTAAGTTGTTCTGGGTCAAAGGTGTTTTGGGAAATTATTTTCGTTGACTGAAGTACTGGGGTTATCTATTTTTTTGAGAATAATTTGGTGTCCCACATATATGAATTCTTCTGCCTTCTTTTCACCTACTGTATGTAGTCCAATTTGAGCCCAGGGGTGGGGGCCTTCATCAAAGAGTGAGCCAATAAACCTTGCCTGCACCATCCAGTATTTTATTTTTAATCTGGCAACTTTAAGCACCAAGTTTATAATCCCCAAGTCAACATTTCCATGGAGATTTAAGCCACTTCACTGTTTCACAGGAATTTTCTGACACATCTGTTGGGCATCTTTAAAAAGCCCTGGGGCAACAGAATGGATAACCACTGAAATATAGATATTGTATCCTTGGCATCACCTTCATTTTAACACAGTTAACTCTGCCCACCAAAGTTATGGGCAGAGTTCTCCAGCTACAAAGGTCATCCTCAATCTTCAAACAGAGATAACTGTGTTTGTATAATTTATGCAAATCCTCATCTATGTTTATCCCCAGATATTTAATGCTTTCTTGTGGCCTTTTTGAATTGACATCCATTGTCTGTCATCCCCCTTCATCAAAGGCACGATGTCACTCTTGTCCAGATTTACCCTATACCCAGAGACCTTCTCATAATCCTCCAGTATAGTCCTCAGCCTGGCAAACAATCCCCCCCCCCCCCCACCAACCTCATGTCTGTCAAAATATACTAACACATCATCAATGAATAAGTTGATTTTATGTTCCACCTGGCCCACCTTGAACTCCTTTATGTCTGGATCCCGCCGAATGGCTTTTGCCAGCGGCTCAATCACCAGTATCAGCAGCATTGGGCACAATGGACAGCCCTGCCTACTGGACCAACACAATGGAAACATCTGCCCATTTGTAATAATTTTTGCATGGAGTTTATGGTAAAGTGTCCTAACCCAATTAATAACATTTGTCCCAGTCCAAATTTCTCCAGTACCTTGAAGAAAAAGTCCCACTCCAATCTATTGACGGCTTTTTCCGGATCCAAAACTACAGTCACTCCTGGATCTGCACCTGGCTGTACCAGATGTATTGTATTAAGCAATCTAACTATGTTGTTTGCTGATTGCCTGTTTTCTACAAATCCAGCTTGATCTGGATTTGTTAATTTCAGCAAACATACCACCAACCTATTGGCCAATGGTTTTGCTACTATTTTGTAATCTGCATTCAGTAACTAGATGGGCCTGGCCTATAAGAGGAGGGATCCAATGGATCCCTGTCTTTTTTTCAGGATCATTGTGATGATTGCTGTTGAGAAAGACTTCAGGTGGGTATGTGTCTCTGCTGCCTGATTCACCACCTTCATAAGAAGGGGCATTATAAAAGATCTTTGAACTCTTTATAAAATTCCACAGGGAAACCAACTTCACCCAGTGATTCATTAGCCTGCAATGAACCCAAGGTTTTTTATCCAATCTCCTCTCTAGAGAAGGGGTCTTTCAGTCCCTCTCGATCTTCCTGATCCAAATTTGGTTGGTCCAATGTAAGCAAGAAATCAATTATTTTTAGTGGGGTTCTGCTCCCACCCCAACTCTGATTTATACAGCTCTTTATAGTGTGACAGAGTATTTAGAGGCGGCTTGGGAGGAATTGCTAGAGCAGCTTGCACACACACATTTTAAAACAGAATATTTCCAGGACTTTTGCAGAATGCTTTTTGAAAAAATGCAACAAAGTAGCAATGGCAGCAGCTTGCCTGATAGAGCATGTGATTTTTGCAGGCATGGTCAGAACAGTTTTGCTCTCAGAGAGGGAGGGAGTGAAAGAAAAGGAGACAGAAATCAATTCCAGAAGGACAAGCTGGCAAACTTTGGGAAGGCTCCCTGGTCAAAGGAGAAGACAGCTTGTCTGAAAGGTGACCTGTAAGAAAGAGGATCATCTGGAGAACCCTGAAGGGGGAAAGTTTCGTCAGCAAGTGTGATCGGAAAGGAATCAGGTGCGGATGTCCTGGAACAAAAGGAATCTCTCTCTGAAGACCAACAAGAACCCTCCTGAGTGGTAACCAAAGACTGGCGAACTTTGTTAATGCTAATGTCTGTGCACAGTATATGAATTGCATGCAACCAATGAGATTGAACTGTGATCCAAAGAACTTTTCTCATCTTAAACATACATTACACACACCTGCGCTTAGTATTAGAGGGGGATTAAGTAGGTTATGTAGGTTAAGTAATGTTAAAGTTTAATTCTGTTTTCTTGTTCAAATATAATTTAAAAACTACTTTTGCTTAAGTACCCCTGTGTTGTGGTGCATATCTATTGCTGCTAGTTTTTGGGGTCCTCTGGACTGCGCAACAATAGAACTTTCTAAATGTTTCATTTATTTCCTTTGGTTTATGTGAAAGCTTGCCTTCCCCCATTTGGATTGCATTGATTGTTCTAGAGACATCTTCCGCCCTCACCGGCCAGGCAAGGCTTTATAGGCCCTCTCCCCCAGCTCGTAATACTGTTGTCTAGATCTTAAAATCAACTTTTGTCTTGTATGTCTGCAGTGTATTATATTTGAACTTTTTATTCATTAAATTCCTCTATTTTTCTTCTGATCCCACTCTTTGATAGCCTTTTTCCAATTGGGCTGCTTCCTGTTCAAAATTATTGATCTCCTTCATGTAGCCCTTTTTAATAACTTCTGAATATCCAACATCTGGCCCCTTAAATAAGCCTTCAATGTGTCCCACATTAAATTATCGTCAGTAGAGGGACAGTTTGTCTCACAGAACAATTTTATCCGAGTTCTGATTCCAGTTTTTCCAACAGCAACGAGTTCAGGTGCCATCTATACGCCATGGCCTTATTGGAATTATGACAGTCAGAGTCAAGAGTGAATGGACCTGGTCCATGACCAGATCCAGCCAAAATTAAAATCCTCCTCCAATCAAGATATTTCCGCAGCCCTCTGTTACCTTCAAGAATATGTCTTATATAAATTGTTCGACATCAAAATTTGGGGCTTATATATTCAAAAGTGTCCATAATTCGGAGTATATTTGACAATGCATTGTCACAAATCTTCCAGCTGGATCGGGACCACACCCTGGACCACCACTGGAACATTCTTCAACAGTATAGCCACTCTCCTGGCTCCGGAACTAAAGGAGGACGACACCAACTGACACATCCGCCCCTTCTTTAACTTTACATGTTCTTAATTTGCAAAGTGAGTTTTCTGTAAAAATACTATATCTGCCCACCTTTTTTTTTAAAAAAAGGTGGGCCAAAACACTCTCTTTATCAGTCTGTTCATCCCATTCACATTAAAACTTAAATTTAATTGTCCTATCCTTTACCCCAGAGCCCCTCCATGATTTTCCTCCCCTTCCTTCTTTATCCCTGACACTTATTTTCCGTCCTGCTTATCTGTCGCGGATCTCTGGTGCAGATGACCATGTTCCAAACAAAACCTAAACAAACAAACTAAAAATTCATAAAAAGTCAAAAAACTGTTCTGACCATGCCTGCAAAAATCACATGCTCTACCAAAAAACCCAAATAAGACCTCCACACTCACCCACAAAATCTTGGTGCCAAGTACCTCCTTATTCTCCCTTAGTGCCCCAAAGCTCCCAACAAATTCTTATTTTGTTTTTACATTAATAACAAGCAAAGTACAATAATCATTTTTTCGTTATATATACAGTATTGAGCCGTAGGTGGTGCCGGTAGACACCTACGGCTCCTAGAACGCTTCCACCAGCGTTGTCTCCGCTCCATCCTCAACATCCATTGGAGCGCTTACACCCCTAACGTCGAAGTACTCGAGATGGCAGAGGTCGACAGCATCGAGTCCACGCTGCTGAAGATCCAGCTGCGCTGGATGAGTCACGTCTCCAGAATGGAGGACCATCGCCTTCCCAAGATCGTGTTATATGGCGAGCTCTCCACTGGCCACCGTGACAGAGGTGCACCAAAGAAAAGGTACAAGGACTGCCTAAAGAAATCTCTTGGTGCCTGCCACATTGACCACCGCCAGTGGACTGATAACGCCTCAAACCGTGCATCTTGGCGCCTCACAGTTTGGCGGGCAGCAACCTCCTTTGAAGAAGACCGCAGAGCCCACCTCACTGACAAAAGGCAAAGGAGGAAAAACCCAACACCCAACCCCAACCAACCAATTTTCCCTTGCAACCGCTGCAATCGTGTCTGCCTGTCCCGCATCGGATTTGTCAGCCACAAACGAGCCTGCAGCTGACGTGGACTTTTTACCCCCTCCATAAATCTTCGTCCGCGAAGCCAAGCCAAAGATACAGTATTGAAAGCCAGATCATCATTTATCTTTAACTTTCTCCCCAGTGGCTTCTTCAGGGATTGTCCCGGGCAGCGATTGAGGCAATTTATATACCTTATATCTCATTGCCTCCTTGGCCTCCATAAAAATCTTATTCCGCAACCCCCCCCCCAACCCACCAACCAACATCACTGTCAGGGTCACTGGATGGAGCAGGGTCAAATTCTTTGTGCTTTTTTTTTTAGTAGTGTTGTACCGATATCCTTCAAACTCCACCAGACCTCCTCTTTCCCTTGTGCCCCACAGCTCCATATCCTCATACCTCAGGAGTCTAATCAGGACAAAGCGTGGTCTTTGACCCAGACCCGGCCATGGAAATCCCCCCTACTCTTTCCTGCAGCAACATCTTAGGGATTCATTTCCTGAAGAAAGCCATCAGGGCCCTCCCCTCAACTCCCTCCTTAACCCCAACAATCTTTCTGTTATTTCTGCGGCTAAAATTTTCCAATATTTCCCACATCTTTTCTCTCTTTCACCCAGACATCTCTATCATTTTCTATTTTCCACCTCCTCGACCCTCTCCTCCCAGACAAATCCCCAATAGCCATCCTAATCTCTCCCAGTTCTTTTAATTTGACAGTTCTTTTATTTTTTTTTTAATTCTGTCTTCTGAGGCCTCAGAGCCCTCCCTCTCCCCACGATGCATCTTTCTCCTTCCTGCCTGAAACGTTGGGCCTCTGCACCGGTTGACCTCCTCGCTGTCCGTGCCGCTCCCCAACATCTCCATCATGAGGTCCAATTCTCCCACACTACCTGCGCTCCGCTCCCGTCATGAACGGGGCTCATCCTGCTCTGCTGGTGGCATCACTCCTGCAGCTCTGTCCACACCTCTTCCCCAAACCTCCGACGCACGATTGGGCTCACCCTTCCCGCCGACACAATGTCCCTGCTACTCTTGAGTCTTCCACGTTGTGGGCAGTATTTTTTCCCCCAAGCCCTCTGTCACAGATCCAGGATCACCTATACCTTTGACTCCAGCGTTACTGCCAGCACTCTGCTCCTGTCGCTGGCAGGGCTCTCCTCGTCTGCTGTGGCAGGCCGCCCCTCCTGGTTGTTGCGGGACATCTACAGTAGATTTTCTTTCTTTGCTCCCCATTTCATTCTTACCCATTACCCTTGCTGTAACTGTTTTTTTGTTTGTGTTACTCTTTGCTTTCCTGACTGCACTTTTACTACTACTTTTCCTCGAGCTCTGGTTTCGATGACTACTTGCTCCTCGCATCATATGACCCCACCCCCTTCTGGGACAATTGTTGTTTGTTGTCAATGATCCGGATGATAATGTGGTAAATTGGATCAGCAAATTTACTGAGGGGACAAAGACTGGAGATATTGTGGACAGCGAGGAAGGCTTTCAAAGCTTGCAGAGGGATCTGGACCAACTGGAACAATGGGCCAAATAACGGCAGACGGAATTTAATGAAGATAAGTGTGAGGTGTTGCATTCTGGAAGGACAAACCAAGGTAGGACACTGAGGAGTGTGGAGGAACAAAAGGATCTGGGAATGCAGGTACATAATTCTCTGAAAGCGATGTCACAGGCAGACAGGGTGGTAAAGAAAGCTCGACATCTTGGTCTTCATAAATCAAAGTATTAAGTGTAGGAGTTGGGATGTTATGGTGAGGTTGTACAAGACATTGGTGAGGCCAAATTTGGAGTATTGGGTACAGCTCTGGTCATCAAATTACAGGAAGGATATCAGTAAGATTAAAAGAGAGTGGAGAATATTTACTAGAACGTTGCTGGATCTTCAGGAGTTGAGTTGCAGGAGGTTAAGACTTTATACCTTGGAACATAGAAGAATGAAGGGAGATTTGACAGAGGTTTACAAAATTATGAGGGGAATAGACAATAAATTCAAGTAGGCTCTTTCCACTGAGTTTAGAAAATATAATAACAAGAGGACATAGTTTTAGGGTGAAAGGGGAAAGATTTAGGGGCATCTTCTTCACTCAGTGGAGGGAGTATGGAACGAGCTGCTATCTGACGCGGTAAATGCAGGTTCACTCTTAAGTTTTAAGAATAAATTGGATAGATACATGGATGGGAGAGGTCTGGAGGATTATGGTCTGGGTGTAGGTTAATGGGACTAGTGGAATATTATTTTGGCACAGATTAGAAGGGCTGAGTGGCATTTTTCCCGTGCTGCATTGTTTGATGGTTCTTTTGAATTGAAAACAAATTGGTTTACTGTTTAGAAGTAAAACATGAAAATCTGCAGGCACTGGTTGAAGTAACAACAAAGCTGGAGAAACCCCATCAAGCAGTTTTTTTTTATATAGCAAAGGTAAAAATACATAACGGACATTTTTGGCTTGAGTCCTTCATCAAGGTATAGAAAAATGTCAGCAGGCATCTGAACAAGAGTAAGGGGGAGGAGTGGTCATAAAGGCAGGTGATAGGTGGAAAAGGAAGGGAGGGGACAGCAACGATCAAGGGGAGGAGAAATAGCTAGGTGAAAGGAGAGGGAAGAGAGGGAGAAGAACTAGAAAAGGGAAAGTGAGGGGAGGGGGGAAAAAGGAGAGCCAGTTAGCAGAAACTAGAAAAGTTTGTTAATGGCATCGGGCTGGAGAGTGCCCAGTTGGAAAATAAATCAGGGTTTGTTCCTACCATTTCCAGGAGGTCTTGGAGGACAGACTTGCCATAGACAGACATGTGAGTGTGGGGATGTGACACAGAACTGAAATGGTTGGCCTCCGGGAGGTCTCTGTCATTGGTGTGAATGGAGCAGAGGTGCTCAGCGAAGCGATCTCCCAATTTGTGCTCAGTCTCTCCAATATAGAGAAGGCCTCAAAGGGAGCACCGGATGCAGTAAATCAGTCCTGCAGATGCTCAAGTGAAGTGTTGTTTCGCTTGAAAGGCCTGTATGGGGCCCCAGGCTCTGGTGAGGGAGGTGGTGTGGTCCCAAATGTGGCACCACTATCTCACAAAGAATATATTCATTATAGCTCTCTTGATCTACACAGACATATGTCCCAGTGACTTTAAAAAAAGTCATGTACTCAGACTGTACATGGCTATGCTTAGAATCTAGCAAAATCCCATGCCTTCCCTGCTATATGTTAGGAATCTACACTTGTACATCATTGATGCCTGCGGGACTCAGATTAAGCACAATGAGTGCAGATCTCTGCTGGGGATTGGCAGAAGTTCACTTGGATCCTACTACCCTTTCACATCCAATACAGCAGCTGCTACTGACTCCCCTTTGACTGCACTGTTCTCCACACGAAAGCAAGCTGAAGGGTCCACAACCAACGATCACAGGACTTAACAGCCTCACCATACACCAAACCAACATCAACCTTCACAGGAAGCCTCTGCAAGCAATTCACAGTTAACACATGCCAAACTCTCTACACAGCTGTGCACAATGGAGGAGAAAAGAAGAGGTTCACACCAAATTCTCAGAAACTCAACACAGGCAGTAACTTATTATGTGCAAGGCCATCAAGATGCTTTTGAGGCTTTTGGTGTTGAATCCGTTAATGCTCTCATTCCTGGGATCACACCCTGCACACAAACTGTTCTTTTCTTTGGCTTGGCTTCGTGGACGAAGATTTATGGAAGGGTATGTCCACGTCTGCTGCAGGCTTGGTGACTGACAAATCCGATGCGGGACAGGCAGGCACGGTTTCCCTTGCACAAACTGTTACTCTCCTATTAAATACCAGAGGTCATTAAAAATTCAGCAGATCTTGCAGTATCCATAGGAGGTAAAGATATATAACTAACATTCTGGGCCTGAGCCCTTTTTCAAGGTACCTTGAAGGAAGGCTCAGGCTTGAAAAATAAGTTACATCTTTACCTCATGGATGCTGCAAGACCTGCTGAGTTCCTCCAGCATTCTTTTTTTTGGTTTCTACAGAGCACAGGTGATGCTAAAAGAATTTAGCATACCACTTTTCTTCTCCCTGAACGAGGAATCAAACTCATGGCATGGTTCACTTGTGCACTCAGGATCATAAAGCTTTCTAAAATCAGGCAAAATAATTTCACATGAACTGCTACGAACTTCTACTCAAATAAAAGTATATTGGAAGGATGAATCCACCTCACACTCACATCATTGATACGTACCAGGTTGTGGTTCTTGTCCACAAACATATCATAGGAAGTCACTAGATTTTCTCCACACAGTCTCTATGCCCTTTAAAACAATCAGATGCCTCTTTTCCTCTCCATCTTGTTCAATATCAAAGTTTACATTTTGCAAAGAAAATGCTTAAACTGATTGGATGGAGAAAATCAAGTGCAAAAATCAATCACGCCGCCAGGATTTACAAACCAATCATTAGATCTGCAGCTATGCAACGATGTACTTACTAAACATGAACATTATAAATAGCATTAAAACTACAAAATAAATTTGACTCACTTAATAGAATGCTCCAAAATCTGAAGACCAAAGTGGCGGACAATTCCAGTATTGTTTTTCTCAGCAAGACGTAGTCCACACTGCACAGTGTGTGGACATTTCTCTTTGAACTCTTCACAAAACTGCAATAGCAAAAGCAGAAAAATGTGCAAATAAGCTTGGTGTTTGGAAGTAGCTGCATGAATGCATTTGCTCACATCCTTGAAAATTCAGATTTGAGACTAGTTCCCGAAGGCAAATGTAACCCCATTAGTTTAGAAAAGGAGAGAGAAAATGGGGAGCTTTTGAGAAGTTAGTCTGAGGAGTCAATAGAAAGAAAAATGCTGAAATCCAATCAGTGAAAACAAAAAAAATAAGAAATGAAATTGCCAACAGCAACACTGAAAATTTACAGTAAAAAAAAATGCTGGAAACACTCTGAGTCATGCATTTGTGGAAAAACCAGTACATAAACATGGTGGAAACTCAAGTCAGACATGATCTACAGGAAGTAAAAAGCAATTGATTTTTAGGGCCTAGGCCCTTCGTCAGAAATATCGAAAATCAGGCAGACTCCTGAATAAAAATGTGGGTTGAGGAACACAGGTGAATGTGGAAAAAGCAACATTAATTCCATTTGATAGTCTGATGAACCTTCATGGTATTCATCCTTTGGAAAGTACATACTTTCTTAGACAAAGAAGGCAAAGCTGTACTTAATATGCCATGTAATCTCACCAAGCCCTATATAATTGAGGCAAGGTCCCTCAAAAGAAGTTGAACTTCACTACTTTCATTGGCATGCTGAACTCAGGTTTAACAGTGGTAGTGAACACAAAGGTAGAAAACAAAGCCCAGGACATTACAGGTAAAAACCTTCCCCACCACCTAGCACATGCTCTGTTCTAGCTGCTACCATCAGGAAGGAGGTATTGGTGGCACAAGACTCATACCAACTGGTTCAAGAACAGCTGCTACCCCTCCACCACCAAACTCCTCAACACAAATTCAATTGGGGACATATTTAAGGACTTACTTTTGTACTTTGATTTTTTTTTTCTCTCTCTATTGCAGTTTGCTTATACTTCTATATTTACCCGTGTACATTGAGTAATTCTGCCTCGTCCACAGGGAAAAAAATCTGTTGTATGTGATGTCATGTATGGACAATAAATCTGAAACAGTATATTAAAACACTTCAGAATTTAGAAAACCAGAGTAGATGTCATCCTTGATCCTGAAAGACCATCTTAGTAGGAGACATGGGGGTAATCATTCCATTGAGCTAAGTTTTAGCACAAAATGAATTTCTTAGTACATAGCAAATGTGGTGAGCAACAGTCCCTTATGTTTTTTTTTAAAAAACATTCCCACCAGAAACTTATTTGAATTTACCAGATCTGTATGATTCCTCCTTCTGCTACTATACTAGTATTATTGACATCCCTGGATCCATCTTTGTTTGGACTGTTAATTTCCTTTTGCATTTACTTTGCACTTAGCAACTTATTCTCCCTCACCCATTACGTCCTATTCCCCCCATATACTTGATACTGCTTAAAAAAACTTTTCACCCCTTATCTGCTTAGTGTTTAGAGCATTTTGTTCTTTGTTCACATTCCTAGAACTACATGATATTCTGCTTTTATTTAGGTCTACTTTTTAATGTGGAGGGGAAGCAAATTTGCATTGATCAAGCTTCCAAACAAAACAATCATTTTTGTTGGTGTATAAGGGAAGGACAATGGATTTTAAAAATCTCCCAGGGTTCATTTGCAATAGCCTTGCAACCTTCAACACAAGAGATTCAGATAATATGAATGACATTATGAGGAAATACATTATCTGAAATTATAAAAATATTCTTGGAGTGAGGTGTGAACTATTTTCATAAGTGAAATTTCTAAAATTAGTTATATATTATTTGCAGTTGAAAGCTTTCACACTTCAATGAAACATTAGGCACACTTAGTTCAATTTCACACATCTGATGACAGAAAGCACTTTACTAGTAATGTGCATCCACTTCAAGCCAGACAGGGAAGCACCTGGGGGCCTTTGCAAAATGGCCAAGAGACTTCACTAATGGATTGTTGTTTACAAAAAGGCAACAGATGAAAGAACTTGGAGCCGCAGGCTGTCTGGAGTGGAACTTGCTGTTCTAAGAGGGTCATGTGGTTTTGCAAGCAGAGAGAGAAAAACAGGCTTTTTCTCTGTGCGAGTGAGGAGAATTCAGTTCTTCAGTTTTACAGTCACCAGCAGCAGCTGGGACTGGAATAAGCCAAGCTGGCAAATTTGTGTAAAACCCCATTTGGAAGACGGGTTGAGTGCTTAGTTCAGCCTGGTCAAAGCCCTTGTGGTTCATACAAAAGGAGAGGACTGGCTGCCTAATGTTTCACTTGAAATAAGAGAAACAAGAAGGAACTCTGTGGTGACCTGAAAGAAAGAAGTCATCATGTGAAAAACCCTGATGGGGCAAGTTTCTTTGGCAAGATATTGATGTGGCTGGTTGTGGGTTACAGGGAATCAGTTGTGGGTTACAGGGAATCAGTTGTGGGTTACAGGGAATCAGTTGTGGGTTACAGGGAATCAGTTGTGGGTTACAGGGAATCAGTTGTGGGTTACAGGGAATCAGTTGTGGGTTACAGGGAATCAGTTGTGGGTTACAGGGAATCAGTTGTGGGTTACAGGGAATCAGTTGTGGGTTACAGGGAATCAGTTGTGGGTTACAGGGAATCAGTTGTGGGTTACAGGGAATCAGTTGTGGGTTACAGGGAATCAGTTGTGGGTTACAGGGAATCAGTTGTGGGTTACAGGGAATCAGTTGTGGGTTACAGGGAATCAGTTGTGGGTTACAGGGAATCAGTTGTGGGTTACAGGGAATCAGTTGTGGGTTACAGGGAATCAGTTGTGGGTTACAGGGAATCAGTTGTGGGTTACAGGGAATCAGTTGTGGGTTACAGGGAATCAGTTGTGGGTTACAGGGAATCAGTTGTGGGTTACAGGGAATCAGTTGTGGGTTACAGGGAATCAGTTGTGGGTTACAGGGAATCAGTTGTGGGTTACAGGGAATCAGTTGTGGGTTACAGGGAATCAGTTGTGGGTTACAGGGAATCAGTTGTGGGTTACAGGGAATCAGTTGTGGGTTACAGGGAATCAGTTGTGGGTTACAGGGAATCAGTTGTGGGTTACAGGGAATCAGTTGTGGGTTACAGGGAATCAGTTGTGGGTTACAGGGAATCAGTTGTGGGTTACAGGGAATCAGTTGTGGGTTACAGGGAATCAGTTGTGGGTTACAGGGAATCAGTTGTGGGTTACAGGGAATCAGTTGTGGGTTACAGGGAATCAGTTGTGGGTTACAGGGAATCAGTTGTGGGTTACAGGGAATCAGTTGTGGGTTACAGGGAATCAGTTGTGGGTTACAGGGAATCAGTTGTGGGTTACAGGGAATCAGTTGTGGGTTACAGGGAATCAGTTGTGGGTTACAGGGAATCAGTTGTGGGTTACAGGGAATCAGTTGTGGGTTACAGGGAATCAGTTGTGGGTTACAGGGAATCAGTTGTGGGTTACAGGGAATCAGTTGTGGGTTACAGGGAATCAGTTGTGGGTTACAGGGAATCAGTTGTGGGTTACAGGGAATCAGTTGTGGGTTACAGGGAATCAGTTGTGGGTTACAGGGAATCAGTTGTGGGTTACAGGGAATCAGTTGTGGGTTACAGGGAATCAGTTGTGGGTTACAGGGAATCAGTTGTGGGTTACAGGGAATCAGTTGTGGGTTACAGGGAATCAGTTGTGGGTTACAGGGAATCAGTTGTGGGTTACAAGGAATCAGTTGTGGGTTACAAGGAATCAGTTGTGGGTTACAAGGAATCAGTTGTGGGTGTCCATCAAACAACAAATCTCTCTCTGAAGACTGACAAGAACCTTCCTGAGCGGCAACTATTTATATTTCCAGCACCAAAGCCTGGTGAAATTCATAAATGTTAAATTTTGTGCACAGTCTAAGAATTGCCTGCAACCAGTAAACTTGGAGGAATGAGAAGTGAGATTGGACTATGAATCAAAGAACTTTTCTGAACTTACACACACATTAGAATTAGAAGGGGGTTAAGTTAATAGTGATAATATCCTGTTTTCATGTTTAAAGATAATTAAAAGCAACTTTTGTTGAAGTAACCATTTGTCTTGGTGAATATCCATTGCTGCTGGGTTTTGGGGTCCTCTGGGTTCGTAACACTACTTATAACATCTAGAATTCACAATTGATTGTGCAAGCCCTCTAAGGCAGCTTGCATGAAATTAATCACAACTACCAACAGTTACTCAATAACAGCACCTGTCACCTTTCCATAAACACCAATTATTTGACAGCATTTTTAAACCTCACAATGATTGCTCCTGACAGTCAATTAACAATTTTTTGACATAGTCACAAAAATAACACTGGAAAAATGGTTATCCATTTCCATTTAAAAAATTTTTTTTTTTAAAAAGTGGCAGATGGAACGGTGTGAAAAAAAGTGGCAAATTGAGAAATCTTCAAATTCAAAGAGGAGACAAAGCTAACATGCAGGTCCAGCAAGCAGTTAGGAAGACACACAGTATGTTGGCATTTATTGCAAAAAGATTGGAGAACAAGAGCAATAACATCTTGCTAACAATCATGAAAGGTCTTTGTGAGACCATATCCAGAGTATCACATACTATTTTAATTCCTTACTTAAAAAGTGAGATATATACTTGCTGTTGAGGCAAGCAAAGAAGATTTACCCATTTAGTTACTGGGATGGCAAATCAATAGCCACTTTTCCACTAGCATCCCAGTTAATTGCCTGTGCAGTGCCCTGAGATCGAATCCCTTTGTGCTATTTCCATTGGGCCACCCTTAACTGGACACCGATTGCTTTTCCACTGAACACACTCATCCCTAGGGATCCGTGTTCTACCTTCAACTGGAAATGGGTGACTTTCTACTGTCCCTTTTCACCAGTGTCAACAAATGCTGGGGATAAGAGTCGATGTAGAGGTGTGAAATTATGTCATTTGACACCAGCATTTGGACAGTGTTCCTTTTCCACTGGACCCTGTTCCAGGAAATTCCCAGTGAATTCCTGGGTCAGGGAGCCAGTGAAAAAGGGGCTAATGAGTCGAAGTGTAGAAGAATGATAGGTGACTGCAACAAAATATACAAACTCCCTAAAGAGCTCATGGATAATGTTTCCGTGGGTAACAACTCTAACCCAGGCTCGGTCTCAAAATTGAAGGCAGTATAAAACAAAGAGAAATAATTTACTCAAAGAATGGTGAATGATTGGAATTCTCTAATCAAAAGGGCTGCAGAGGCTCACTCATTTATTGCATTCAGAACAGATATATTTTTGAAAATTAGTGGAATCAAAGGACAAGGCAATGATAATGAGGTACAAGATCAATCATAATATTGTGCAGACTTGAAGGGCCAAACAAAATACAACTTGCACTTTTATGATCTAAGCCAAGTTATTTGCAAATATGACAATCTTTTTCATGCCATGATAGAATTCAAACCACACTTTTTTCTATTAAAATCAATCTACACTGCAACAACCCTAACAAATTTGTGTAATCCAAAATCTTAACTACTTCCAATCTTGTCCTCGCAGTCCTCTCAATACACCTCGTTCATAATTTGGTCTTTGCCATATCACGAGCACTCAACCCTCTATTAAATGCACCCAGAACATTCAATTTAAAATACTTCGCCAATCCTATACATCCTTCCACAACCTTCTACTAATCTTACCCATGGAAATCTCTGAATAACTTCAAAAATATAACAAACAAACCTTAACCCTGAGCAGTCTGCTGGTTGCGCCACCCGTCATCTCAAATACACTAGCACATAGCCCCCAAAAAGCAAATTTAAAACTAGCCACTCAAACCTTTTGGCCTTCACTCACAACTCTTCATACTGCTGACTTAGTCCAATATGCTGAAGGAGCAACCGAAATGTTAGTTTACATTGTATGCAAATAGAAAATAAAGAGCATCTCTATCAGGGCTGAAAGAACATACTTTTGGAGAACAAATTTAATTGCAGAAAACAGCCCATATTAGTTAAATGTTTGATTAAAAGAAGCAAATCATTTCAAAAACCTTGAAGACACAGAGCAGAAAGGAATATTGGAGAAGTAGAGAAACTGGACAAAAATTTTTTTTCCAAAAGGTATACATCCTGAAAAAAAAATTGTGCCAAGCTGAACACAGGTAGATAATTTCACATGTGCTGTATCATATAGGAAGTCGGAGAAACGTTAAATTAACTTTTATTGAATATGCACAACAAATGAGGAACCCAGGGTTTGTCTTGGTCACCAATTTTACAACTGAAGTAGAGCTCAGAGTTTCTTAATAAGTCCAGTCACACTAGATCTTTGAGCCTTAAGTGTATATTCACCTCAAATGTGACAGAATGCATCACAGCTGTTGTGACATTTAACAAGACATTTCTGCTGTATTCAATCTTCTTGAAGGTAATAAATGCTATTAAGTAAATGTACTATGCTGTTTCCTAAACACCTGTGCATCAGCACGTGTTAAATCTATAATCAATGTAATGCACAGCATCTGTATATGTGAACTGTTTTTATAGCCTGCCTGCATCTATTGCAACAAACCGCACCCAGGCTTTCAACCATATTTGCTTAGCACCTGTGCTGAATTAATACCCAGGCTGACCAAAACAGCTTGCTTTTTAGGCATTATATTAGTAGACTTAAAATATGACAGGGAATCACAAAATTGGGTTATATCTATAAAACAGTGTGATAGGAAAATTGTGGTTTTCATGAACAACAGTCGAAAATCCACATACACCCAAAAGCATTCAGGAAGCAAAATCTTCATTACCGAGTGTAATAGAGATGGTTGGGGCATGTTAGGAAGTAGGATTAATTTAAATGGCACTACCAATAACCGTCTGTCAACTCCAGCAACTTGGGTTTGTTATTGAACTCTATGGTTCTGTTTGCATATGTACCCGGCTTAAAATGGTGTGCACCATTAGATATTGCTTAATGGAAGGAGGCAAATGGTAATCATAAGGAAAGACATTTTTCTCATTGGGTGCATGTGAATAATGGTGTCTATACTGGAGTCCATTCCTGTTTGTCATTTATATGAATAATTTGGACAACAATGTAATTTATTTGATTCTTAAATTTTCAGACAATACTAAAATTAGTATACCAAAACTGGCAGTATAGTGGTCAGTGAAAAAGGATATCCAAGTTTACAACAGGATTTAGATCAGTTGGAGAGGTGGGCAAGTGGTGACAAATAAATTTGGACTCTGAAAAGTGTGAGGTGTTACACTTTGGTCAGTCAAACCAGGACATGACTTGCACAGTGAATGTTAGGGCTCCGGAGGATATTGTATATCAGAGACCTTGGGCATGTTGTGAAACAAATTTCAACTGGAAAGGCTGATACTAGCATAGTTGCCAAACAGCCATTTTAATACTGTACCTGAACCTGACTACTGTGTATATTACTTGGAAGCCAAGTTGTAGCCTTAACTTAAGGATCCTAAAGGTGGTTAATAATGCATTTTTCTTTGACAAACCAACAGTCTTAATATAAAAAATGTAATAAAGGTCACAATGTAGTTTGGAACAGTTTTATTCCATAATGTAACACTAATTTCTGTAACAGCTGGTTTGCCTCTCTATAAATATATGCCTGTAGAAGCAGATTTCAGAGTCAATTGGCCATGGAGGCTGCTGTCTGGTCTCCTTCATACATCATGTGGAATAAAGTCTGTGAAACTATACCCAAGGTCTCCAAAAGGTTAATTTCAATTACCACAGTTCCTTGAAAGTGACAAGTGGACAAAGTGGTGAAGACAGCATTTGGCACACTTGCCTTAGTTGGACAAGGTGATAGAGTACAAAGGGGACCTCATGATTCAACTATGCAAGGCAATGGCGAGACCATGCAGATTACTGTGTGGAATTTTGGTCACTAGCTATAGCAAGGACAAATCAAAAACTGGAAGAATACAGTGAAGATTCAACAGGATGACAGGAGTCAAGTTATAGGGGGAGGATGGATAGGCTAGGTCCTTATTTCCCTATGGTGAGGATGATCTTCTAGAGGTTTATAAAATCATATGGATAAAATGAATGTTCAATTTTTTTTTCCCCAGGGTAGATGATCCTGGAAGTGGAGGACACAAGTTTAAAAATGGACAGGAGGAATGAATTTAAGTGACCTGAGGGGGCAACATTTTCCATTCAGAGAGTGGTCCACATCTGGAATAAGTTACCAGAGGAAACTGTAGAGACAGGCATAATTGTAATATTGAAAAGACATTTGGACAAAGTCATAACTAAGAAGGGCAGAAAGATAGGAACCAAATGCAGTCAAATGATTATCCCAAGAATGGCATTTTTTTTCCCCCCCAGCACAGGCAAGTTAGGCTATTTGACTACTAAAACCAAGCATGGCAAAATCTCCTTTTTCTCCATTGCATTGCCTCACCTTCTCCAAAAGGACACAAAAGCAAACATACATCCAAAGAGTTCAAAACAAACGTGCGAATGAATTAATAATTATTACCAACTCGCACGTTCGATCACCATAAATTACTAGTCAGGTAAAACTGCAGAATGAAATTACACCAACAGTGGCTCAAAATGTATTTTCAGAAAAAAGGACGACAAAAAAAAACCTGAAACACCCTCCAAAAGCAAATTTGGACGTCCAAGTAAGAGCAAATAAAAGCAGTGTTCCATTACGGTTTTTAGAAAAAAAAGCGCTGGGATCAAAGAAGCCCACCGAATGAATGCAAAAGTAAAATGCATCGCAATAAGGCCAAGGTTATTATTTGCAAAGACAATCCTTTCCAACAAAATCACAACTAGATCTCCGGAACGCTGCGTGGACAGACTGGAGTAAAGAGCAGGAGCTCAGGCACACGACTAATTGGAAGTCCGGGCTGCATTTAGTTTCTGCTGCATCGCCTCCTCTCCAAGGAGAACTCGCCTTCAAGGCCTCCAGCCGGTAGCGCGAACTTGAGCCTCCGTCCATGATCACGTTTACCGCCTTCATCAACTGCTCGCACAGCGTCGTGATCTGATCGCCCGACATAACTGCACCTTTCCTCGGGGATTCACAACCTGGGCAACGTCTCGAGGAAGCGAGGAGCAGGAGCCGGCGACTTCAGTGCAAACAAAGGGAGCCTTGCAAAGGATGGCGCAACCCGTTATTGTCTGAAGCACTGGTGGCATGGACAGGCCCACGCTCACACGCTGCCCGCTGCGCATGCGTGCCACCCTGACCATTTATGGAAAGGCGGGGGGGGGGAGGGAACGGTGCTCTGACGTCCCTTCTGTCGCCAGGTTCCGCTTCGCATCACCAGGGGACTTCTGGGTCTTTGTTCCACACTCTGAACTACGATTCCCACAAGCCTCTGCGGGGCCGCTGCGTTTCTCATGTTGGCTCTGCTTTGAAGGTGATGTCATACTGCATTACGGGATTTCTGTTCCGGGTGTGGAACGGAATGGTGCGTGTTTCCACTGAGAAGAGAACTCCTTTTGTTCTGTTCCAGCCTTTCAGTTCATTCGACACCTGGAACACAGAATAGAATGATGACATGCGTTAACAATGCTGTGTTTGCTTGGTGTCCTTCCTTCGAATCTCGAAGGGCTTCCCCTTCGCCACATCGTTTGTCCAGTTTATTGACCTGGTCCAGTCCAATGAAACAGCGATCACCGGTCCTTGGTGCAAAACTCGCAGGCAGACATCCAGACATAACACACAGAGATACGGACAAACAACCAGGTCTCGACCTGTCCTTTGGGTGACGGGGGTGGGAGGGAATGATTGACACTCTCTGTCAGGATTGAAAGGGTTGATAGATGGACTGAGGAGGGGTGAAGGAGGACAGATAGGTGGCGACAGATGGGCTGAGTTTGAAGATGGAATTGGCTGCTGGAGGGTGGGAAGCACGAATTACGAATCCTACGAGTGGTTGAATATAATAGTTAAGAAAGGTGACGAGAGAAATGAAAGGCAGATGGAATCAGATGTGGGAGCGGTTCTGGAGGGTGAAATGTGTGGGGAGTACCAGAAGGAAAATGAAAATGGGTGATGGGCTTGAGGAACAATATGGGAAAATGGACAAAAGTGGGAGGACCAGGGGCTGAATTGGAAAAGGATGGGGAAGAGGGGGAAAATAAATAAATGAGAAGGTCACCTGAGATTGGAAAATTAAATTGAGTTACGTTTATTGTCGTCTGATTGCACAAGTGGGCAGAATTTGGCGTAATGACCTTTATGTTTGTACAAGTGGCCAACCAGGTCCAATTAATATTTATTATAAGTCATTAGTGAGAGGAAAAGGAGGTGTAGTGTACTTGCTGTTGAGTCAGTGTGAGTCATCTGAACTGTGCTGAATAAAAGATAAGCTTTATAGATAGTGGGAACAAATGGAAAACAAATTGTTGCATAGTAAATTTGCAGAAAGAAACAAAGTTAATATTTTACATTGAATACCCTTGGTCAGAACTGCAAAAGAGATCAAACAAATTTGAATGCTTATACTGTTACGGAAATATGCAGATGAATGAGTAACATGAATCTAAGGGAGAGAGAGGGTTCTAACCACAATTGAAGTATGAAATCACAGCACTAAGCCTATGTAAGAGACAGAAAATGCAGGAAATACTCAGCTGGTCAGACAGCACATTAGGAGAGAGAAGCAACATTAATGTTTCAGGTCTATTACCTTGCTACAGAAATGTTTTGAAGGAAGGTTATTGACATGAAACACCAACTCTTTTTTTTCTCTTCAACAATGCTGCTTGCATTTTCTGATGTCTGGCATCATCTACTTCTTTTTGCACACAGAGTGATGGATGCATGGAATGAACTGCTGGCAATGGTGGTAGAGGCAGGTACAATAGGATGTTTTAAGAAACTATTCAATACATGGAACTAATGAAAGTGGAGGGTTAAGCAGTTGATAAATTCTAGGCAGCTGTATGAGTACATTATTAGGTCTGCACCACCCCATGGACCAAAGGGTCTTTATTGTGCTATAGCTTTTTTATGTAAAAGAAGCCACATGCACTCCAATTACACTTGGCAAAAAATAGCTTGGAAGTTATTGGATTGACTGAAGCTGCTTGGTTACTGCTTGAAGGTTAGTTATGCAAGTTCATAGAATATAAATGTAATTGATGTAATATGCCATGTGCTGAAGCCTCCTGAAATTGATCAGTGTTCTATTATGAGCCCAGAGGACCCCAAAACCCAGCAGCAAGAGATATTCACCAAGAGAATATTAGTTACTTAAACAAAAGTTGCTTTTAATTATTTTTAGCATAAAAACAGAATCACACTTTAACTTATCACTATTGACTTAACTAACCTAACATAACCCCCTTCTAATTCTAAGTGCACATGTGTGTAAGTTCAGAAAAGTTATTTGATTCACAGTCCAATCTCACTTCTCATTCCTCCAAGTTTAATGGTTGCAGGCATTCTTATATTGTGCATAGTATTTAACATTTATAAAGTTCACCAGGCTTTGGTGCTTGAAAGGTAAATAGTTACCTCAGAAAGGTTCTTCTCAGTTTTCAAAGAGAGAGATTTGTTGTTCGATGGACAGCCACAACTGATTCCTTGTAACCAGCCATTCAATGTCTTGCCAAAGCAACTTGCCCTATCAGGGTTTTCCAGATGATGACCTCTTTCTTTCAGGTCATCACAGAGTTCATTTTTGTTGCTCTTATTTCAAGTGAAACATTAGACAACCAGTCCTCTCCTTTTGTATGAACCACAAGGGCTTTGACCAGGTTAAACTAAGCACTCACAACCCATTTTCTAAATGGGGTTTTCCACAAGCTTGCCAGCTTATCCTATTCCAGTCCCAGTTGCTGCTGCTGACTGTAACACTGCAGAACTGATCTCTCTCTCTCTCTCTCTCTCTCTCTCTCTCTCTCTCTCTCTCCTCTCTCTCTCTCTCTCTCTCTCTCTCTCTCT
Source organism: Narcine bancroftii (assembly GCF_036971445.1). Classification (NCBI taxonomy): domain Eukaryota; kingdom Metazoa; phylum Chordata; class Chondrichthyes; order Torpediniformes; family Narcinidae; genus Narcine; species Narcine bancroftii. The sequence goes on from NC_091472.1 coordinate 32,930,379, forward strand.
TTCTCTCTCTTTCTCACACACACAGACACACACAGAGAAAACCTGTTTGACTCTCTCTGCTTGCAAAACCACATGAGCCTCCTAGAACAGCAAGTTCCACTCCAGACAGAATGAGGCTCCGACAAGTTTTATTTCATCTGTTGCCTTTTTGTAAACAACAATCCATTAGTGAAGTCTCTTGGGCACTCTCCAAAGCTTTTGTAAAGGCTCTGAGGCTGACATGTCTAGCATGAGCAGAATTCCAGTATTTTAAGATAATATCTGTTTTAAAATGTTTGTATGTGACCTACACTAAAAATCCTGCCCCAATTCATCTCCCAAAAACATATGCAAAACAAACACAACATAATCTGTCACAGTACTTAATTGGAATGCATATGACATCATACTGAATATAGAACAAAGTCGTCTACAGCACAGTGCTGGCCCTTTGGTCCAGGGTGTTGTGCTGACCTAATAACCTAATTGAACAACTGCCTAAAACTTCCCTTCAGCATAACCTTCCATTTTTCTTAATTCCATGTACATATCTAATAGCCTCTTAAAAGGTCCTATTGTACCTGTACGATGCCCTGCAGTGCGAACAAACAAGCTCAAACTACAAAGTCTGTACGACAGGGTTTATTTAGTTTAAAACTTGCACACAAGTTTCAGTATCCCTTCTGGCTCCATGTGCTGTACTGCCTTACAGAAGGGCTAGTGTGAGCCTTTATATGGGGCTGGTGATTGACAGGGAGTAGGCGGAGCCAGCCTCCCAGGTTACCTTCCTGCAGGTACAGTAGATTTCCCCCTGCAGTAGGCAGGAAGGAATGCAGATAGGGGCAGGTCATCACAGACAGTCCAGTGGTTGTATCACCACAATCTGCTTCACTATCATTACCAGCAGCACATTCCATGTACCCACCACTCTCTGTGTGAAAAACTTACATATTGCATCTTCCTGTACTTACTCACAAGTGCCTTAAAACTATGCTTGTTTACCATTTAAGCCCTTGGAAAATACCTCTGGCCATCCAGACAATTAATGCCTCTCATCATCTTTACACCTCTGTCAGCTCACCCCTCATGCTCTGTCACTCCAAGAAGAAAAGATCAAGTTCACTCAACCTATCCTCATAAGTCAAGCTATCTAATCCGAGCAGCATCTTTGTAAATTTCCTCTGCACCCTTTCTATTGCATCTACATCCTTCCTGTAGTGAGGTGACACGAACTTAAGATTCAAGAACAAAGATTAAATTTATTGTCATGTAATAAAAACATTTTCATATAACACAAAATTATTTCTGCCTCTTACAGTCAGTCAGAGAAAGAGAAGCAAAAGAGAATCCCCCCACCTACCCACCCCGCCCCCAAGAGTCTGCGGATTTGCCCTCGTGCTCCCACAGCCATACAAAATCCAGTCCAAATCATCGGCAACCCGAGCTGCCGATACAATGAGGAACCTTCAGCACCCTCGGCACCCTCTCACATTCCTGTTCCAATACCTGGTAGCCCTTCAGCAAGTTTCGAGCCAGTCTGCACTAGGTGTGAGTTGACTGCAGGTTCCAGCAGCTCACAGCCTCCATGAGTTACCAGCAGCCTGCCGCTTGTTTGTTTCCTTCAGTCGCAGGTCCCCTCACTGGTCCATCACCATGGACACCATCCTATGGGTTGTGTCCTCTGCTTCTCCTTCTCAGATGGGGATGGTCCCCCCATTTTCTGGGGCTCTGCGCCAGTCCTCTACTTCCTGCAACTCCTTGTGGCTGCTGTCAATCAGAGAAACCGCCATCTTGGGTGCAGACCTCACTGATCACAAGTGAGGTCAAGCTAAGATCTTATATAGTAGCCACATTACCTTACAGCTCTTAAACCTGACCCCAAAGTTGATGAAAGCTAACACACCGTAAGCCTTCTTAACAACACTATCAATCTGTACAGCAGTTTTGATTATCCCAAGATGTCTGTTTGCACACACTGCTTAGAGACCTCCCATTAACAATGTATTCTGCATTAAAATTTTACAGACCAAAATGAACCATTTTACTCTTTTCTGGGTTGAACTCCATTGGCCACTTCTCAGCCTAGCTCTGCATCCTATCAGTAGACCTTTACACATCGTGGGTGAGCAGTGATCCTACTTGGATATGGGTGAAATTCCCGGGAAGACAGGACCTCTCAGGCCTTGCACACCACAATCCAAATTCCCTATAATTTTCCCTCCCCACCAATTTGGTCGGGGAGGGGCCCCACCTCTAGTGATAATGTGTTACACACTCACAGAAGTAAGAGGCTACTCTAACCAGAGTTCTCAGGATCTCAGAATTGGATGTCATTCCCCATTGTTCATTCAAACCGACCTTCACTGATGAACTGGATACAGGGTTTTTATTTCATCATCACATGAATACATGTGTCTTTAAAACATTTCCTTACCCAGTTCTCCAATCGGCATTGAATGAGATTCAGATTTGGTGATGTGGTCCAAACGTTTAATGAGATTCCTCCGGCCATATTTTGCCACCCCAGGCTGTCCATCACCCTCCTTCTGCCCCCAGCCATCTGTCACTCACTCTCCCCCCAACTTCGGCTGTCGCAATGGCAGCACAATGCAGGTTCAATGGCCGACTTTGTTACTTATAATGCTTCACACAGCAGGAACCGGGAAATGCAGAGCAGTTCCAGATGCATGGGAGATTATGGGTTACAAGGACAGCTATTGATTCCGCATTGAGCTGCCGCTGCGAGGCACCAGAGAGGCCCAGAAACAGCCCGCTGCTGTCAGGATTTCTGTCGTATGATTCTTTATTTTAATCACCTATGTGACACAGCACACAAGTGCTAACATCATGACACTTCCTCTGCTCGGCCATTTGCCGATTCACACCACAGGGAGAAGATGACCCAGGGAAATTACGGTGCAATTTTCCTAGAGCGACATTTTCAGACTGTTGGTTCATGGGAGGGTCCCCAGGAAAGTTTTCCGGGGATCCCCATTTTACACGGCATTGTGAAAAGGCCTAATGTCTCTCTGTAACCTCTTACAACCTTCCAGACTATCCACAACACCACCAACCTATGCATCATCCACAAACTTAACCCACCCTTCCACTTCTTCATCCAAGTCATTTATAAAAATTACAAAGAGGACGAGGGGCTGCAGAACAGATCCCGGTGGAAACTATTGGTCACTGATCTTCATGCAGAATGTGAACCATATACAATCACCTTCTGTCTTCTCTAGCAAGCCAAATCAATATCTTCAACAAGGCCTCCTTGCTTTCTGAAAAAGCCTTACATGGGAAACCTTATCAAATGCCTTACTAAAAATCTATGTATACAATATCCACTGCTCCATCTTCATCGTGTTTTGTTACATCTTCAACGAATTCAAGCAGAATTTTGACACACAATCTTCCCCTGATGAAGCCATGCTGAATATCTCAAATCAGAATATGCCTTTCAATATGCTCAAATGATTCAGTCCACTACAAATCTTCCTCACAATTGCAAAGGTCATTTTCTCTGCTCAATATTGAAGCAAAGTATTCATTAAAGACCTCCGCTATGTCTTCCAACTCCATGCACATATTTCCACTATCACCCCTAATTGGTCCTATCCTCACACAACTCATCCTCTTGTTCTTCTCATACTTGTAGAATGCCTTGGAGTTTACCTTACTCCTTCCCGCTAAGGCCTTCTCATGGCCCCTTCTAGCTCTCGAAAGACCTATCCAAAGCTCTTTCCTAGAAATCTTGTAATTCTTTAGATTTTTATCAGTTCCTTCTTAAACCTCTCACAAGCTTTTCTTTTTTTCTTAACTTAATTTTCTAGATCCCATGCGCACCCTGGTTCTTTCACCTTACCAACCTTTCCCTGCCTCAACTGCAGACATGAGGGGCTGGTGGGGGCCATTGAACTACAAGTGGATGCTCTGTAGCTGGCACTGGAAGTCCAGTCCATATGACTGGCGCACAGAGGTGCGGCATGAGCAAGAGTTTAAGGTTCCTGTACTCCGTACCCACACAGTACAGCAGCCACTGATCTCAGCCAAATGAGATTTGGAGGCCAAGGAGACCTTACTGTAATGGTATGGTATTGTATGTACTGGCCAGTACAGGCACAGGCTGGCCCACCCTCCTGATGACATCCTCTCCTAGATTCCTCCCTGAGACCCAGGCCATAAAGGTCGAGTCACCTCTTCCTTCCCTGCACTTCCCTAGCTTGGACCCGGGCCAGCAGTCTTGTGTGTAATAAAGCCTATAGTTCCCCTCAGTCTTTGTCTCTGTGATTATTGGGGCAGCTGGTAGTGCCCAACAATTTATTACACAGAATTATTTTAACATCTCCAGTAATGAAGAAGTTGCTGTGCCCCGATCGGCTAGAGGTAGAACCCAAGTCCCAGGTGGATCCGAGCTCTTTGAACAGTGGGTGAACTGTTTCAATAACTTCCTCGAGGCCGCCGCTGGAGTGGTCGATTCGGACGAGAAGAGGCTGAAGGTCCTACGGGCAAGAGTCGGTCAGAAGGCTTTCCAGGCCATCCGAAGCAGCACGACCTACACTGAGGTGATGGCTGAACTACAGGCGCTATACAAGCCCAAGGTTAACGAAGTCTACTCCCGCTATCTGCTGGCGTCCAGAAAACAGCAGCCTGGTGAGTCAGTTGAAGAGTTTATTTGATCCCTGGTCACACTGGGAAAAGACTGTTTGGAGAACTCCACAGCCCCGATATCGATGGCCCAGTGCTTGGTCTGGGATGCCTGTGTGTTGGGGTTGAAGTCGGATTATATCCAAAAATGTCTCCTTGAGGAGGATCAACTCCCACTAAAAAGAGCGATCTGACTGATAAGAACCTTAGATATGGCCCAACCCCACGCGGAGTTGATCGCGAGCAGAAGCGGGCCTACCACGTACGTACCGCCACGAGGACCACAGTCCTGGGAATCAGCATCAGGGGTGACTGACCCGACTATAGCTGCGGTGACACCGGCATCGTCGAGATGCAACTTCTGCGGGCAGGCTAGGCACTTGAGATGCCTCTGCCCCATGGAAGGAGCCACCTGCTCGGGCTGCAGGAAGAAGGGCCACTACCAGAAACTTTGTAGGTCTAGAACCCTGTCCAGGAGCAGCGCGGCTACCTCTAGCCGATCGGGGCGCAGCAACTTCTTCATTACTGGAGACGTTAAAATAATTCTGTGTAAAAAATTGTTCGGCACTACCAGCTGCCCCAATAATCACAGAGACAAAGACTGAGGGGAACTATAGGCTTTATTACACACAAGACTGCTGGCCCGGGTCCAAGCTAGGGAAGTGCAGGGAAGGAAGAGGTAACTCGATCTTTATGGCCTGGGTCTCAGGGAGGAGTCTAGGAGAGGATGTCATCAGGAAGGTGGGCCAGCCTGTGCCTGTACTGGCCAGTACATACAATACCATATCATTACAGTAAGGTCTCTTTGGCCTCCAAATCTCATTCGGCTGAGATCAGTGGCTGCTGTACTGTGTGGGTACGGAGTACAACCAAAGAATTTCCAGTACCGACCACGGGCGTAGTGAGGGGGCACCATCTTACTCGCTACCACCCGCATCCTCTACACCGCGGCCTACCTAATCTATGATGTAATTTCCGCCCTTGACGACACCACTCTGCCTTCTTCTCAACAATGGCAGTGTGGTCAACATGGAGGCCGCCATCTTGGGTGTCGGGCCTCCCCACCGACGAGGAGGAGGAGCTACCTGTCAGTCACCCTGAACCAACCCAGCCCTCACCCGATCATGAACTCAATGATGCAGCTCAAGGTGAATGGGCACAAGACGAACTGCCTCTTTAACAGCGGCAGGACTGAAAATTTTATCCACCCGAGGTGGTCCGCAGACTCTCCCTTCCCGTCTGGCCGATGACCAGATGGGTATCGATGGCGTTGAAGGACTAACAGACTTGTATTCCGGGGTACTGTGTAGCATCTCTGACGGTGGGGGAGGGGATTGTTACAATTATTTCGTATCACTGATCATGCCCCAGCTCTGCGCGCCGATCCTCCTGGGCCTCGACTTCCAGAGTCAGTTCAGGAGTGTGACGATGGCGTTCGGGGGCCCCCAACCACTGCTCACCGTTCACAACTCCCAGCTTACGGACTCCACTCTCCAACCAAGCACCAAGTCTCCAGCACCGTCCTGCAGCCTCACCACCTTGCAGGTGGCCCCTCCGTCACTATTCGCAAACCTCACCCAGGACTGTAAACCAATCGCCACCAAGAGTAGGCACTATATCACTGAAGGTATGGAGTTCATCCGGGCTGAGGTTCAGCGACTCTTGGCGGAGGGGATCATAGCCCCTAGCTCCAGCACCTGGAGGGCGCAGGTCCTCGTGGTCAGAGGAGCAGGCAAGCCCCGGATGGGGCCATCAACCGCTTCACCCAATTGGATGTGTACCCTCTACCCCGGATAGCCAACTTGATCAACAAGGTCATGCAATATAGAGTCTTTTCGACCACTGACCTCAAATCAGCTTACCATCAACTCCCCCCTCCTCCCGAGCGACCGAATCTACACGGGATTCGAGGCCGACGGCAAACTATTTTACTTGCTGCGGGTGCCTTTCAGAGTTACTAATGATATATCTGTTTTTCAGAGGGTTATGGATCGGATGGTGGAGGAGCACAAGCTGACAACGATGTTCCCATAGCTTGACAATGTCACCATCTGCAGCCACGACCAACAGGACCACGACGCTAACCTCGCAAAGTTCTTACGTACGGCCAAGCCCCTCAACTTGACGTACAATAAGGACAAGTGTGTGTTCAATGCAGATCGCCTGGCCCTTCTCGGATGCGTCATGGCACATGATGTCATTGCCCCAGACCCTGACCGCATGCGACCACTAATGGAGCTACTAGACCTAAAGGCACTGAAGAGGTGCCTAGGGCTGTTTTCCTATTATGCACAATGGGTGCCCAATTACGCCGATAAAGCCCACCCCCTGATTAAGTCCACATCCTTCCCAGGCTGCTTTTCACCAGATCTGAGGAGACATCGCAAAGGCCACGATGCATGCCATGGATTAATCCATCCCGTTCCAGGTGGAGAGCGATGCCTCCATCTTCGCATTGGCTGCCACACTTAACCAGGCAGGCAGGCCGGCCCGCACTCTGCACGGACCCAAAGTACGACACTCCTCCATCGACAAGGAGGCACAGCGATCATTGAGGCAGGGTGCCACTGGCGACATTACCTGGCCGATAAAAGGTTTACCCTGCTGACAGACCAGAGGGCCGTGGCCTTCATGTTCAATACAAAACAGCGGGGTAAAATAAAAAGTGACAAGATTCTTAGGTGGAGGATCGAGCTATCCACCTATAATTACAAAAATCTTGTATCGGCCAGGTAAACTCAACGATCCCCCAGATGCCTTATCCCGGGGGATATGTGCCAGTGCGCATCTCGACCATCTCCAGGCCCTACATGACCATCTGTGCCACCCCGGAGTCACAAGGCTGTACAACTTCATTAAGACTCAGAACCTCCCTTACTCCGTAGAGGATGTCCGGTCCACGACCAGATGCTGCCAGATCTGCGCGAAATGTAAGCCGCAGGTCTACCGGCCACAAGCCCCTTTGATCAACTCAGTGTCGATTTCAAAGGCCCCCTTCCAACCTCAAATAGGAATGCCTACTTCCTGATGGTGGTGGACAAGTTCTCCAGGTTCCCCTTTGCTATTCCCTGCCCGGATATGACCTTGATGATGGAAATCAAGGCACTGTGCAGCATCTTCACCCTGTTCAGGTACCCTGACTATATTCACAGCAACCCAGGGTCCTCATTCATGAGTGGGGAACTGTGACAGTACTTCCTTGCCAGAGGCATAGCCACCAGCAGGACCACCCGCTATAACTCCAGGGGTAATGGCCAGGTGGAAAGGGAGAACGCCACCATCTGGAAGGTCGTGCTCCTGGCCCTCAGGTCCAGAAACATGCCAGTGTCCCACTGGCAGAACATTTTGCCCGAGGCACTCCACACCATCCGATCACTGCTGTGCACCACTACTAACACCCGCATGAATGCCTCTTTGCTTTCCCTAGGAGATCGGCAAACAGTTCCTCCATCCCTCCTTGGTTGACAACCCCAGGGCCAGTCCTGCTACCGAAGCATGTCAGGGGCCATAAGATGGATCCATTGGTGGAAGCGGTGCACCTCATTCACGCCAACCCCCAATACGCTTTCATGAGGTACCCTGATGGCCACGAGGACACTGTACTGATTCGAGACCTGGCAAGGGCCGGAGACCCCGAAACAGCCCTGCCTGCCACTGACCAGCCCATGGATCTGATCACACTACACAGGAGCACAATCCTGAAGTCCGAGCCTGCTTGGCTCCTCAACCCAGGAGTCAAACCCCCCGAGAGACATCAGACCGCCCATTCCCCTGGGAGTCCCCATCATCATGCCGAACCAAACTGTTCCCACCCTGGCCTCTCCCGTGACAGCCTCCCCCCCCACTCCTCTGAGGAGCAGCACATGGACACGCCGGCCCCTCGTCACTCCGGCAGAAGGAGGAAGTCACCTGTGCGACTGAACCTCTAGTCAGAGAGAGAGTTTGCCTTTTCCCATTATTTTTCTCTTTTTTCTTTCTTCTTCCTCTCTCTCTCCCCTTCCTCGTTATTGTTCCCTGTGGCCTCTATTGAAAAAGAGGGAGTGACTGTAATGATATGGTATTGTATGTACTGGCCAGTATAGGCACAGGCTGGCCCACCCTCCTGATGACATCCTCTCCTCGACTCCTCCCTGAGACCCAGGCCATAAAGGTCGAGTCACCTCTTCCTTCCTTGCATTTCCCTAGCTTGGACCTGAGCCAGCAGTCTTGTGAGTAATAAAGCCTATTGTTCCCCTCAGTCTTTGTCTCTGTGATAATTGGGGCAACTGGTAGTGCCCAACACTTACATTGCATCAGGGTTACAATGAGGGATTATTACTTTACAGTACCCAGGTGCATGAAGCTCTCAGTGCTTCCTGTGTCAAATAAACAGTTCATAGTGTTGCCATTTACATCGACGCTCATCAATGCTATCTCCAGTTGGTGAAGGCTGTCTTGGTCGAGTGCAATGGAGGTGAGCATCTGTGTTGGTTTGGGGATGCTCGCCAAGATGGCTGCCCCCATGTTGTGCACGCAGTGCTGTCCCTTGCCGCCAGAGGTGGAGCCGAAAGTGGTGCTGCCCAGCTTGCTATCCCTAGGGCCCTGTCAATCTGTCCCCGGTCACAGGAAGTGACACCTGAGGTGAAGCTGGAAATGGGGTGGTCCAAGATGGAGATGGCTGTCGGCCCTACACAGCGCTGCTGGAGGAAGGTTGGGACCTACACACTTTCTCATAATGCCCTTTGGTGCAGGGCTGGCGCTCTTTGAGCTCGGCAGCTCTTCCGGGGGTGCTTCCATGGCCTGCAGAAGTTGTCCAAACGAACAGCACCCAAGGAGGATCTCAACTCCTCATCAGCCAAGTTGGATTTTGGAGCCCCACTCATTGTACCTGTGGAGTTTGTGCCCGCAGCATGCAGACTGGAGATGCCATCGACTGAAGTCTTAAGCAGACTGCGGGAGCAGCTTGGAAAATTGCCCCAAGTTCCTACACCAAGGCTTGAATCAATGACATTCTATTCCAAAGGAACTTCGGGACTGTGAGGTGCACATGGGCTACCGCTACAGAGGACATATGAGGGCCCCTTCAGAGTGCTACGAAACAATCATACAACTTCTGTACTGGACATTGGGGGGCATTCAGAGGCATTTACAATTAACTGACTAAAGCCCACTTATTTCAACCTTGATCGGCCCTTGCCATGACCCCCGATGTGAAGGTGCAGACGACTGTCGAAGAATGGCACCAGAGATTTAGCCTTCTATCACCGGTTCTGGGGGGAGGGGAGGGAGGGAGGAGGGTGGGCTATGTGGTGGCTCACTGGAGGCTTAATCGAACTGGCTTGGGAGCTTCTGAGTAACATCATGACGTCACAATGCGATAACGTCATATGGAATGCGTGGGGTATTCAAAAGCTGCAGGTAACTGTTTGAGTAAAGGACTTTTACTGAACTTCGAATCGACTACGTCTGATCATTTTCTCATTCTTCATTTTGCACTGCAACACAGTTGCTACAATACCTTAAATTGGAAGTGTTGACCTAGTGAAACTGCATCACAATAAGTTTGTGTGCAAGACAGCAGTACTGGACTGCAATAAATAATGGATCAGTGTAAAGTTCTGCAGTTGGGTTCCTCACAAGTTAGGGTATGCGGAATCAAGTTGCTGACACCCCTATTCTCCTTGTACCCCCACCCCTCCACTTCACAGCCAAGTCAAAAACTCAGTGTAATTGTTTTCACTTGCTTGGATGACATAACAGTCAAGATAATCAGGACAAAACAACCCCTTTTTTTGGTATTCTAAACATTAATTTCCACCACCACTGCATGCATATTAAGGCCACATTTACTACCTCCCAAATCTGTGAACTCTAACACCTGAAAGGGCAACAGCAGCAAGTCAAACATCATTCTGGTTTAGAAAGATATGTCTCTTCCATAATCATTGGACCTATTATTCAGTTTTTGTTGTAGATTCTTTTTGTCTTCCTAATATATATACCTGCCTAATTTTTTATGATCAGCAGTCTTCAATAGAATACTGTTGCTCCCTTTGTCTAAATCAATCATAGAGTGTAAATAGTTGAGACCCCCCAGAAGTGTTCCCTGTGGGAAACTAGTGGTTGCAATTTTCTGATGTGAAAATGAAAAATTCAGATCTAGTTTTTGCATTCTGTCAGTTATTTGATCCTCTATTTATGCTATTAAATGATCTCAATGTCATAAACCCACATCTTGTGCAATAACTTTCCTCATAGCATCTTATCAATTGTCTTTTGATACTCTAAATATACATCACAGGTTTCCCATTATCCATGGTATCACTTACAGTCACAAAGAGTTCCACAACTAATACAACATTATTTCCATGTCATAAAATCTTGTATAAAGGTAAACATTCATGCATGTTTCATGGTGGTTGTCTCACCTTTCACCCAGCAACTATGGGCCTGCTTCCAAGTCTCATGTAGGATCCATCCAATTTCATTTAAAAAAATTTTTTAAGCCATAGCAAAACTATGTTTCTCAATATTCTTTCTAAAAAAGTTGACATACAGCTCTGCTGGAGACCATCATGAAACTGAAAAACTTGACTGGTTAGCTTGTGGCTGTTAACTCTTTCCTATAGGTATTCCAACCAGACTTATTTGATACCCCAGCAACTAAACATGGATCTTGGATTGTTTTTAACATGATTCATGCTTTTATTTTGCAGATTCACATCAGAAAGGAATTAAGGAATGCTAGCTTTTGCATGGAGTAAAGATGTTCAATGGCGATATAAGCTACACTTTTTTTAATTAAAGCTGAAGCAGGTAAGGTTAATGGTATCACATAAAACTTAAATGTTAACAAACTGCTCAAAATATTGCATTTGTCATGCACTGTCTGCAAATTTTCTAGTGTGATAATGCAGTGGTGACCACTTCGCCAAACACCTGCACACAGTTTCTAGACTAAACTAGAAGTCCTGTTGCTAGCCATTTTAATTCCCCTCACCACTCACATACAAACATGTCTGTCCTTGACCTTATCCATTCCCAGGTGAGGCTAAATGTAAATTTGAGCATCAACCCATAATATTCCTGAAGGATACCAATGGCATGAATGTTGGATGACCTTCCCACCAATATTACATTCTGCTGTTTACATCACTTTGTTTTAATTTTTCTCTTTAACATCCCCCCCCCCACTGATGTCTTCCCCTACCAATTTCTCCAACCCTCACATCTCCTGTCTAATACCCTATCACCTCTCCCAGTCCCCCTCCTATCCTCTTTATACACTTGATATTTCTCTTCTCTATGTTATTCTCAATAAAGGATTATTACGAGCTCAGAGGATCCAAAAACCCAGCAGCAATATATATTCACCAAGACAAATGGTTACTTAAACAAATGTTGCTTTTAATTATATTTAAGCATGAAAACAGGATCAAACTTTATATTTTCACTATTAACTTAACCTAATTTAACCCCCTTCTAATTCTAAGCGTATGTGTATGTAATGTGTGTGTAAGTTCAGAAAAGTTCTTTGATTCACAGTCCAATCTCACTTCTCACTCCTCCAAGTTCACTGGTTGCAGTCAATTCTTATACTGTGCACAGAATTTAACATTTATGAAGTTCAACAGACTTTGGTGCTAGAAAGGTAAATGGTTACTGCTCAGGAAGTTTCTTGATTTTTTTGAGAGAGATTTGTTGTTCGATGCACAGCCACAACTGATTCCTTGTAACCAGCCGCTTTAGTGTCTTGCCAAAGAAACTTGCCCCATTAAGGTTTTCCAGATGATAACCTCTTTCTTTCAGATCCCCATAGAGTTCCTTTTTGTTGCTCTTATTTCAAGTGAAACATTAGTCAGCCAGTCCTTTCCTCTTTCATGAACCACAAGGGCTTTGACTAGGCTGAACTAAGCACTCACAACCCGTCTTCCAAATGGGGTTTTTCCACAAGCTTGCCAGGTTGTCCTGTTCCAGTCCCAGCTGCTGCTGCTGTCTGTAGCACTGCATAACTAATCTCTCTCTCTCTCTCTCTCTCTCTCTCTCTCTCTCTCTCTCTCATTCTCAAAGAGAAAAACCTGTTTGACACTCTCTTCTTGGAAAACCACATGACCCTCCTAGAACAGCAAGTTCCACTCCAGACAGCCTGCAGCTCCAATGAGTTATTTCATCTGTTGCCTTTTTGTAAACAACAATCCATTAGTGAAGTCTCTTGGGCAATCTCTTGGGTAGGAAGTTAAAAAACAGGACCTCCAAGGTAGTAATCTCTGGATTGCTGCCGGTGCCACTCGCTAGTGAGGGTAGAAATAGGAGGATGTGGAGAATGAATGCGTGGCTAAAGAGATGGTGCAGGGGGAAAGGGATAAGATTTCTGGATCATTGGGATCTCTTCTGGGGAAGGTCGGACCTGTACAAGAGGGACAGACTCCACTTGAACTGGAGGGGGACCAATGTGCTGGCAAGCAGATTTGCTAGAGCTGTGGGGGAAGGTTTAAACTAGATTGGCAGGGGGGTGGGGAACAGAGTGTGAGAGCAGAGTCAAGGGAGCATGGCCACCTAGATAGGAATAAAAACGATAACAAAGGTAGGATGGAGATTAGGGTAGAAGGTAAAAAAGAGAATATATGTGAGGGTCATTCTCTGAGATGCATATATTTTAATGCAAGAAGCATAGTGAACAAGGTAGATGAGCTGAGAGCATGGATAGATACTTGGGGTCACGATATTGTGGCAATTAGTGAGACCTGGCTACAGGATGGGCAGGACTGGCAACTTAATATTCCAGGATACATTTGTTTTAGATGTGATAGATCAGGGGGTAAAAAAGGAGGAGTTGCTCTGCTTGTTAAGGAGGACATTACTGCCATGAGGTGGCAGGATGGTATGGAGGGATCGACCAGTGAGGCTGTTTGGGTGGCAAGAGGGTGCTAATAGGGGTGTATTACAGATCACCAAATGGGCCAAGAAAATTAGAGGAACAAATTTGTAGGGAGATAACGTATATGTGTGAAAATCATAAGGTAGTGATCATGGGAGATTTTAACTTCCCACACATTGATTGGGATACCCATACGGTTAGAGGGCTGGATGGGCTGGAGTTCGTTAAATGTGTTCAGGATTGTTTTCTAAATCAGTTAGTAGAAGAACCGACTCGGGATGGTGTAATACTGGATCTCCTGTTAGGGAACGAGCTAGGTCAGGTAGCGGACATTAATGTTGGAGAACCAATTGGGTCTAGTGATCATAATTCTGTTAGTTTTAGGGTAGTTTTAGGGAAGAGCAAGGAGAGGCCTAAAGTTGAGGTTCTGGATTGGAAAAGAGCAAATTTTGAAGGAATAAGAAGGGATTTGGGAAGGATTGAGTGGGACAGGATATTTTCAGGTAAGGATGTTAATGAAAAATGGAGGATATTCAAAAAAGCAATTTTGAGGGTACAGAGTAGTTATGTCCCAGTGTGGATCAAAGGAAAGGCTGGAAGTCATAGGGAGGCTTGGTTTTCGAGGAATATTGGAAATTTGGTTAGGAGAAAAAGGGAGGTGTACAAGAGGTATAAAGAGCAGGGAGCTGAGAAGTTGAAGGAGGACTACAAGGAGTGTAGAAGGAATCTTAAGAAAGAAATTAGAAAGGCCAAAAAAAGGCATGAAGAGGCTTTGGCTGACAGAGTAAACATAAATCCAAAGGGTTTCTATAAGTACATTAAAAGTAAAAGATTAGTGAGAGATAAAATTGGACCCCTTGTAGATAGCGAGGGTAGGCTGAGTGAGAAGTCTGAGGAAATGGGTGAAATTCTAAATGATTTCTTTGCCTCGGTATTCACTAGGGAAAAAAATATTGAACCACTTGAAGTAAAGAAAAATAGTGGGGAGGTCATGAAGCATATAAGGATAACCGAGGAGGTAATGATGGCTGTGTTAAAAAAGATAAAGGGATAAATCTCCCGGACCGGACAAAATATTCCCTAGGACACTCAGGGAGGCTAGTGGACAGTTAGTGGGGCCATTAACAGAGATATTTAGGATGTCACTGGCCACGGGGGTGGTACCAAAGGATTGGAGGGTGGCGCATGTGGTTCCTCTGTTTAAGAAAGGGTCTAAATGCAAACCTGGGAATTATAGGCCTGTAAGTCTGACGTCTGTGGTGGGCAAGTTGATGGAAAGTGTTCTGAGGGATGCTATTTACAAATTTTTGGAGGTACAGGGATTGATAGGGAGTAATCAGCATGGTTTTGTCAGGGGTAGATCATGCTTGACAAACCTGATTGAGTTCTTCGAGGGGGTTACAAAAAAGGTTGATGAAGGGAAAGCTGTGAATGTTGTCTATTTGGACTTTAGTAAAGCTTTTGACAAAGTTCCCCACAGGAGGTTAGGAAAAAAGGTGGAGGCATTAGGTATAAATAAGGAGGTAGTGAAATGGATTCAGCAGTGGTTGGATGGGAGGTGTCGGAGAGTAGTGGTAGAAAATTGTTTGTCCAATTGGAGGCCGGTGACTAGTGGAGTTCCTCAGGGTTCGGTCCTGGGTCCACTATTATTTGTTATATATATTAACGATCTGGATGTAGGGGTGGAGAATTGGATAAGCAAGTTTGCGGATGACACAAAGATTGGTGGTGTTGTTGACAATGAGGTCGATTACCGTAGATCAGGGGTGTCCATCTCAAATTCACGTAGGGCCAAAATTAAAAATTTGGACTAAGTCGAGGGCCAAACTAAAGTTCACCCTTTGCTTGACCTAAGGGAAACATATTTGGTCCCTGTGGAGATGTAGTCAGCATTCACAGGCTGTATCCATTTTGGCCTGCATCAGGACTCAGCATTTCCTGCTCACTCCTCAGGCTCTAGGCCTCTATTCACCCTCGACCCACCATCCCTCTACCTGACCAGTCCTTTACCCAACCTCTACTCACCCCTCACTCCACTCGCTCTGCCTCTACCCACCCCATCCTATACACGCCCCTCTACTGCCTCTCCCCTCAACCTGTTCCTCCCTCTACCCATCTCTCACCCTCTAATTACCCCTCCCCTACTCACCCTGCCCCTCCCTTTACCTCTTCCCTATCCACCCCTCTTTCTACTCATCCCTCCCTCTAACTGCCCCTCGCACCACCATAACTTCCCCTGCCCATTACTCCTCACCTACACCCTCTGCCCACCCCTGCTTACCCACCCACTCAGGCCCAGTGCGCTGCCGATCAGCCTTTGCGGAACAGCAGGGGCCGTGCGTAGCCTGTCATGTCCGTCGCGCCGACAGGAAATCACAGGTGCTCGCCAATCCGCCGCACCGCTCTACAGGTGGGAGAAGTGACTGGTTGTGCGGGGAGCCTTCCAACTGGCTTGCCGGCTGATGACATCGACAGACTTCTCGTGTTACAATTTTGTTTTCCCCGTTCTCAAAGTCTGCACGGTAAACCTGCAACACTCTTGCTCCCTCCGCGTCCCGTGGATCTGATGCCCGGGTGTTGTTAGGATTCCCAGCAGATGGTTTGTGGAACTTTACCATTCTGGATTCCTTTTTGAGAATATTCTGGCCATCTTTTAAGGGGGGTGGTTTTAGGGGGGAGAGGATAGTTAGGGGGTGGGGAAGGATGTGCAATGAAGGGGGAGGATGGTGGGGGTGACATTACCAAAAAACAGCATCGGCTCTCGCTGCAGAGCGGGCCACCTCTCATACATTTTTGAAATTATCTTGCGGGCCAAATATAATTATATCGCGGGCCTAATTTGGCCCGCGGGCTAGAGTTTGACATGTGTGCCGTAGATTAAAAGGTGACTTAGGAAGGCTGGAGGTGTGGGCTGAGAAATGGCTGATGGAATTTAATACAGATAAATGTGAGGTGCTACATTTTGGAAAGGCAAATTTAAATAGGTCATATACATTGAATGGTAGACAATTGAGGAGTGCAGAGCAACAAAGGGATTTAGGAGTTATGGTAAATAGTACCCTCAAGGCTGATACTCAGGTAGATGGTGTGGTGAAGAAGGCATTTGGAATGTTGGCCTTCATAAATCGGAGTATTGAATTCAAGAGTAGGGAAGTTATGATGAAATTGTACAAGGCATTGGTGAGGCCAAATTTGGAGTACTGTGTACAGTTTTGGTCACCAAATTATAGGAAAGATATAAACAAAATAGAGAGAGTGCAGAGAAGGTTCACGAGAATGTTGACAGGATTTCAGGGTCTGAGTTACAGGGAAAGGTTGTGCAGACTGGGGCTTTTTTCTCTGGAGCGTAGAAGATTGAGAGGGGACTTGATAGAGGTGTTTAAGATTTTAAAAGGGACAGAGTAAATGTGGATAGGCTTTTTCAATTAAGAAGGGGAGATTCAAACTAGAGGACATGGTTTAAGATTGAAGGGGAAAAATTATAAGGGGAACATGAGGGGAAATTTCTTTACGCAGAGGGTGGTGGGGATGTGGAATGAGCTTCCGGCAGACATGGTCGAGGCGGGATCATTGGTTACATTTAAGGAAAGAATGGATCGTTACATGGATAGGAGGGGACTAGAGGGGTATGGACCGGGTGCCATTCCTTTTTTTTAAGAGATTCAATCTTTCAGGTGCTATGATAACACATGTGGATCTTCTTAACACGGATGGTTGTTTCGGCTCTACTGCTCCACTACTGTTAAGCACTGGTGGTGTTTCCTCTGTTGCTGTGCAGGCTGGATCTTCTCCATTTGTCTATTTCTGCAATGCCTCTTGTGTTTTCAGCAGGCTCTTTCAATTCCTCCTCAGTATTTAACCATCCTCTGTTCCTTCAATGTAGGATCTTGGATTTACTTTCTCTAGAACAGTAGCCTTTTTGTCCAAAGTGCTGGAATCTCTGAGTGTCACTGTGTCATGTTGTGCCAAGTGCCCTAAGCTTGTTGACTTGTCATAGTTTGCTTTTTGTCTCTATTGCAGGCGCTTTTGTTTCCGTTAGACATATTCAACATCTCTGTTCTTGTTTGGGTTTGCAGAGAAGGGAAGTGTAGTGCGTAGTTTATGTCCCATCAGAAGATCAGTGGGTGTCATGTTCAAGTGGTGAAGGTCTGTAACTCAATAGAGCTAGATAAGGATCTGAACCACTATCTCATGTTTTCTTGAGCAACTGTTTAACTATGTGAACTCCTTTCTCTGCTTTACTGTGGATGCAGAGGACATGAAGTCACATGTTGAAAATCATACTCTTTTGCAAAGTTCTGGAACTCTACAACTGTAGCATGGTCCATTGACACTGTAAACAATTTGAGGAATTCCATATTTTGCAAAGATCAATTTCATATATTTGATCACACAAAGAGCAGACATGCTAGGAAGTAGCACATTCTCCTGATAGTTTGATAGATAATAAATAACCAGCAAGTAATTTTTCCTATCCATGTGTAACATATCAGTCTGAACTTTCTGCCATGGTTCTGCTGGTACGTCAGTTATTATCATGGGTTCCTCTGTCTGCTTTGCGTGATGTTTCAAACAGGTCTCACAGCTTGAAACCATCCTGTCAATGTCAGCATTTATCCCTGGCCAATAAACAGCAGTTCTGGCCTTTCTCTTGCATTTTTCCATTCCCAGGTGCTCCTCGTGCATTCTTTTCTGTATCTCTTGTCTCAGTGACTGCGGAATGACTATTCTGCTCTGTCTGAGTAGAAGCCCATTGACAACACTCAACTCAATTCTGATGTTGTAGTATAGCTGACATTCACCTCTAGGCCATTCTTCATTCAGATTCTTGATTACCCTCTGTAGAACTGTGTCTTTTTTTGTTTCAGCTGCGATCTGCTTGGATTTCATTTAAGATATAGGAAGTAATTCAATGATCAGGTTCATGTTAAGATTCACATCTGTCTATGTAGAACTATCAATGTGTGCTTCACTCTGCGCTGTTGCCCTGGATAATACATCAGTTGGCACAATTGGTGTACCCCCTCTTGGCTCGGCTTAAGTTTTCACATGCTTTGTCACCAAGCAGTGATTCATGTCTATCTGGGATTAATGTGAACCTGAGATGGTGATCTTTATCCTTAACTTTCACCTTGAGTTTACATGTACCTTTTGTGTCGATGCTCTGTCTATTGTAGGCTTTCAGGTGTACAGGATTTGCTTGGATGTATGGCTTTATCTTCATTGCCCTGATGTCACACTCACAGATCAAATTGACCTTTTCCCCTATGTCCAACTTGAAAGGAATATTTTCTCCATTTGTATGTAAAGACACAGCCCACTTATCCTGCTCGATTCTGTCCACACTTGGCTGTTCAGTGTCTGTTGGTTTAGAATCTTTCTGCACTACCATGCCAACGAAAGGTGTATCACTGTGAGCAGTTTCTTCTGTAGTGTGTACAGTTTCACTTCTATTTTGTTTCCCTTTGGAAAAATATTGCCTTTGCACTTATTACAGACTTTTCCATAGGCTGGGCATTGTTTTGGAGCATGTTGAGTGCCACATCGTTTGCAATCGGATGTCTCTCCATCTTTTTGTTGTTTCATATGTCTCATTTTTTGTTTATGTGTGTGTCCAGACACCGTGGCTATGACTATGCCTTCAGTCTCACTTATAATTAGCTAACTATCACTGAACTTTCTCACGTGCTGCACATCTATTTCACTGGCGTGGCATATCTTCACTGGTCCAGCTAAGGTAAACTCTATCTCTCACAGTAACCTCTCTCTTACTTTCGTATCAATAATCCTGAACACAATTTGATCATGGATCATTGAATCTTGCAGCAACTCAAAATTGCATATTCTTCCTTTTAATTTCAAGTCTGATAGAAAAGTATCATAATTTGATTACTTAGGCAGGGTTACTCTGGGGGTTTGCTATCCAATGTCTGAGAGCCGATACACAAATCTTTACAATTTATTTGCTGGTTGAGCATGTTTAGTGGGAGGGGTTGGATATGTATGTATTTTTTCTTGTTTTTCCTTTTTCTTTTGTTCTTATTTTTGTTTTTTTATATATAACTAGAAGAGATTGATCTATTTAGATAATCCCAATGTATATCCCAATATTAGAATATGAGGTGAATTTATAAAGATTTTTTACTTTTTTTGAAAATTATATGACAATGTATAATTTATATGTGACTCATATTCTGTAAAAGCCATATAATTAATATTTAAACAATATATACATGTAATATATCTCTCTATCAAATTAATAAAAATATTTTTTTAAAAAAGAAATAAGTATCAAAGCTCTTTCCCTGCGGCTGTCTGTGCGAGTGAAACACATACTCTTGAATTTTTCATTTATATTTGGCGAACAGTGTTCATCAATCATCTTGATACCTTTGTTGAACTTACATGGTCTTCTGCCTTGGGAAAAACAAGTGTATTGAAATCCTCTTGTGCTTGAGGTCCCACCATGTTAAGTAACAGTGCAATCTTCAATACATCAGGTTTGCTATCGAGTCCCATGGCTCGCAGGTACATCATGAATCTTTGTTAGAACAACCTCCACTCGTGGTTGACATTTCAAGTCCAATTTACAGCATCAGACTTCCCATTTCTGTGCTGATTCACCCTCTGCACACTCCTGGTGTTTCTTCTACTCCTCTTTTATTGTAATAAGGAAACTTGGGTTCTTTTAAAACAACTGTATCAGCTATAGAACTCATTTGCAGCTGTGTGGAGGCATCCATATTGCATCCAACCCAAGCTGCCACCTAATTAGTCTCCGACTCCCTCTAGTGGTCAGGATGACCACCAGCAGTCTTTCATGACAAGGGGTGGTTGATGCCTGTTACTGTTGCTCTCTTTGGTCCTGGAATGATGGTGGCTTTCTTGAAAACCATCTGGACGATGGATTGCTGCCGTGATGTGTTGAAGCTGTCTTTAAGGATCTCTGTCAGTGAAGGCTTGGATTCACCACAGATTGCAAAGTTGTTAGCTAAAATAAAAACAAACTGCTGGAAGAATTCTGCCACAATCTTTCAAGATTCTGCACCAGCCATTTTGTTTAGAGGTTTCATTACAGTTGTTCAGGGTATCATTTGGAACACAGTTTAAGTTCCTTTACCTAAACGAAGGAGAGAGCAGCACTGAAGGTGTGGTGATGCCACACTCCTACTAGCCTACTGCAGGCGGCAACCCCTGTGCCCACAGATTGGCAACCTGGGAGGCTGGCCCCCACCTGCCGGCTGTCAATCACCGGCCCATATCAAGACTTGAGCAGGGCCCTCTGGGGGGCGTCGGCAAAGGATACAAGTTTAAGCTCATTGTTCTCTATTAAAATAGATCTGCATGATGTTCATATTTCGAAATAAGAATATACCAGGATGTGCTTGGTTTAAGCGACGATGACAGATAAATACTTATATCCTGCGGATTCAACGAGCAACTTCTTCCCACGTCAACCAGAAGAAAAGACCAGCGAGGCATTGATCCGGTTGCTATGCAACGCCCGGGGACGGCCCACTTCCGGCCGTGACGTCACGCAGCGCCCGTCGCCGTGTGCCTCCCGGTGTGGACTGTCGATCCAAGTCGGGGAGGGAGGGAGGAAACCATTTCCCGCAGCCTGCGAGCGGATGGAATTTGCCAGTTGAGGCTGGGCGGTTGGTGTGGAGAGGAGTCCAGGCAGGCGGGGGGAAAGTTTGCGAGGAGGGATTGGGGTGGGAGTGAAGGCCGCGGGCATCAGCAGGCTCATCCATCCACTGGAATATTCGGTTTAAATGCGGTTCGGGTCCAGAATGATGCCGGTAAGTTTTGTTTCAAGACATTTAAAGTTATGTGAACAGCCGCCAGGTAATGAATGTGTTGATGATCTCATGGGCAACTGACGTGGAAGTTGAGGCAAAGAAGGGAACTTTTCAGTGGGTGCAGGATTTTTCACCTTTCAGCC
The DNA here is from genome assembly GCF_036971445.1 of Narcine bancroftii. Lineage (NCBI taxonomy): Eukaryota > Metazoa > Chordata > Chondrichthyes > Torpediniformes > Narcinidae > Narcine > Narcine bancroftii. The sequence continues at coordinate 32,951,804 of NC_091472.1, forward strand.
CAGGCGATCGCATCTCCCAATTGCTTTGTCTGGGCCTCTCTCGGTCCACAGCAAGTTAAGTGGCCTTTTGAAGTTCATTTCATGGCCGTATTGCTTTGACGAAGCCCTTTAAAAACCGTACCGCATTCTGGCACTTCTTGATTTGTGTCCTCTCCGAGATTGATGGTGACCAGACATCACGATGCTAAACTGTGTGAAGATTTTTGAAACCTGGTTCTCTGACTAATCCACCAAGCTTGTAATGATTTATAAATGGAAACCTATAGGTCTGAAGATAACTCCAATCGATGTCATTTATTGATGACAGGATTAGATTCTTTATTTTAAAAATCTGATCGCGACTTGTGTCTATATGCCTATTCGTGTCTGGCTTACCGGAGTCGTTGCATTTTCTTGAAAGAGAACACATTTGACCAAAAGCACACAAAAAAATAGTGACAGCTATGACCTGATGCTCAAATGCGAACTATGGTGGGAGGAATAAGCAGTAGCTCAATAACGTAATATGGGTTCACTTCCTGTATTTTAGTGCATTTTCAGGGTTCAGTTTCTTTTTAAGGTGGCTTTTGTTGATCAACCCAGAGATAACATCTAAAGTGAAACTGAATGACATCTCCAGAAAGATGTGGCTTGCGTTACACACCGCAATGGTTATACATTGATAACTTGTGACATAGAGATCAAATGGCCTTTTTGTACACTTGGTTTATTTCACTGAACTTGATGTGGGGTTTGAGCGAGTTTTCAACCTCTGCTTTTTAATCAGTTAAATATTGAATTGTGGGATCCAAGTGTTGGTAAATCAGAGCCTTGGTATTGTGTGCCAAATTTAAATTGCGCACAAGGTGGGTGCAGTAAAATGATGTGTCAGAAGTGCATCCATGGGACTGCCTGTGATTTATGTTGCAGACCCCAATTGTTTTCTATATATTTAAAAGATATGTAAGCTCTGATGGTGTGTGGATTAATATGTATGCAAGGGTGTAGGGAGGGAGGGACTGTTTTGATTTTGTTTGTAAGATAAAGTTTAATATTTTGTGATATTGAACATTTTATTATATTTTTAAAAAAATCCAAAATAAAATAATCAAAATAAAAACTGGATAGATACATGGATGGGAGAAGTCTGGAGAGTTATGGAATAGGTGCAGATCAGTGGGACTAGCAGTATGATGTTTTGATCACAGACTAGAAGGGCTGAATAGCCCATTTTCTGTGCTGTAGTGTTCTATGTTTCTATGGTCATATGCACAAGTACAACGTGGTTTAGAAGTTCAGTTTGATATTTCTTTGAAAGGTGAATTAGAAGATCCATTGTCATTTAAAATTGTGTTGCCACTTGACTTGTCCGGTAACATTTTTAATACACTAAATACGACTAAAGAAAATAAAAAAAGTCAATTTAATTTGATTTTGTGTTGATTAGAAGTGTGAACCCTAATAATTATACTCAAAATGCCAACATCTGAAATCTGTAATGGGAGGGTATCTATCAAATATATAAACAATAGGTTTGCTTTCAATTCAAAAATGTTGTGGAAGAAATAGAATATACTTTCATGACCTTTTTGTTACTTTTTTTGTGTTTAGCATGAGAGATGACCTGTTTGTCTTTCAGTGATGAATACAAATTGCAACATTGGCTGCACTAGGTGTCATCTGGATGACCAGAAATCCCAAATGAAATGATTGGACAATTTGAAAGTGCATTTGTATTGTGCATATTTAACATTTTATTGCATAGCATAGGGAATACTGTATATGCTTTAGATCATGTGTAGAATTGGAAATTTTTGAACTCTGAATTTGGATTAAATGAAGGCATACAAATAATGTTGTTTCTCTTGCTAAATTGGTAGGACTCTCAATGACCTGTAATCTATAGAATTTCAAGTATTCAACCACTCACTTCAACATAACTTTGCATTCCCTTTAAGAGATCTATGCACATCTATATCAAAAGCCCCTGTCACACTTGCTTCCCACTAAATTGGCTGTTCAGTGTCCTGGGAGAGGAATGGGGGTTTGGCTTTTCACACTTGACCACTCCTAACTGGGACACTGCACACTTTCACACTAGCAATGAGCCATCCCCAGAGTTAGGACTCTTGTATCTTTTACCGGTTACATCGTGACACACTGAGCAATGGTTCACCTGTCCTAAATCCTGATCAATGTATTATGATCTGATATATGAACAAAATTAATCATGCCTAATTATAACATAATTAAGCTTTATGTACAGCACAGTATGAGCCCTTCAGCCCCTGTTGTTGTTGAACCGACCTATAGAAACCTTTATAAGGGATCATGGAAAGCTAGCATATAAATAGCAATAGTGGACAATTTTTAAACAGGTGGGAAAGTTAGTAGTACTTTAGCACACAATTTATACAGCGCAGGAAAGTTTGTAATGCTATAACGCACAATTTATATAGTGTTGGGAAAGTTGGTAGCACTATCACGTACAATTTATAAATGATGTGGTGGGGGGGAGAGCAATCATGGACCTGCCCTCCCAGAATTTTGTGTGGCAGGAAAAGGGCTGTATGCACGGCTGCATGCACAGAGGATTCATGGAGGGGTTTCTCTGCCGCTCGACATTCTAGGAAGTCAGGTCTGCCATTGCTTTTTCCCCCACAGTCTTTATAAATTGTGCGCTATAGCGCTACCAATTTTCCCACACAGTTTAAAAATTGTCCGTTATTGCTATTTATTTCCCTCTCTCCCTCTCTCTCTCACTGTGACTTATCCACAGCAAAGTTTATACCTTCATTTTTATCTTTCTTCACGTTCCTGCACTCACACAAAAACTTGGGTCACTTCAAACCCACAATAAATTTCCCATTTCACACTTGCTTGATTGCAACGCTGGCATCTGCAGATGCTGAGGATTGTACTAGGGGTCGAGGCCGTCACTTCCCGATGTGAGATGATGTCATCTGATGCCGGCGCGTTTATCTGATTCCGGTTGGCTGTTAATTCACTTGCAAGTGTGAAAGGGGCTAAAGTCTTTCTGTGGAAAGGTGCTATTTTAGCCTTTAGGCATGTAATTTTTTTGACAAGGTGTATAATTTCATAATGCTCTATACTGGAGTTTGTATGGCTCTTGAACACCCATTTGTGTTTATAGAAAAAGAAAATGACAGACAAGTCTACAGGGAGGCAGAATGATGGTTTAAGATTAAAGATTCCTTTGTCATGTAGTAAAACATAAAATGTAATACAGGTGCCTAACCTTTTTTTCTGGAAATCCAAAAACTGGCAACCTCCAAAAAGCGGCACTTCTTTGGTATATGATATTGCTCATCAAAGATGGAGTTTGGCACCAAACATGTCCCGACGCGACCTGAGCTCAACTCCCATGTATCTCGTTGTGTTCTGCTACTTTATAAGTCCTCTGAATCGCTAATACTGATGCCTGTGCAGCGTTGTGGTGCTTTCAGTCAGCCTGGTAGCGCCTCAATGGCCATCATCACTGCCCATAATCCCCCACACAGCTGAAACCGCTGTATCAGCACCAGTGCAGGGGCAGTTCTCCTGGTGCTGGTACAGCAGGGGACGGGGGGGGGGGGGGGGGGTGGGGAGAGAGAGAGCAGGCGATGTTGTGTAGCGATGGCAGCGCGACTTGGGCTGGCGAGGTTGGGGAGAGACGGCAGCGTGGCTCGGGTGGTCGAGGTGGGCAAGAGACGTCGATGTGACGGGCGGGAAAGGGGAGAAATGGCAGCGTGACTTGGGCAGGCAAGTGGGAGAGAGATGGTAGTGCAACTCAGGTGGGCGAGGGGGAAGGCAGACGGCAGCACAAATCGGGTGTGTGAGGGGGGAGATGATGGCAGTGTGACTCAGGCAGGTGAAGGGGAGTGAGTCAGCAGATGGGGAAACGAGATGGCAGCATGACCCTGGTGTACGGGGGTGGGGGGGTTGGGTGGGTAGAGATGGCAGCGTGACTCAGGCAGCGAGGTGGGGAGAGAGAGAGATGATAACATGACAGGCAGATGGGGGGGAAGAGAGAGAGATGGCAGCATGACGTGGGGGGGGGGGGAGAGAGAGACAACAGCCAACTCGGGAAGGGTGGAGATGGCATCGCGACTTGGGTGGACGTCAAGGGTTGGAAATCAAAACAGTTCCAAAAAATGGCTGGTGTCTGGTCCCGATGATCCTGGATAAAAGGTTAGGCACCTGTAATACACAAAAGTTGACAACTTTTGCTTCCTGCAAAAGCATACAGAGATGCCACTAGCATAACTTGGCACCTCCTGCAATAACAGAGAAGAAAAAGAAAGTCTTTTCAGAGTCTTGGGTGTCTGTGGATTCCCTCCAATTTCTCCACATCTTCTGCCGTGCACAGCCTCCTCTCCAATCCATGAGTGAAGTGAGCTCCCAGTTCAAAATCTCCAGAAAGATCAGTAAGCTTTCAGTGCTCAAGGTGTGGAGGTCCTTCAGCCACTGAGCCCTTTGCTAGTCTACTGCCTTGGTCACTTTCAAATTTTTGTTTGGGGATTGATGGAAAGTATGAAGCTTTTGGCATCTGAAAGATAAGGATAAGAATCTTTTTTGAAGATGGAAAAAAATAAGAGTTTAAGAGTGGCATTGAGGGATAAATTAAGGTATAATAGTTTACAAATATTAATTAAAAGATAACCTTGTACATGTTATGAGAAACCTGAAACAAACAATTTGTGGTTAAACAATTGCTAGGCTACTTATCAAAAAATGTACATCAGTCTTTACTGGAGAATACAATTATTAGAAAAGTACTCACTCTTCAAGTGGTTGAGAGCAAAAGAGAATGATAAGAAATAGGCAGAAGAAAAAAAATTACAATTTGATTGAAGGAGTGCAAAGCAAAACAAAATATCTACTATCCACGAACTCCCTACATATTTGGTCCTCCAATTTCCTTTAGTGCTCATTGCCTACTTATGAGTTCCACCCATATAACATCACTGGATAATAACCCAAGATTATCTTAACTCCTTATGCTCTCCCTCATCAGAAATGCAATTTCCCCCTTTTTTTTTAAACCTCCAGTTCTATCATACCTGTAGCATCTATTCCATGAAACATTGAGCTGCCAGTTTTATGTAGTGGCTTTCATATTCCAGTCCCATGCTGCTATCTGTGTTCTGAGTTTTATCTGCCCAATATGTTGGGCTTCTTGCATGAAAATAAATCCAAGTTAATTCATCAGACCTCTTTTGCTCCCTGTTTTGACCTGGCTGTCCTGACTACTGAACATTTTTATTCCCCCAGCATTCCCATCTGCTGTACTTCTGCTTTGGGTTTCACCCTCCTGACAATTCTCCCGAGTAGCTTCAGCAAATTTCCCTGAAATGATATTGGTGCCCCTCCAGTTCAGGTGAACTATTTCCATGGGTTTCATGTTATTGTGGGAATTTTATTAGATGTTTTCTGTGTCCACAAGTATCATGTCGATCGATGGGTTACTCTTCACTGCTTTTGACAAAAAATTCAACCAGATCCATCAGGCAACCTTTAAAACTATGCTTGTTTATTTTAACTGCAAAAATTTAGATATTTGATGACTCAAGAATGAATGTCATTGCATGTCACCCAACATCAGCAATATTTGAACTATTGTGTTAAAACTCTGGTGTAGAAACTATCTGATACTGGGGAATTTGGCGCCAATGAGTGGAACATGCAAACTGCATGTAAACAATAAGGGAACCTACCGGCTATCAACTTTCCATCCCTGACCACATCTTGGAGCTCACCATGTTTGGGTGAAAGTGAAAGTTCAGTACTAACCATGGATCAGGTATTGACATTTCTATTTGACCTGCTGTTGGATTCACATTGAGCCTTGCAGTGAGTCTTGTACTGAGGAATGAGACCAACCCTTCAGATTTGTCACGGGTAGCTCCAATACAAATAGCAACTCTTAATTTGAATGGAGTCGCTTGTAATTTTTAGATAGACTTTGTCTGATTTTTGCCGGTCTGAAGAATGTCCGACATCTCGGCATTGGCCTTTCAAACACAAACGACCAAAACGCCAATTCTCCATTTTTAAAAAAAAACCAAGTTTAGACAGCATACCAGAAGTGCACTTTACGTGTCATCGTACGTCATCGATACGTCCTAGTCATTAGCCTGTTGTTCATAGAATGCCTGTAGTTCACTTTAGACTGCAGGTGTTCAGGGAAATTTACAAGGGGTCAATGAGGTAAAAATGTCAGAACATTCTGAGCTTTTTACACAGTATGCGTTCCAGGAAAATGGAATATTTTCCTGAAATGCTGCGGCTGTGTATTTTTTTGAAAAAGTGATTCTTTGAGGGCTGGTGCTTGTCTCTTAAAATATTTTTTGGAGTTGTATGATTTTAGTTGAATTTAATAATTCATAAAAAGTTTAATTCAAGAAGTCAGAAATAAATTTTCTATTTGAAAAGCTGTTTCTCTGATTACAAAAAAAATAAACAAAAATGCTTCAAAAAACTGGTGAGCTGTCAAATGGTGTTAGGATGTTCTGGCAGTGGAGCTTCAGAATGATATTCAGATATGACAATATCTCATGAAACCACAGTAGTTGGTTGTATAAAGGAAGATGATGAATCGGTATACAGGAGGGAGATTAAAAATTTGAATGAATGGTGCACCACCAACAATCTTGCACTCAATGTCACCAAAACGAAGGAGCTGATTGTTGACTTCAGGGGTATGCAATCCAGTGATCATTTGTGGATCAGAGGTGGAGAGGGTGAGCAAATTTAAGTTTTTGGGAGTCACTATCTCATAGGATCTTTCATGGACCCAACTCACCAATAGCATCATGAAGAAAGCATGTTAGCTCTTCAGCTTCCTCAGGAATTTTCAGAAGTTTGATATGACTCCAGAAACTCTGGTAAATTTTGACAGATCTATGGTGGAAAATGTGCTGACTGGCTGCATCATGGTCTGGTGTGGGAACCAATAGCCCATAGCATAAAGCCCTCCAAAAGGTAGTGGACACAGCCCAGGAGATCAAGAAAGACGTATAGGTGCTACAAGACTCAAATCACTAGGTTCAGGAACAGCTCTGATCCCCCTCCTCCATCAGTCTCCTCAACAACAAACTCAATCCAGAACTCGTTTAAAGACTCTTACTTGTGCACTTCCTTGATTTTTTTTTACATTTGTTTACATTCATTATCTGCTTACAGTTATTTATTTGTTGACATGCACTTTGCACAGATTGTTATTGCACACCCCTAAGTGGTAATTCTGCATCACCCACAGGAAAAAAAATCTCAAGATTTGATATGTTCTCTGACAACAAACCTGAAATCAGCTATATGGGGGCTTGAGACCAGTTCTACCTCATACTGTTTGCAATTTCTTCTTAGTGTGGCCTTGGGGCAGAAGGTACAAAGGCCTGAAGACCAGCACCTCTAGGTTCAAGCAGAGTTCCTTTCCAACAGCTATCAAGCTCCTGAATCTCCCCTTGTTCTAGGGACTACATGAGGATTATCTTCTCTATTGCTAAATTACTTTTTTGCTTGATGATAATTGTAAATATTTTTCATTTTTTTGTGTCCCTGTATTAATTAACTGTATTGTAGCTGGATTTTTAGGTTTTTTTTTCAACAAAGTACCTGTTTTGCTGCAGTAAGAATTTTGGTGCATATGCACAATAGGGAAACTGGCTGGAGGGTCAGTTCAATCAGGCTTCTGCATTAATAAAATGAAGTGCAAATGAGTGAGCACTCTGGATAATAATTTTACAATAAGTTTGCTTTCACAATTTTTGTCATTATTGTCAGAAATAAAACTTCTCACACATGAGTCTCTTTAAAACTGATGACACGACAAGCTTTATTTACAAGTCTGCAGCGTTGGACTCAACTGGCTTCTCACCAGTTAAGCCCCGATACATACAGTGCATTGATTTTTATACCCTTGTTGTTTGCCCTTCCCCTTCTTATTAATACTGTTTTAATTGGTTAGTATTGCAAAAGCATTCTAAGTACAACTGCATTTTTAATTATCACGTTCGTTACGTACGCTGCGAACTCTACATACGCTAAATTCTGTTTCTCACCCTTCTTATCAATCTTTTGTCTCCTGCATGTCTCTCACTATGACCATGAAAAGATATGTTTAAAAAAACATATCCAGCTGAACTTTTTGTCCTTGGCTGCTAGTAAGCTCCCTGTCCGTTCTGGCTTCCCTTTTTATGATTAATCATCACATTTAACTTAAGCCATTTTAACCTAAATTCTCTATTTATAACAATCCACCCCTTTCTCTCTTTAAAATGTGTGTATTATATATATATATGAATGGGGATTTTAACTCGGGGAAGAGAAACGTCTCATGATAAATTAATTTCGTGCTGAAGTAAAATTCTAACGGGATCTCCCAGTTCCCCTGGTTGCATAGCCTGTTGGACCATGGAAATCACCAGGCTGCGTAGACAGGGAATAATACAGGGCAAAACAAGTAGGAGGAATAAAATACCTCCGATGACCCACAATAAGGTACGCCACCAGGTTCCTCCAAACCATTTGTCCATCCAATTTAATTTTGCAAAAGGATGCCAGGTTTGAATCGGTACATGGGACAAAGTACAAATATTATCAGCGATTTTTCGAATGGCTTGGCCATTATCATCAATCTGTAAGCAGCAGTTAGTCAAATTAAGCTTTCCACATACACCTCCTTCTGTGGCTAGGAGATAGTCTAGGGCCAGACGGTTCTGATATATAGCAGAGCGCATTTGACCTTGCTGAGATGCAAGTAATTGCAGGGCTAGAGCTGTTTGATTTGTAACAATTTCAAGGACTGCTTGCAAGCGAATAATGCGATTTAACATATAAATAGGAGTACGATAACCCCAGGATCCATCTTGAGCCCATGTAGCGGGACCATAATATTGAATAATATTGAAGCTGTTCCTGAACCTAGTGATTTGAGTCTTGTAGCACCTATACGTCTTTCTTGATCTCCTGGGCTGTGTCCACTACCTTTTGGAGGGCTTTATGCTATGGGCTATTGGTTCCCACACCAGACCATGATGCAGCCAGTCAGCACATTTTCCACCATAGATCTGTCCCCATTGTCCCAAATGTACCGTGCTAGAGCGGGGCTGACGGTGTAATGTATCAAAAATCTTCACTCCTAATTTATGACCGTGATCGTGGGGTAGGAGGAAAAATTCTGGGCGGATTATTCCTAGGAAACAAGTTCCACTCCACTGTAAGGGGAGACGAGTATAAGCTTTATTACCACATACCCAGAATAATCCATTTGGGGATACTCCATATCCCCGTTCCCAAACTCTTTTAAGAGTGGGGTTTGATTGGTATGGTCCTGTGATGGTGGAATTGGTACAATTCCAAAGCTGAATACTGCTATTAGACAGGGGTAGGCAATTAGTTTTAAAAACAGTGGATAAGAACCAAGTCAGGGGTTTAGGAAACCAAATGAAATTACCAGGCGAAATGCGAATCCATACAGCCTTGCAGGGACTTTTTCCTACTGGTTATTTGCCGGTTCGTGAGAGACAATAAAAACCAGAGGGGACGTTAGAGAGAGACCAAGTTTCTCTTGATCTCGTTCGGTTAGTTGTCCAAATTCGGGAAATCATGGTCAATGAATTGAGGGACTCCCCCCACCAAGGCCATTGCTCTGACATCCGTGGACCCCCGCAGACCCAACAATTGGTTACATTAAAAGTTCCTGCAATTCTAGTTGCAAGATCAACAAAAAGGTTATCTCCCCCAACTGCGTGACCGAAACTTTCATGGTTATTTGGATGTACTCGAACTAAGTCCGGCTGTCTTAAAGGGGCAGGCACTTTTGAGTGTGGAGTGGAATTTCTTATTGGAACAGTACGCTGGTGTATGCAAAACCAGAGTCCATCAGGGCATGGTGGGCCTGAGTCACCCTTCCAACCGTTAAGAGGGAAAGGAGTGGTATTAGGAATCTGTATATAATGACCCATATTATTTCCTTCTTTTTCCACACAAGGGGTATATGGATGTTGGGTGGTATTTTCTGCCCAGCATTTCTCAGGAACTGAGGTATGGGAAATAAAATTACCCTCCTTTCTTCCCCAAGTGCGGTCCTGAAACAGGACCACTGTGTCTCTGCATTTCTTACATTTCACACCTGATAAAGACATAGCCAAACTAAGAAAAATCAAAGAACATAACAATAACATTGTGAATCAAGTCTTTCTGCGAAATCGCAAGGTAAGAGGTTTTTCTCCAGGAACACAAGTCCAATCTGAGTTCGTATCAGGGTCCTGAGGCGCCTCTACAGGTCCCTTAAATCTGGATGCGTGTGTCCACCCCTTCTCTCTTGTTCGTGCTGCAGCCTCTGTAGTTCAGAGAACTTGGTATGGACCTTCCCACTGGGGCTGGAGTTTTTCAGTTTTCCAGGTCTTGATGAGAATCCAGTCTCCTGGTTCCACTTTGTGTAAAGAAAAGTCTAGAGGCGGTGTTTGTGCCAATAGTCCTCTCTTTCGTAAATCTGTAAGAGAGCGTGACAGTGCCTGTAAATAGTTCCTAACAAATATATCCCCTTCCCCCAAGGTGGGAGACCCCTCAACTGTACTCCAGAAGGGAAGCCCAAACATCATTTCATAAGGGGACAACCCTACATCTTTTCGTGGGGCAGTACGAATTCTCAATAAAGCCAGGGGCAGACACTTTATCCAAGGCATTTTAGTTTCCACCATTAATTTTGTCAATTGCATTTTTAGGGTTCCATTCATACGTTCAACCCTCCCTGAGCTTTGTGGATGCCAAGGGGTATGCAATTTCCAAGAGACCTGTAATGCATTACAAATCAATTGCTGGATTTTTGAACAAAAATGTGGACCCCTGTCTGAGTCTATAGAATCCATTATACCATATCTGGGGATTATCTGCTCTAGGAGGAGGCAAGCTACTGTAGAGGCTGTAGCATTTACTGTTGGGAAGGCCTCCACCCATCGGGTAAAGTGATCTATTACCACCACCAGACACCATCTGGTGTCTTCCATGTTCCATCAGGCAGCTGGCTTGCGCCCAGCTGAGCCATGTCCTTTTCTTCCTTAGCAGTGAAAATGGGAGCCTTCTTTATGCCTTGTCTTATTGGGATTAAGGTCAGCAAACGGACTTCTTGTTGCATGGCTGCCCTTTTGGCTTCTTCATCAGCCAGTCTGTTTCCAATTGCTGTCGGGGTATCTCCCCTCTGATGGCCTGGTATGTAGACCACTGCTATTTCCTGGGGTAATGTCAAGGCTTCTAAAGTCAGAGTAATCATCTGTTCGTGTGCCAATTCCTTTCCTCTTGATGTAATTAGACCACGCTCCTTCCAGATCTTACCAAAGGTATGCACTACCCCGTATGCGTATTTGGAATCAGTGTAAATCGTTCCAGTTTTCTCTGCCAGTATTCTGAGGGCTCTCTGCAAGGCATATAGTTCACAGGACTGTGCTGACCAGCTTCCGGGTAGTCTCGTGGATTCTACTACTTTCCAAGTATTTCCTTCTATTATAGCATACCCACTTCTTCTCATTCCGTCAACACATCTGGCGGAGCCGTCAATGTAGAATTCATATCCTTCTCCCAGAGGAGTATCGCAAAGGTCTTCTCGGGTCTTGGTCTGAAGATCCGTTAACTCGACACAGTCGTGCTCCACCTCTCTCTCTGTTTCACTGCCGTATAAAAACTGAGCTGGGTTGCAGCTATTAATCTTTGCAAACTGTAGATCTTCTCCGACCATTAAAATGGTTTCATACTTTAATATGCGAGAATCAGTCAGCCATCGATGGGCAGTTTGTGTTAATAAAACACTCACAGAATGGGAGGTGTACACAGTCATCTTTCCTCCAAAAGTAAGTTTACGTGCTTCCTCTACCAACAGAGCAGCAGCCGCTACTCCCTGGATACACGTCGGCCATCCACGAGACACTGGGTCCATCATTTTGGAAAGGAAAGCCACTGGGTGTCGCTGACCGCCTTTTTCCTGTGTTAAAACTCCCACAGCTGTTCCTTGGTTATGAGTGACAAATAGCTGGAAGGGCTGTTTTAAAGAGGGCAGAGTGAGTACCGGGGCTCGTGTCAGGCGATGCTTCAAGTCCTCAAACCATCCCTCCTCCTCCTGGGTCCATTTCAATGGATATTCATTTTCATTTGTCAGCTTTTCATACATAAACTTCACCAACGCTGAGTAGTCCTCTATCCATAACCTACAGTAACCTAAGAGTCCCAGGAATTGTCTTATTTCCTTCTTATTACGGGGTAACGGCATTCTAGTGATTCCCGCAATCCGTTCAGGGGTAATCCGTTTCTGTCCTTTACTTATCTGGTGTCCCAGATATACCACAGTTCTCTCAACGAACTGTAACTTGTTCCTGGACACCCGTAGACCCTTTTTCCCCAGATAATTCAAGAGTCTAATTGTATCTCCCCTCATTTCTTGTTCCTTGGGTCCTGATAATAGTAAATCGTCCACATACTGTATTAGTTGGGAATCATCAGATTGTGGATAGTCCGCCAGGATTTGTTCTAGCATTTGTCCAAACAGGTTCGGAGATTCAGTGAACCCTTGGGGCAATACAGTCCACCGAAGCTGTCTCCATCTACCTGTCCATGGATTTTCCCATTCAAACGCGAACATATCTCTACTTTCCTCTTCTAATGGACACGTCCAGAAGGCATCCTTCAAGTCGATAACACTAAACCACTCATGGTCTGGGGGAATCCGACTCATAATAGTATAGGGATTAGGCACCACTGGGTGGCGGGTCTGAACAATAGCATTCAAACTTCTTAGATCCTGAACTAGGCGATAGGATCCATCTGACTTTTTCACTGGGAGTATAGGGGTGTTATAAGGTGACATGCATTCTTCTAATAGTCCGTCTCGTATTAGAGTCTCAATTACCGGCTGTAGCCCTTTTCTCCCTTCCAAAGAAATAGGGTACTGATGTTTCCTTACCGGCTGATGACCTGGTATTAATGTGACATGTAAAGGTGGGATGTCCAGACCGCCTCGATTTCCCTCCTTATACCAGACTCTCTCGTCAATCTGCCGTTCATCCTCTTCCTTTAGAGCACAGAGGTGGACTCGCACTTCTCCGTCCACAGGGAGAGCACCCAAACCTAGGAGAGCCTGTAAGTCCCTTCCTAGGAGGTTAAATCCAGCCGACGGTAACAACAAGAGGTCTTGTACCCCTTCTCTTTCTTCCAGTTTCACTGTTACTTGGGGAATTATTGATACCATTCTGGGAGCCCCTTCTATCCCAGAAATTTTTAAATTACTTTTTACAGGTTCAGTCCCGATTGGCACAGTTATTACACTACTTCGTTCCGCTCCTGTGTCCACCATAAACACCACCTCTTCTCCCTTGGGACCAATTTTTAGTTTTACCAGGGGTTCCCTCTTATACTTGGTCCCCAACATTTGGAACCCCTGACCCCCCTAATCTTCTTCCATAAGTTCGAGGGCACGCAATTCCCTCTTGTATCGGGGGCATTCCCTCTTAAAGTGTCCTTCCTCATTGCAGTAATAGCACTTAACGAACCTCCGGGGTCTTCCCTCTCTTGGATATCTTGGATTGTTTAGAGGAAGGTTTTGTTTTCTTTCCCCTCTGGATTCGGCATTCATCTGTCGGATAGTCTGTACCATAACCTTTGTCGCCCTCTTTTGATCTTCTTCTTCTCTCTGCACATATACTTTTTGCGCCTTTTTTAACAGGTCGCTTAGGGGTTTTTCGCTCCAGTCCTCCTCCTTTTCTAGTTTCTTTCTAATGTCCTGCCATGATTTGGAAACAAATTCAATTCGAATAAGCTGTTCACCCATTGGTGTACTAGGGTCCACGCCCGCATACTGTTGGACATTCTTTCTCACCCTCTCCAAGAAATCAGTAGGGGACTCGTCTTTCCCCTGGTGGTTCCCAAATGCCTTGGTGAAATTGTGACCCTTTGGCACAGCCTCCCGTATCCCTTTAATTATCCACTCTCTATATTGTCTCATACTTGCCAATCCCTCGGGTGTTCGTTTGTCCCACCTGGGTTCATTTAAGGGATATTTTTGTTCATGGGGTCTGGGGTCCCGAGGTTGTTCATATTCCCACATGAGGAGGGCAGCCCGTCGAATCATCTGCCTCTCCTGGGGTGAGAATAATGTTTCCATTATTGCCTGCATCTCTTCCCACGTATATGTGTTTGGTCCCAGGAATTGGTCGAGCTGTTCGGCCAGTCCTATAGGATCTTCCAATAACTTTTTCATTTCTTTCTTAAATCCCCGCACCTCTGTACTAGTTAGGGGAACATTCACATATCCCGTTCCCCCTCCCGGTCCTCCCATAGGAACTTCCCTCAGGGGATTTAGGCTTACTGAAAACTTTGATGGTCCTGGACCAGTCTGGGATCTTGTCCAGGGTCGGTTTACCGGTGGAAGTTTAGGGTCCGACTCCCTTAATTCATTCTTTTTTTCCCGGCCCCTTTCGGGGCAATCAGATTCATCACCTTTCCTCTCCGGTAATGAGCTTTCCTCGGGCGCAGTAGGTACCGGGGGAATATAAGGAGGGGGAAGGTTGTCCAGAGGTTCCCACTTCTTTTCTCCCGCTACCCTCAATTTAAAACATTTTGTTAAGGATCCTGGCCAGGGAACCCAACAAAATGCATATGCTGACTCTTCTTGATTCACCTTTGGTCTTGAATTTACATATATGTTTAATGCTTGTCTAACCCAATCCTCATCAGATCCAAATTTCGGCCACCAGACCGAGGAACCTTTAATAGGTTGTTTCGAGCAAAGGAGACAATATTGAACCATCTTTTTCTTGTTTTTGTCTCGATATCTTTTACTATCCCAATTTTCAAACATTCTCCCCAAAGGGCTGTCAAGGGGAACTCCCAGGAATTGTCCTGAATTTTCAGACGAGCCCTTAGATTTTGATCCTCCCATTTTCCCACCTAGATCCTTTTATCGTTGCTGAGGACCCTCTCGTTCTGGACCCTACTCCCTTCTTCTCAGACGCCTCGTCGGAGGTACTGTCCCTCCTTCGGTTACCGCTGAGGTTTCCCTGGGGTCGACCCCTCTCTTCTCGGCACTTCGTCGGAGGCGCTGTCCCTCCTTCGGTTACCGCCGAGGTTTCCCTGGGGTCTATCCTAGAGTCCCACGACAGAGTCCTCACGCCACGACAAAAGCTCTATACCTGATCTATTACGTTAGGTTTTTTTTTTATCCAAACAGGTGTATCCCGTTACACCTGTTACCCAATCCCCACACCACAATCGTAAGTCGTCACTTACCGGTGTCTTCTCGGGGATTGAACCGTCACCCTTCTCCTCTCCGTCTTGTCGTGTCACCTTGTCCGGATACCACTCGCTCAAGCCGCCCGAAGCGACGAGCAAGGGACTAGGAGCCGCTGAACTCAGCGGGGTGCACCACCTCCGATGTCCCCCTTCTCGCCTCCCCTCACGGCTGGAGTGTAGATCCCGGACGAGCCCCCAATTGTCAGAAATAAAACTTCTCACACATGAGTCTCTTTAAAACTGATGACACGACAAGCTTTATTTACAAGTCTGCAGAGTTGGACTCAACTGGCTTCTCACCAGTTAAGCCCCGATACATACAGTGCATTGATTTTTATACCCTTGTTGTTTGCCCTTCCCCTTCTTATTAATACTGTTTTAATTGGTTAGTATTGCAAAAGCATTCTAAGTACAACTGCATTTTTAATTATCACGTTCGTTACGTACGCTGCGAACTCTACATACACTAAATTCTGTTTCTCACCCTTCTTATCAATCTTTTGTCTCCTGCATGTCTCTCACTATGACCATGAAAAGATATGTTTAAAAAAACATATCCAGCTGAACTTTTTGTCCTTGGCTGCTAGTAAGCTCCCTGTCCGTTCTGGCTTCCCTTTTTATGATTAATCATCACATTTTAACAAGCCATTTTAACCTAAATTCTCTATTTATAACAATTATTGTCCTTAATTTAAATGATTTTTTAAAAATGATGACACCTCGATCCTTTCCTTAGAATTGCTCACTCCAAAAAAAATCTGCATCTACTCAAATCATACAACATGATGATGACTTTATTTTTTTATAACACTGTTATGATGTCAGTTTTTAAACGGCCATTATTGTGCCTGATATTTTGATATTGTTTCCCAGGTTTCATTTTATATTTGTTATTCAGACTGCACACTTTCTGTTTGTTTTCTGATCTATGCTGAATTTTGTCACTTTGTTTGCTTTTTAATTTTAGTTTATGATGTCTTTTGATTTTTTTAGTTCACCTTGGCATTTTTTCGAGTTAGTAGAGTTTTTGTTCCTGAGAGCTCTGAAGTGATTATGTCGAATTTAATATTTTTTTTGAACACATTCCTTTCTCTTCTCAATGAGAAGATTCTGCATTCTGTGGATAAATTAAGGAGAATGCAGGCAAATTATTGGGGGGTTTATGAACCATGGAAATGCATGCTGTCAATGCACTGAAATATTTTTCAAAGCACATTGCTGTACAAGGTCCAGAATAGCTTGAGAGAATCTATTTATTCTAGAAATTCATAGATTGCAAAAGCTGATTCTCATCATCATGTATTGAACACCACATAAAGTGTACTCGTAATGTATCGTTACATCTTTCTTTCACTGGTTTCATTCATGATTTGATGGGAAAAAAATACGATGTGACACTAAAGAAAGCTCTGTCTCTCCTTGAAGAACAGCTGCAACTGAGGTGAGGAGGATCATATCCAGGATGGACTCGTACAGAGCAGCAGGACCAGACAACTTACCTGGTCGTGTACTGAAGGAATGTGAGGCCTAGATGACTAAGGTCCTAATGGACATCCATACCATCTCATTGCAGCGGTCCATTGTCCCTACAGGATTTTAGACAGCTCCCATTATCCCAGTGCCCAAGCATGCAGTGGTGACTGGAGTAAATGACTACATTCCAATGACACTGATATCTATAATCGTGAAGTGCTTTGGGCCACTCGTAATGGAATGTATTGAATTACACCTTCCAGCAACATTTGACCCATTCCAGTTTGCCTACCATCTAAACTGGTCCACAGATGATGCATTAGCCTTGAAGTCCCACTCTGTCCTTACCCACCTAGAGAATGGTGCCTCGTATGCCAGGCTGTCTTTTAAACTTTTTGTTTCATAATTTTAAAACCACATTCCTACATACATATTGAATAAAAAAAATATATAAAGAATATAAATGTAGTATGATATAGATATCTATATATGAAAACTAAAAGAACCCCTCATCTATCCAACCCTCCCACCTCCTCACCCCCCCCACCCACTAATCCTAACTAATATAAAAAAAAAGGAAAAAAAAGAATCCCATTAAAAATAATTAATTCAATACATACAATAATGGAGTTAAGGGTTACCAGCAGGATGGCCCATCAAGAGTATCTTACACCTTCAAACCAAGATGTTATAAATACGGGCTCCATACTTTCAAGAAAAAATTATATTTATTACATAAATTATATTGTTTACTCAAGTGGAATACCTGAACGTAATTCAGCATGCCACCTCTCCATCTCTAAATTCATATCTCATTTTCAAGTAATGATTATGCATTTCCTAGAAACAGCTAAAGCCATTTGTAAAAATTCAGTTTGATACAGAGTTAATTGTAAGTTAATACTAACCATTTTAATATTCCTGACAAAAAGAACATAGGATCATGTGGGTGTTTAACTTTTAGTATTTTTTCCAAAAAATTTTTTTAAAATGTAATCAAAAAGGCTTTACCTTAGAACACTTCCAAATAGTATGAAAAAAGGAACCAACCTCCTGGCCACATCTAAAACATAAATCAGACAATGTTAAATTGAACTTTTTTAATTTTTGAGGAGATAAATATAATTGATGTAAAAAAAATTATATTGAACTAATCTATATCTAACATTAATAATTTTCATCATACTTTATTTACATAATTGTTTCCAATCATTTTCATCTATTTAAATCAACCTCCCATCTTAATCTTTGAATTCCTAACTTGGGAGCAAATTTTTGAAGCAATCTATACATCTCTGAAATAAAGTTATTTATGACCCCTTTACTTGTCAACATTTCTAATTCATTCTGCCTAGATAATATTAAATCATGACCTAACTTATCATCCAAAAAAACCCCTAACTTGATAATAGCAAAAAAGAATACTATTTGGGACATTAAATTTCTCTTTCATTCGTTGAGAAATAATAAATTTATTAACTTCAAAACAAACCTCTACTTTCTTATTCACCATTTGATTCCAAATTTTCAAAAATTGATTATTCATAGAAAAAGGGAGAAGTGTAGCAACTGTCGCGGCAGCGCTACGAAATGAAGAGATGTGTACAGAGTGGGAGGGTGAACCCAAAACTGACTTCATTATTTGAATTCGCTGTGTTGCCCTGTGGGGAACGTCCACTTCCAGTGACATATTGCTGGCTTCTGGAAGTGATGTCAGCGCAGGCTTCTCAGTAGTGAAGGAGGGCCCGTGCCATCTTGGGATGGCCGACTGTTGTGGTGATTCAGCCCATCCACTAGCATGGTTGGTTGGCCCGCAACACCTCTCAACCACAGCCCCCCCCCCCCCCCCCCCCCCAGAATCGCAGATGCTCCCTGAGCAGTTTAACTTACGGTCTCTGTGCAGTTGGCTTCTGCATTTTTCTGCGTTTGATCTGGGGCCGGCAGATCAGAGTCCAGGTGCATGGCTTTGAGGCGGTGGACTGTGAATCTGTCCGGTTGGCTGCCAATGTCCATTGTAAACAACACCATTTCTCTGTAGTACCTTGAACAGGCCTTCGTATGGGCACTGTAGGAGTGTTCCTTGCTAACCTCTCCTTATGAAAACGTAGAGCATAGACTGCAGGTCTGCGTGGACGTTGAGACAGTGATGGGGGGGGGCCGTTCACTTGCTTGCACCCTCAACCTCTGGAGGACATCTAATGCGCTGGGCTGTGGGCTGGGGTGGGGTTTGAAATGGATGTCCCTGGGGATGGTGAGTGGGAAACTACACCATCTCTGTGGACGAGGCTGGCAGGTCCTCCTGCGTGTGAATGGCTAGGAGTGCCCACGGGAGCTCTTCCACCCAGTTTGGACCATGCAGCTGAGCTTTCAAAGCAGCCTTCTGGTGGCGGTGGAAACACTTGGACAGGCCATTTGCTTGGGGGTGGTAGGTCGTGGTGTGGTGTACTTGACTGCTGAAGAATTTAGTCAGGTTGGACCAGAGCGAGGAGGTGAATTGTGCCCCTCGGTCCCAGGTGATGTGGGTAGGGGCTCTGAAGTGCACAATGCAGGTGGATAGGAAAGCCCTGGCACATGTCTCCTTGTTGCATGCAGGCATAGGTATTGCCAGCAGATAAAACAGTCAATCGTCATAAACAAGTACCGCATTCCCTGGCTCATGGTGAGTGGGCTGACAATGTCTACGTGGCGGCTTGAAAATCTGGAGTTGGGCTTTCATGTGCTGGTGTACCTTGGCATGCTGGCACTGTAAGCAGTTTAGGGCTCACAGGATGACGCCTCAGCGGAGGCCATGCCACATGAACTGGTTGGAGAGCAGGTGGAATGTGGACCTTATGGAGGGGTGGGATAGGCCGTGGATCTGGTCAAAAATCCACTGTTGTCAGGCCATGAGTAGGATAGGTCTGGGAAAACCTGTGGAGATGTCGCACAGCAGGGACGAGCCTCCTGGTGAGGGGCAGAAATCGCTGACCTTCAGGCTGGTGATGGTGTCCTTTGGTCCTTGGAGAGCTGGGTGACGTCGAGCCCTCCTGAGGTTGCAGTGATTGTGGGTCTGGACAGTTCATTGGCCACCACGTTGGACTTGCCTGTGACGTGGCGAATGTCCGTGGTATACTTTGGGGTGTACAAGAGGTGCTGCTATTGTCTCGCTAACCACGGGTCCGAGACCTTGCCGAGTGCGTAGGTTAGCGATCTGTGGTTCATGTAGGCGGTGAAAACCCTTCTCTTTAGCATGTACCGGAAATGCTGTATCGCCAAGTAAAAGGCCAACAGTTCGCAGTCAAACGCGCTGTATTTTAGCTCTGGTGTTCGAAGGTGCTAACTGAAGAAAGCATGGTGGCGACAGTGCTCCAGCACTGCGCCCACTGCTCTGTCTGACCCATCTGTTGTAAGGGCCAGGGGGGAGGCTAAGTATGAGTGCACCAGCACCGTGGCCCTTGGCAGTGCCATTTTTGTGGTGTGGAAGGCTTCTGTGGTGTTCAGCGTCTACTGGAGCGTATTGTCGATGAGCTTGATGAGGTCGAATGGGCTGCATGAGCATGGCCGCTGCCGATAGGAAGCGATGGTAGAAATTAACCATCCCCAGGAACTCCTGCATGCTTTTGGTCGTGCTCGGCTTGGGGAAATTTTGAATGTCCTCTACGTTGTTGGGCAGTGGCTCCCTGGGGGTGATGCAGTGTCCCATTGTCTCTAAGCCGAACTGGCACTTGCCGAGTTCACTGTGGGCCCAAACTGCTGCGGTCTTTCGAACAGAGGGATGGCAATGAGGAAATGAGGATGAAATCGAGGTCTCTGCCGACCACGTCCATTACTTGCTAAAACATCTGGGCTGCTTTTTTTAGTCTGAAGGGCATCCATAGAAACTCAAAAAGGCTGAAGGGTGTGATGATTTGCATTTTCAGAACACCGCTGGGGTAGACTGGGATCTGGTGGTATCCTTTGATGAGGTCCAGCTTGGAGAAAACTCAGCAGCCTTGTAGCCTCCTGGCAAAGTCCTGGACATGTTGGATGGGTTATCTATCTGCGACTGTTGCCTCATTCAGCCGTCTGTCGTCGCTGCATGGGCGCCAACGCTGGAGCTCTTCTACACTTCTAGAGTGGGGAGGCCCACGGGTTGCTTGAATGGCGGATGATCCCCAGCTCCTCCACGATGGTGAACTCAGCCTTGGCTGGTTGGAACTTGTCTTACAGGAAGTGTCGGGCCCGTACGTGCACTGGGGGCCTGACAGTCTCTATATGGTGCTCCATGCCATGTGGCGAGTTAGAGTCATGGAGATTTGGGGCCAGTCGGTGGGTGTACTCATCTCAGTTTTACGGCGTGGATCCCTAATGGCAGGAAGGAACATTGCCGCAGGGTGAGGGAAAAAGATTCGAACGTGGTAACCAGCATCTCGTCATGTCCACCAGCAGTTTGTGTGCCCGTAGGAAGTCTGCTGTGAGTAGTGCCTGACCCAGAGCTGTGATTGTGCACTCCCACTGGAAGACTGTGTGTGCGATGTGGATGGTGACCAGGCGGGTCCCATGGCTCGGGATGGAGGATCTGCTAGCAGCTTACAGGGGGAGGTCCTTGGGGTTGTGTCTGGCCTTGAAATATGTCAGTGGGATGAGGCTGATTTCTGAGCCCATGTTAACTAGGAAGTCCCTCTTTGTCCGTTGGTCTCTGAGGTAGAGTAGGCCTTTCAGAGTGCCAACCACCGAGGCCACTATCGGCAGTCGGCTTGCCCAGTTCCCATTGCTGTGTTAGGTTTGCGAGTGGGGTATGAGCACGGGGGCGTGCACCGTTGGGCGTTCCGGCCCCATCTGTGGTGATAGAAATAGTATTCACCGTGCTTCTCTGTACTCCCGTCGCATTGCTGCTGTGCCACGTGCACTGTTGGGGTTTCTGGTGGGCTGGTCATGATGGCGGTGCCGATGGCATAGACTGGCTGCATGTGGAGTGAGCTCTGCTGTGGGGTGAGCTCTGCTGTGGGGTGCGGAAGAGCATGTCTGCCTCCTTGGCTTTCAGGTGCAGGGTGCTGAAATCCATGTCCGAAACCACTGAGGAAACGTGTACTGGCCTCTTGGAGAGGAACAGGGCCTCAAACAGGAAACATCTTGTATGCCCATCCGCTAGGGTCACCATCTCATGTATGAGCTCAGAGGGATTCCTGCCACCCAGGCCCTGCATGTTTAAGATCCGAGTGGCGTGCTCATGCTGGCTGAGTTCTAGGGAGTTGAGGAGGATCCGCCAGAACTGCTTGTACTTATGCTCCATTGGCGGGTTCTCCACAAAGGAACTTACTTTGGCAGCAGTGGCGATGTCCAGACGTTTCTTCTGAGATGATTCCCTTGATGTGGAAATGGGACTCAGCCAGTTCCTGAGCTAAATGCACGGCCACCGGGTTGGTCACAGCCATTGTGACTGTAGTAGCAGCAGATTCTTGCATTCTAATGCGTTCGATGCGGGTTCCAAGACGTTGGAACCATCGGGATCACCACTGTAGCGACTGCTGTGGCAGCACTATGAAATGAAGAGACGTCCACACAGTACAAGGGTGAACCAATAACTGATTATTATTTGAATTTGCTGTGATGCCCTGTGGGGAACGCCCACTTCCGATGACGTATGTGCCGGCTTCTGGAAGTGACGTCATTGTGTTGCTGTGTCACTCCACGGCCACCGGTACACCATACGGAAGTGGGAGGTTCCTTTATCTCGCATGTGGCATCAACCATTGGTTTCTCCTTGGTAGTGAAGGAGGGCCCACGCCATCTTGGGATGGCCGACTGTTGCGGCGATTCGGCCCGTCCACCCATGCGTTTGCTCGGCTCGCTACAGAAGTCTTATTTTGGTACAAATGGATTTTACAAGATATCAAATCTTTTCAACCTGTTTCATAGTTTATTTTATTCCATAATTCAATCATATGTCTCAAAATAGGTGGATCTCTAATTCCTATTAACAATTTTGAATTCCATTTATAAATAAAGTCCTGCAGAGAATCTTCTCCTATTTTATTTGATTCTATTTGGGCCCAACTTGGTAACTTGTACAAATCGAACATCTCATTAATAAATTTAAGTTGAGCTGCTCTATAATAATTCTTAAAATGGGAAAGTTGCAAACCTCCTCATTCAAATCTCCAAGTCAATTTTTCGAAACAAACTCTAGCCATTTTCCCTTTCCACAAAAACTTCCTAATACTTGAATTTAAATCCTTAAAAATTTTTTGAGGGTTCAAACAAGGAATTGACTGAAATAAATACTGATATGCCAGGCTGTTCATTGACTTTAGCTCTGCATTCAATACATTCTGTTTCAAAGGCTGATGGATAAGCTGTCCTCGTTAAGACTCATCCTCTCTGCAAGTGGATTCTGGACTTCTTGACCAAAAGACCATAGTCAGTCTGGGTTGGCAGCAAAATCTAGTCCCATCATGCAAAGCACTGACATACCTCAGTACTGTGAGCTCAGCCCTTTACTCTTCACGCTGCGGACTCCCGACTGTATTAGCAGATTCAGTTGAAACAGAATCATCAAGTTTGTAGATGATACATCAGTTGTTGGCCTCATTGGCAACAGTGAATGAGCTGATTGATAGAAGGTTGGGAGACTTGAAAAATGATGCAAGAACAATAACCTGAGCCTTCATATGGACAGGACAATGGAGATGATTGTGGACTTCAGGAGAATGAAGGTTAACCACTTTCCACGACACATCAATATCTCTGTAGTTAAGAGAGTGGCAATCACAAAATTCCTTGTTGTGCTTGTAACATCTATCCTTGACCCACAATACCTAATTGGTCAGAAAGGCGCTACAGTGCTTGCACTTCCTCAGGAGGTTGAGGGGATCGAGACTACTAGCCCCTATCTTGACAACATTTTACTGGACCACATTCGAGAGTCCCATGTCTGTTTGCATCATTGTCTGGTAATGGTAGCTGCAAAGCATTGGACCAGAGGTCAATGTAGAGGATCATCCAACCGGCCAAAAAGATCACTGGGGTCTCCTTTTCCATTTTGATGACATTCACCAGGAGAGCTGTTTACATATGGCTAAAAGAATTATTGAGGACCCTTTCCATCCACCACATGGTGTTTTTGACCTACCATCAAGAAGCAGATGCAGGAGCATCAAAATTAGAACTGCCAGAATGGGAAATAGTTTCTTC
This sequence comes from Narcine bancroftii, assembly GCF_036971445.1. Lineage (NCBI taxonomy): Eukaryota > Metazoa > Chordata > Chondrichthyes > Torpediniformes > Narcinidae > Narcine > Narcine bancroftii. Next base: position 32,975,687 of record NC_091472.1, read on the forward strand.
CGTCAGGCTGTGAGGTTGATGAATAGTATCCTCTAACAGAATAAATTATTCCAGTTGAAACAGAATCAATTATTTTATATTATTATGTGCTTTGTAATGCGTGTGCACCATAATCCAGAGAAACTCTGTTTCTTCTGATGGTATATGTACAGTCGGATGAATTTGAACTTGTCCCATCCAGATGAGGCAGTCACATTCTGTGCTGATTTTGAGTATCTCCGAATTCTGTGATGATGCACCAGGTAATTAGAGTGGTTAAAACACAAATTCCTTCATGGCTTGGCTTAATCTAAAATTGTGGATGTTTGAGGTTTGAACTAAGATGATGGTCAGAGAAGTTTTTTTTTAAAGTGAAACTGAGAAAAGCTTTTTTTCTTTTTTATGTTGTAGATGTTTCTCAAAGTGTACCTAAGCAACAGTGACCAACATTATACAGAAGTACCAGTCACTCCGGAGACCACCTGTCGAGATGTTATTGGATACTGCAAAGAGCCAGGAGAGACAGACTGTCATTTAGCTGAGCGTTGGCATGGTGGTGGTAAGTAAGATACATTGAAGGTACTAGTAGTTCCATTCCTTTGGTGACTTGCGGTATACAGTTGTTGTTGAACAGTTGCCTTTTTAAAATTTGTATTGTGGTTATAACACCAGCTACCCTTGTGTGGCATTCTTATTAGTTATACAACAGTGAGAGAGAAAAATAATGCATTATCAATTTAATCAGTTATTTAGCTTTTAGTAAAATAGAGTTCTCCCTGTTAGAATTCCAATTTACACCATAATGTATGAGCTGAACCTGGACAGAGTGCATTTTTGGATGAAATGTAAAATCTTTGTTTTCATTGACATTAAAGCTAAATGTTCAAAGCAGTAGGTGAAATTACTAAGAAAATAGAACTTCATGAATATGAAATGAAAGTGCTTTTAGAGGGGTAGAGAAGAATTTTTTAAACCGTCAGCAAGTATGTGAACACAAACATGGAAAATAAGTGCAGTAGAAGGCCATTCAGCCTTGCATAGAACAGTTACAGCCCATCAGCCCTTCCTTCTAGCCTGTGCCAAACTATTGTTATGCCTAGTCCCAATGGCCTACATCCTGTCCATATCCCTCCATATAACTCCCATCCATTCATCTATCCAAATTTTTCTTCAATGTTAAAATTGAGCCTACATTCTTCATTTCAGTTGTCTGCTTGTTCCATATTCCCATGACCCTATGAAGAAATTCCCCCTAATGTTCCCTCTAAACTTCTCCACCTCATCCTTAAACCATGTCCTCTGGCTTGTATCTCACTAACCTGAGTGGAAAAAGCCTACTCGCATTTACTCTACACCCCTCATACAGTAGTTAGTCTGCACCATTATTCAATGTGATTGTGGCTAATTATTACAACTGTTTTCACTTTATACCCCTTGATCCCTTCACCCAACAGAACATAGAAAAGTACAGTGTGGGCCTTTCAACGCACCTCTCTAAACCTACTCCACATCAATCTAGTTCTTCCCTCATAGCCTGGCAGTCTTCCAAATTGTATCACTTCTCACTCTTCCAAATTGAATTTTATCTTCCCAACTGTGCATTACATCTGTATCCTGCTGTATTGCACAACAATCTTCTACACTATTCACAATGCCTTCAGTTTTTGTACCAACTGTAAACTTTGTCCGTCATTTAAAAAAATTTCAGAGTAGGGATCCCATCTTTACAGAACATTGCTAATCACTGACCTCCAGATAAAATCTGCTCCATCTGCTGCCTTTTGTGGGCAAGTCGATTCCATGCTGCTGGGTTTCCATTGATCCCATTCCTTGTGACTTTCCGGATGAGCGTACTTGGAGAACCTTGTGAAATGCCTTACTAAAATATATAAACACCACATCTGCAGCCCTACCTTCATTGTTCTTTTGTCACCTTCTGATAAAACTCAATTAGACTAATGAGGCATGACCCGTCCTTCACAAAGCCATGCTGAATATCGCAAATAAGACCATTCTTCTCCGAATACTCATAAATCCTGTCCCCAAGAATCCTTTCCAATAGTTTGCTTACCACTAATTTAAGACTCACGGGTCTATAATTTCCAGGATTCTTTCTATTAACCTTTTTGAACAAGGGAACACATGGACACATTCAGGACCCTTTCAAATATACCAACTTTCTGTGGTAGAATGCTCCACAAGTTCACACCTCTTTGTGTAAAAGTTTATTGTCATTTCAATCCAAAATGGCTTACCCCTTATCCTTAGACTGTGAACCCTTGTACAGGACTTACCCAACATCAGGAACATTTTTCCTGCTTGTAATCTGTCTAGTCCTGACAGAATTTGATATCCCTGTAAAATGCCCTCATTCTTCTAAATTCCAATGTGTATAACCCTTATCTATCCAGTCTCTCTTCATCCATCAATCCTGCCATCCCAGGAATCAATCTGGTGAAGCTTTGGGACACCATTTCAATAATAAGATTGTCCTTCCTTTGATTAAGAGACCAAAACTGCCCATTATTCTTGAGATGTGGCCTCACCAAGCCCTATACAACTGCAGTAAGACCTTCCTGCATCTATATACAAAACCTCTTTTAATAAAGGCCAACTTGCTGAATTCACTACCTGCTGTTCCTGTATTCCAATCTTCAATGACTGATTCACCATGGAGCCCAGGTTGGACCTTCCCTTTCTTAATTTTTCACCATTCAGATAATCAGCCTTCCCATTATTTCCACCAAAGTGGATAACCTCACATTTATTGATTTTGTACTGCATCTGTATCTCCCATTTGTAATACTGTAGCTTCCAGGAATCTTCCTCACAGCTTGCTCTGCCATCCAGCTTTGTTTCATCCGCAAAGTTAAAGAAAGTACATCTAATTCCTTTATCTAGATTATCAATATATATTGTGAATAGCGGGTCAGACTCAATGAGCTGAATAGCCTCTATTACTACTCCTATATCTTGCGCCTTATGGGTCCCAACAATGAACCTTGAACCCCATCAGTAACTGCCTACCGATCTGCAAAGGCCCCATTTATTAGCACTCTCTGCTTCCTACCTGCCTGTATCTTGCCTCCTCTGCCATGCTCTCTAATTTTGCACACGTCGGCGTTAGACCTGATCAAAAGACCGCATGGTTAATCATAATCCACTCTACTGATCCTCAAAAACAAATTTCTCAAATATTTGTCAAACATGATTTCCCTTTCATAATCCTTGCTGACTTGGACTAATTCTGTCACTCCTCTCCAAATGTGCAGCCATGAAATCTTTGATAATGGAGGAACATTTTTCCTCCATTGAAGTCAGGCCAACGGGCCAATAATTCCTCGAATTCTCTCTCCCTCCAGCTCACATCAGTAACCCTCCAATCCAAATGAATGTACACAGAGTGTAATAATGTTGGGAAATAAGCACTGATGCAGGGAAAGCTAACTTGGTTGTTCTTCTTACAGAGCGTGCCATAGCAGACAATGAGCGCATGTACGATATTCTTCAACATTTGGGTGTACAGAAAAATGATGTTTGTTTTTACTTGCGCCATGAGCGTCCACCAAGCTCAATTAGGGATTCAGGTAAGGATTGTATGACACTTTGCTCATTTCAATAGTAGAAGTGTCAATTCACTTTAAAACACCTTGTCATAGAGCACAGAAGCAGTCCCTTCAACCTACCATATCAAAGCCAACTATCATGCACATTTATCCTAAACATATTACTGCACGAAAACCAACAAGGTCGGGTCAGATACAGCAATGAGCTCTCTGAACCCTTCTCCATTAACAATGGCGTGAAGCAAGGCTGCGTTCTCGCACCAACCCTCTTTTCAATCTTCTTCAGCATGATGCTGAAACAAGCCATGAAAGACCTCAACAATGAAGACGCTGTTTACATCCGGTACCGCACGGATGGCAGTCTGCAAGCTCACACCAAGACACAAGAGCAACTTGTCCGTGAACTACTCTTTGCAGACGATGCCGCTTTAGTTGTCCATTCAGAGCCAGCTCTTCAGCGCTTGACGTCCTGTTTTGCGGAAACTGCCAAAATGTTTGGCCTGGAAGTCAGCCTGAAGAAAACTGAGGTCCTCCATCAGCCAGCTCCCCACCATAACTACCAGCCCCCCCACATCTCCATCGGGTACACAAAACTCAAAACGGTCAACCAGTTTACCTATCTCGGCTGCACCATTTCATCGGATGCAAGGATCAACAACGAGATAGACAACAGACTCGCCAAGGCAAATAACGCCTTTGGAAAACTACACAAAAGAGTCTGGAAAAACAACCAACTGAAAAACCTCAAAGATTAGCGTATACAGACCCGTTGTCATACCCACAATCCTGTTCGGCTCCGAATCATGGGTCCTCTACTGCCATCACTTACGGCTCCTAGAACACTTCCACCAGCGTTGTCTCCGCTCCATCCTCAACATTCATTGGAGTGACTTCATCCCTAACATCGAAGTACTCGAGATGGCAGAGGCCGACAGCATCAAATTCATGCTGCTGAAGATCCAACTGCGCTGGGCAGGTCACGTCTCCAGAATTGAGATCCATCGCCTTCCCAAGATCATGTTATATGGCGAGCTCTCCACTGGCCACCATGACAGAGGTGCACCAAAGAAGAGGTACAAGGACTGCCTAAAGAAATCTCTTGGTGCCTGCCACATTGACCACCGCCATTGGGCTGATATCGCCTCAAACCGTGCATCTTGGCGCCTCACAGTTCGGCAGGCAGCAACCTCCTTTGAAGAACACCGCAGAGCCCACCTCACTGACAAAAGACAAAGGAGGAAAACTCAACACCCAACCCCAACCAACCAATTTTCCCCTGCAACCGTGTCTGCCTGTCCCGCATCGGACTTGTCAGCCACAAACGAGCCTGCAGCTGACGTGGACATTACCCCTCCATAAATCTTCGTCCACGAAGCCAAGCCAAAGAAGAAAAGAGAATTTTCCATCCATTTGATTTATAGGGCCTTTTCAGTTCAATTGTTTATCCAGATAATTTTTCATTTTTGTGATACCTGACTCCCTCACCCCTTATCGAACTCCAGATAGCAACCACTCACTGTGTAGAAAATAAATGTCTCTTACATCCCCCCTCCAGATCTCTTGCTCTTTTTAAACCTACGTCCCCCTGGTTTAGATGTCTCTATGTTGGGAAAACATACCCTACTATCCACCTCATCCATACATCTTAGAATTTTGTATCACCTTCAGCCTTCTTGCTCTGAGGAAAATAAAACTCAACCTATCAAGTCCTTCCTCATGTTAAAACATTCCACCCAGGCAGCAACCTAGTAAATCTCAACTGCATCTGCTCGAGTGCATTCAAGTCTTGCAGTGTGGCAACCAGAACTGTGAAGAATTTCCAGGTGCAGCCTAACTAATGCTTTATAAAATTGTAGCCAAACATCCCTGCCCATATATTTTATGCACCTAATGAGGGCCAGTATGCATTATTCTACTTGACTACCTTAGCTTTATGTGCTATTGCTTTCAGATATTTGTGGACGTGCTCCAAGGCTCTTCTTTGTTCTTTAATACTCCCATTCATACTGCACATCTTACCCTTTTTAGATCTTTCAAAATGCATCGCCTTGCACTTATTGGGATACAAGTCCATATGCATTGATCTGCCCAATTTAACAACATCACGTGGTAACCCAAACGATCCTCCTTGCTATCACTGGTACAAGTTTAATAATTGCAAAATCAGGCTTTCTGTGGTCAATTACCAAGCCAAATTTTGCTCTTATTTGCATTGGCTCTAACCTTGTGGACTTGCCTTCCATTTAGGACTTTGTCATAAATCTGTCTGAAGCTCACATAACTGCAATGCCCTCATCAATATACTTTGTTATTTAAAACAAATGTTTTTGTCATACAGGATGCCCCCTAACAAAGCCACTTTGACTCGGTTTATCAACTCTTGCCTTTCAAGTGCTGATTCATTCTTTTTTAAAATTAAGCATTCAATATGTTAACAGGCCCTTCTGGCCAAATACTCCAATTAACCTATAATCCCTATGCGTTTTGAAGGGTGAGAGGAAACCAGAGCACATGGAGAATACTCATGCAAACACAGGGAGAATGCACAACTCCTCACGGACAGTGCCAGGTTCTAACCCAGGTTGCTGGTGCTGTAATAGCACTGCTCTAACGGTTCTGCCCCTCAGAATTTTGTCTTGTACATTCCCACCACTGAGGTTAGAAAATTGTTTGTAGTTACTGGTCTTGTCCCGACTGTCCTTTTTGTATTCTATGAGTAATTACTTTCAGTCTGATTTAGTTCATATTCGTGCATTTTTTAAATAATGATAGCTTGTGGAATTACCTTTGGCTGAATAGGTTTAATGTAAGCAGAACAAGAAAGACCAGTTTGGCCTTTCTTAAATACTTCTGTGACTTCACAGGTATTTAGAGTGTAGTTTTCATGGTTTATTGGGGAAAGAATGCAACTTGATAGACTACAATCCATTATGTATACACAAAAGTGCTGGAGAAACTCAGGAGGTCACACATTGGGGAGTAAAAAGTGATCACTGTTTTGCACCTGAGCCATTCATTGGGAATGTGGCAAAACGAGTTGATGCCTGAATAAAAATGTGGGGGGAAAAACACAGACAAAAAGATAAAGCTAATCGGCAGGGATGCAATGCTAATTTTATAGGTGCTGGAGCTCAGCAAAAATGATGACAAAGAAGTCTTGCGAGACCTGGCCTTGGTGGCTGCCGTGTTGTATTTGGTGTTGTATAATTGAGAGCAAACATTAGGACGAGAAAGGAGGATGACCTTATGTCCAGAACTGTTCTCAGTGGGGGGTGGGGGTGGGGGGGCACCCATAGCGATGAGTGCCAGAGCAGCCCCCTCCCCGGCGAGCTCCAGCAGCACTGCACACCTGGTAATCAGTGAATATAATAAAAAGCTGAAAAGTGATAGGGGGAAAGGTAGCTGTCTGATAGGAGAAGGAACATGGGTGGGAAAGTGGAGCAAAGGAGACTGTAAGGAAAAAGGGAGAGAGACTGGGGAATGGATATTGGAGAAATCAATACTGTTTTAAGACTGACGCGATGGAATATAAAATATTAATTTTCCAATTGCAGTGACCCTGATTTGGTAGCACATGAGGCCATGGACAGATATGTCGATGTGTTAATATTGTGTGTGGAATTAGTGATTAGGTCACTGGGAGGTCATTGTTGCAGAAGAATTAGCAAATGTCACTCCTACCATTCAAGAAGGGAGAGGGCAGCTTGATCTCAGTGGTTGGGAAAATGTTGGAGTCGATTTTCAAGGATGAGGCTATAGAATGCTTGGAGCCACATGACAAGATCGGCCAAAGCCAGCATGGTTTCCTTAAGAGAAAATCTTGCTTGAGAAAGTGACAAGCAAGCTGGATAAAGGAGATGCAGGGAATTTTGTTGATTTGGATTTTCAAAAGGCCTTTGACAAGTTGCCACACATGAGCAACTTAACAAAAGCCCATGGTTTAACAGGAAACATTCTAGCATAGGTAGAGCAATGACAATAGCTGACAATGAAGGCATGGGTCTTGAGAGGCTTTGGGGGAGCAGAGGCTAAGGAAAGGCTCCTTCCACTACTGGGGAGCAGTCATTGTTGGAGTGGTCATGGCGAGAACAGGTAAGAGATGAAAATTATAGTAAAAGGATCATTTATTGAGTAATATCAGACAGCAGCATCATCTAGGATTAGTGTTGTGCTTAGAGTGCCAGATTTGGAGACCCTGGGGAAACTACCGCCTTCAAAAGGACTACATGTGCACCAGGTGCATTGAGATGAGGCTCCTTAAGGACCATGTTGAGGATCGGGAGCTGCATCTTTATGACCTTTGGTTAATTAGGGAAAGTGAGGAGGTGAATGATAGTAGCTATAGAGAGATGGTAGAGAACCATCATTCTCCCTCAGAAATTGATATATCATTTTAGATACTGTTGGAGAGGTTGACCTGACAGGGAAAGACCATGGCAAATGGGAGTCTGGCACTGTGCCCAATGCCATGGTCAAGAGAGAAAGGAGAAATGCAGTAGTTTTAGGGGATTCCATAGTGAGGGGACAGGCAAGATTCTGTGAGCATTATAGGAATATCCGGATGGTGTGTTGTCTCCCTGGCCTCAGGGTATGGGATGCTTCGGATCGAGCCAGAGTATTCTGAGGGGAGAGGATGAGCAGCCTTTGCACATGTTTGCATCAATGACATAGACAGAATAAGAGAGGGGGTCCTGAAAGAAGATTGCAGGGTGTTGAGAAGAAAGTTGAAAAGCACGACCTCCAGGCTGGTGATCTCAGGATTACTACTTGTGCTACATGCTAATGAAGGAAAGAATAGCAAAAGGAGGCAGATGAATACATGGCTGAGAGACTGGTCCAGGAGACAGGGTTCCAAGTTATTGGATCATTGGGATCTATTTTGGGCGAGGTATGACCTATTCAAAAAGGATGGAATACACCTGAACTCAAAGGGTACCAGTATCCTGGCAAAGATGTTTAATATAGCTATTAGGGAGGATTTAAACTAAGTTGGCAGAGGGAGGGCAACCAGGGTGTTAAGGTCAAGAAGAAAATAGAAAAAAAATCAAAGATACTGTGCAGCAAAGATGGCAAAAAGGATGGACAGGTGAAAAGACGGGATAAATTGCTGTGCGATAGAAATACTGCAAAATTGGTATATTGGTATTGTATACTGTACTTAAATGCACATAACATTAGAAATAAAGTGGATGACCTTGTTGTTCAGCTGCAGATCAAAAGATATGTCATTGTGGCCATCACCGAGAGAGACATGGCTTCATGATGTGATTGGAAGTTGAGTGTCCAAGGGTACACAGTGTATAGGAAAGATAGACCCTGATGGTCAGCAGTGATATCAAATCACTAGGGAGAAAGGACATAGGATCAGAAGAGGTAGAGAGTCCTTATGCGTTAAGAAAGGCAAGGGTAAAAGGACCATAATAGTTATACAGGCCCCCAAATATCAGAAGGGAGGTGATCTACAAGTTACAGCTGGAAATAGAAAAAGCGTGTCAGAATGAAAATATCAAAATAATTATAGGAGATTTTAACATGAAAGGGGATTGGCAAAGTCAGGAACTTACTGGATCTCAGGAGAGAGTGTTTGAGGAATGCCTATGGAATGGGTTTTTGGAGCAGCTTGTTGATAAGCCCATCAGGGGATCGGCTGTTTTGGATTGGATACTGTGAAATGAACCTGAGGTGAATCAGGAACTTAACGTAATGGAACCATTAGGAAGTAGTGATCGTAATGTGATTGAGTTCAGTTTCAAATTTGAAAAAGCCAAGCTGATATCAGGAGTGTCAATATCATAATGCAAATATACTTCAAACTTTGTTGTGATGAATAATACTTTAATGCAAATGTCAGAAATATCAGTTAATATCTAACTGTCTCTCCCATCCTTTTAAGGTTTTAAACATCTTAAGTTGAAAACTATCTTGCATTAAGAGAAGGCATTATAACCTCCATTTCTCTATGTGTTTCTATTTTATTTAAAATATCCTTAAAATAAAATATTACATCTAGATTTTTGGATGCCTAAATGAAGCTCTACAGAGATCCAATACTGGCAAATGTTGACAAGATTCTTTCATTATAACTGCAACTTCTGAGCGAGTATCTTTAAGTCTAAGCAAAAGTGTAACTAATGAATTGAAATCTTTTTTTTAAACCAGATTAAAACAGCTTGGGGGAAAGTTCTGTTGTATCAACTGTTTAATATTTTCTAAGTGCACCTTTTAACAAGCAAGAAAATCAGATTTGCATTTTACAGCAAGCAGCTCTGTGATTTCTCTGTTTTTCTCTCCGTTTTTTTTTCTTGCAATTTATATTTTCATTTGATGGACATCCACACACATCTTTAAGCAAATGATGTTATATTCTTTAAGTAAGGTTGAATGCAGTTGTTAGAGAGTTGATGTACTGATTGAAATCAATAATGTGGATAAGACGAGCAAGGGTAGTAAATTAGCCTACACAATCATCAGTAAGGTAATGGAAGGGATAATCAATGGTGCTGGTCAGCAGAATTTTCTCAGCAATAACCAGCTTATAGAAGTTCAGTTTGAGTTTGGCCAAAATCACTCTGCTCCTGACCTCACAACAGCCTTGACCCAAACTAGGACAAAAGCTGAATTTCAGAGGTGAGTTGAGAGTAACTGCACTTGACATCAAAGCATCATTTGATTAGGTGTGACATTCAGAAGCCTTGGCTAAATTGCAGACAATAGGAATTGGGGAAACCCTCTGCTGATTGTAATCATATCTAGCACTAAGGAGGATGGTTGTCATTGTTGGAAGTCAATCACCTAAGCAATGTATCTTGGCAATACAACAAGAGAAAGCACAACTATTTCTCCAACCTCCATCTCCACCCCCCCCCCCCCCACCCCCACAACCGTATATTTAGTGGCTTTACCATCACTGAATCTCCCACTATACATGTCCTGGGAGTTACCATCGACCAAAAACAACTGGAATAGCCATATCCACAACGGCAGTCTTCCTGCTGGTGTGAACCAAGAGACAGTGGTTAATTGAAGCATCCTACAGCTCAGTCGTACTGCCGATCGCTCTGTAAACTTTCAACAGCCTGTTAAAGTTGCCGACGGTGTATTATTTAAAAGCCTGTGACCCTGGGGTCTGTCCCCAAGATGGCACAGCCTACGTTTGGCACCAGCCATGAGGGGTTGCAGACTCCTGGGGAGTAGCTGACTTGTGCAGGACACCAGTAACGGGGAGCACACCCCCGTTGAGAAGGAGAAGCAGAGGAGGCTATCCTAAGGATAGTGACTACAGTGGCTGAATGACACAAAGGCGCCGAGCTGTTGGTGACTTGAAGGTGAGGAAGCCACACAGAGTGCGGCATGCTGATGACCGACTAATAGGAAGCAGGTATAGTAACCAGAATTCATGAGGCTGCTGAGAGCAAGAAGGCCATCGGTGCCGAAGGCTTCCTCATCATGTCGGAGGTTTTGTTCTGGGCTCAGGTTGCCATTAGTTTAAACTGAACTGGAATCTTGTGTGACTGCAGAGGAGTGCTGGATGTGAATTCATGTACACTTGGTGACTGAGGGGACACTTTTGCTTCTCTTCTGACTGTAAGGTGTGCTGAACAATTTTTTGTTTGCCTTATGGTAGATTAAAGGCAATTTTGTGCAATATTACATTCCTATTTTATTACATGACAGTAAAGAGTATCTGATCTGACAAGAGCAGCTTATAGATTCAAGACTTCTTTGGTGTCATATAATAGTACAGAACATGTTTAACTTTTAAAAAAATAAATGACATGCACCATGATAACAAGCCCTTTCAGCCCACGGGCTGGCGCCACCTAATTAACCTACAATCCTGTATATTTTGAAGGGTAGGAGGAAACCAGAGCACCAAAAAGAAACCCATGAAGACATGGGGAGTATGTACAAGCTCCTTACAGACATAGCCGGATTCAAACCCTGGTCGCTGGTCCTGTAACAGCATTGCACTAACCACTACACTAACCATTGCCACCAGACTTCGAGCATCTGTATTTTTAACACAATCTGATACCTTGCAGAAAAATGAAAATAGGAAAATGATTCTGGAGGCAGATCTTTCAAATTATGATTTGTTCTGTGTCAAGCTTCTACTTTCAGATTCTTGAAATACAACTGGGAGAGTTCAGACTGAATAATATTGTACATCAGTATTTATCAATTTAACTACATTATTGTACCCCACTCCTCAATTTCACTACTGTTGATTTCAGTAATAGCACAGATGTAGGCCCTATACCCCACCACATACATGGTGATTTTTTTTGACCCTCTACTGTAATCTAATTTGCTCCTATATTCTACCATTCTTGCCTTTTTACCGTAATCTCATTCATATAACATGCATACATAATGACAAAATCATAAATTGTGTTTTAAAAAAAAAAAAAATATTTTAATATAATGTGCACATGCATATACTGTGCAGGTGCAGTTTTCTAAATTCCGACTGACCAAAGCAATTTGCATTTAAATGGGACATGAGACAAAACGGTATCTGGCACAGTTAATCTCCCGTAATTAACACACATTTCCCCCAGAGGTGTCCAATGCCCACTATATGATATCCTGCTACAAAACATAACAAGCCTTGGAGAGGAATCAGTTAAATAGATGAAAGACAGGCTTCAGGGCAATTTAAGGGCCCTTTGTGATGTGGTGAGTGATGTGTCAGGCACTCAGCTCTGTTGCTGGAGGCCTCACAGGGAATTCCCTGTGTTCGTCTCCAAAAGGTAAGTGGCTGGGGCGGGCGCAGAATTGGGGTGGGGTGGAGGGCACTGTTGGGGCTGGGGAAAGTGCGGAGCTGGAATGCTGTCAGGGCCGGTGGGGAGCGGAGTTGGGCCAGAAGCAATGGCCGTCCTTCTTACCCATAATCCCCCGTGCCGCTGGAACTCTCTGGCCTTCCATCAGTGTGGAGAATGACGTTCTTTCAATGCTGTTTTGCTAATCTGTCTGTCATAAGGTAGCAAAGAGTTGCTGTTCATATTGCTCGGCACCCCTTACAGTAAGAGGAGAAGCAAAGGCGAGTCCCTTCAGAGTCACTGAGTGTCCATGGATCTTCCTCCAGTGCTCCCACAATTCCTGCAGCTGTGCAGACTCCTGTTTCATCTATCGACAATCTGAGGTCTAGATCCAAACCTCTGATGTGATCAGGAAGCTTTCAACACCTGAGGCCCTTTGGGAGCTTTCTCAGATCCTGGTTCTGATACTTGTTTCCCACGATCCAGTCTTCAGCAACTTGTGGATCCCTCGACCACATTGCCTGCAGCCTCTGTGGGTCCTTCAGCTGCTGAACCCCTTGCTGGTCTGTTGCCATGATCACCTTCATTATAGGGTCTGCTTCTTCTCAACAGGAGGTTTTGTTCCCATTTCTGGTGCCCTGCGGCTGTCCATGTTGCAGTGATCCACTGCTTCCCCAGAATCTGCAACCCTTTGAGGTCACTGCCAAGATAGGTACTGCAGTCTTGGGCACAGACCCCGCGATTGCAGGATTTAAAAAAAAAAACCTGTTCAAAGCTTGCATGGAGCCATTGGCGTTAGACCAGGTGGTTAAACACTTCAGAGCAATACTATGCTTGCACTCTCCCGGGTCTGCACCAGTGTCATTTCAGTTCTGGCAGCACCACCTTTTTTTTAATGTAAATGAGAAATCCTGTGGTGAGAAACTCCTTGCTCCCTGAAACCTGTCTACTGTCTTCAAGGTTCAAGTCAGAATGTGACGCAATATTCTCCACTTGCCTGGATGAGAGCAAGTTCACCAACACTTGAGAAGCTCAATTCCATACAGTACTCAACAGCCCAGTTGAAGGCACCACATCAATAATCATTCATGCTCTCCATCACCAATTCAGTGAAGCAGTGAAGCACGGTTTGAGGCTGATATCGCCTCAAACCGTGCATCTTGGCGCCTCACAGTTTGGCGGGCAGCAACCTCCTTTGAAGTAGACCGCAGAGCCCACCTCACTGACAAAAGGCAAAGGAGGAAAAACCCAACACCCAACCCCAACCAACCAATTTTCCCCTGCAACCGTGTCTGCCTGTCCCGCATCGGACTTGTCAGCCACAAACGAGCCTGCAGCTGACGTGGACATTTACCCCCTCCATAAATCTTCGTCCGCGAAGCCAAGCCAAAGAAGAAAGAAGTTTGTACCATTTACAGGATGCACTGAAACAGCTCTTCTTAGACAGCTCGTTTCAAACCTGCAGCCTCTCCCAATTAGAACAAAAACATGGGCGCACCATGAACATTACATTGGTTATGTATTTTTACCATTGCTATTAAAAGTACACTGTTTGATTGCTGAATTTCTCCATCATTGTGTTTTTACCATAATGTAGAATTTGCTTTCAAACCACACATTATACTGATGTTCTTTTTACCCTATTTGCTTGCATTGGAACGATACCCTTGTATGCCATTCCTATTTAAGTGTTTGTCTAAATGCTTCAATGTTATAATTGCATCCAATTCCATATCCCCCTTTGCAGCATATTTCAATCTGACATGGGCATCCTCGTTATTTCATTTGTGTGCATTAGGGTCATGTCCTTGTACATTTTGCCTCTCATTCTAAATGCCTCGATGTGATAATTTCATCCACTTCCACCACCCCAGACAGAATATTCCAAATATCAACCACACTGAAAAAAACTTGCCTGTCAAATCCCGTTGAAAACCCTCACGTCAAACGCATGCCCTCCTCCCATCATTTCCTACCTTTTTTAGCATTCACTGCCATCTAGTTTACTGGATCTGCATTACATTTGAAACTACAAACCACCGTAATGTTGTCTGTTTACAAACCCGTGCTTTAAATTCTAGAGATTGATGCAAAGTTCACCTCTTATTTCAATGCTACTGTTGAGTACTCTGTCATTTTAAAGCCCACAGTTTTTTCATCTTAAGATGATATTTGCCATTTGCTTGTTCCCACTTGGTTTGATCTTGATAATTTTAGTGCAGTCATCTTCACTCGCCCTGTTTTATTTTTGCTCGGATTAAGAGTTTTTTTTGCGTTGTCACAACTCTTTGTTTATGCCAAACAATTGTTTCTGGGTGGAGCCTGAAATTACTGCTGCAAAACACAATGAGGGGTGACATGCTGATTGCAATTGTTTTTTAATTTTTTTCCCCTAGATTTCTTGAGACTCCAGGACACATCAAAGAGAAACAGGGTCCAAGGTACTGCAGAAAGACGGATGGAAAATGGAGTAAGTACAATACTTTATTATATTTCAAAGTCTACAGAGTGTTTATTAGCAACACCTCATCACCTAATGAATTAGAGAACTGCAGTGTCCATGACTAAATCAATCACATTACTCAAAGAAAAAAATCCATTTGAAAATTAAAGGAAATTGTAGTTACAATTGCGAATGTTTTCTTTTAACTTTGCCACTTTATCCAGTAATTTAAATATGCATTCCTGAATTTGAAGTTTTTTTGTAAATTGAATTCACTTCAGTATTTAAAAAAAATTAATATTCATTGCTCCAATTTTTTTTATATTCATTAATTTGGATGTGATAAATTATTGGAGCTACTTAAAGCTTTCAGATATTGATCTTGTATCCACCCACATCCAGCCATGGTAGGTGTAGACTGATAGAGAGCTGTGGGAAGAGAGCAGGGCAGTGGGAGGCAGTAGGATCCGTGTGAGGACTGATACAGCGCAATTGGTTTTATACAAGGTATATGTATTCTTTTTTGACTTACGCTGGGTTTGCCAGAACACAACCCCATCGTAAGTTGATGAGCACCTGTACTGTTTCATTAAGGGCAGGCTATGTTGACAAGTTTACTGGAGTTCTTTAAGGATACAATGAGTGCAGGAATAGATGAATATTGTATACTTGAATTTCCAGAGGGCATTTGATAAGGTGCTGCATAAGATAAGCAGCATGGAGTTGGAGTAACGTATTTGCATAGATATTGGATTGATTAGCTAATAGAAGTCAGGGACTTGAGATAAATGGTGTTTCTCTGGTTGGTAATCCGTCGTGAGAGGAGTTGGTGCTGTTCACAACTGTTTCAGAGGTACGTTCATGATTTGGAGAAGAAGACTGAGTGTGGCGTATCTAAGTTTGCTGATGACACTAAATTGAGTGGAACAGTAAATTGTACAGAGGATGTGAAGAGTCTGCAGAGAAATTATAGTTACAATAGCTAGAAAATGTATTGCTATAACTTGGAAGTCTGATACAGACTTGGGAATGGAGAGATGGCATGTGGAAGTTCGGAGTTGTATACCACTTGAGAAAATTACTTATAAGATTTTGTAAAAAATGGTGCCCATTATTTACAACCTGGGTATTGTAAGGTAAAACATCATGAGATGGGAATGTGTAGGGAGTTACCCTGTACAGGGCTGTAACAAGAAGGGGAGGTGTCCTTGTACTCCTGTTAGGTAAAACATCATGAGATGGGAATGTACAGGGCTGTAACAAGATGTGAATGCATCCTTGTACTTACAAGATAAGAGAGACATTGATGGATTGAGAGGCAGGAAGCTAGCAGGGAAAGGATAGCAACAGTTTTAGTCATTGGACAAGTAATGATATGATGATGTTCTAAGCACATATCCAAGGGTATAAAAAATCACCATTTTGCTGATAACAGCAGAATGCATTCTCCGACTAACATGGTTGGTCGCAAGTGTTACAATCCGGTAATAAAGAACAAAGAACCCTGATTTCGACTCAGCCTGGTGTTTGTCTCACTCATTCATGAACAAAGCAGACCTAACAGTATGAATATTTAAATGATTCCACAGCACCATCAAAGTGGCAGGGAGGATCACTGGAGTCTCCCTCCACCTCATTGTCATAATTTACCGGGATCATTGTCTGAAGAGGACACACAAAATCATTGAATACCCCTTCCACCCTGCACACAGCATCTTCCAGCTGCTCCCATCAGGAAAGAGATACAGGAGGATCAGAACTAGCACCACAAGGCTGAGAAACAGCTTCTTCCCGTGGGCAGTGAGAATGGTGAACGACCAAAGGAACTGCTCCCACTAACCGTCCAAGACTCTCATTTGTACAAAACAATATTTAATTACTTATATTTATAGATAAAATACTTGTCCTGCATATGTATTATTTGTTTGTATATGTGTTCTGTCTGGTTGTGTCTCTGCATGTTTTGCACTGAGGACCGGAGAACATTGTTTTTTCGGGTTTTACTTGTGCAATCATATGAAAATAAACTTGACTTGAAATAAAATTAACTGATCCAGAATTCAATTTTTCTCCTGTTTTCAGCTTAGTGGGCCACGTATGGATATGACACTAACTGAACTACAGGAAATGGCAACTCGACAGCAACAACAGATTGATTCCCAACAGCAACTGCTGGCAACAAAGGTCATTTGATTTCTTTTGCTTTATTTCTTTGGAAAATTAATGAGCCTTTTGATGCCACCTCTGAATAATAGATTTTAAGATTTTCAGTCTTCACATTTGGAGTATCGTTAAACTCTGTTAATGAAGCACCCTTTCAGCTTTGGAGATGCTGGATTGACAGATTTTGTGGACTACTCCTACTCAAATATTTTAGTTGACACCAGTATATAATATATTTTTCAGAGAACTTACCAGGAACAAAATCTGAATTTTGAAGGGAGCCATGGAAATGGGGTAGCATGGTAACTGGATACCAGAGCATTGAGAAGAAGTGCTGGAAGCATAAACCCACTTGACATCATTCCCACATTTCTTTAAAACTTGCCAGGGCCCTAAGATCTGTGGGAATGTGTCCCCAGTGGCAAGGATGTCTAATCATTGGGATTTCCAAACAAGATCCACACCCTCTTTAATTTGTCAAAGCCAGTTTTTATTATAATCAAGTTTGTTCCATTGACCTCCAATGTCTCACTGTCTTCAATGCACTTAATTTATATATTTCTGCTTTTGGTAAAATAACTTCCTTGGTTTTAAACTTATTTGATCACCTCAGAGGCCTCCATCTTTATTTACCAGTATGTTCTCTTGGTTCTCTGATAAGTACTATGTGCATATTATTCCTCCTTTCGCCATTCAGTTATCTGTTTATCCTAAACAAATTTGGACTTCTTTTAGGTTTTTAGGGTCGTGAAAATGCAGCATGGAAACAAGCAATTTGACCCATCAGGTTGGCACCATTAATCGCATATTTACACAAATCCTACTCTAATCTCAGTTTTTATCTTCCCACGATTCTCTCAACTCCCCCTCCCCCTACAATCCCACACACCTTGGATTCTATCACTCACCTGCATGCTAGACACAATTTACAGTGGCTATTAACCGACCAATCTGCTCATCTTTGGGATGTGAGAGGAAACTTGCCCAGCCACAGGAAGAAAGTGCAAACTCCACATAGAGAGCACCTGAGGACAGGAATAAACTCGAATCTCTGGTGCTGGGAGGCAGTGGTTCAACTGGTTGCATCACTGTGCTAGCCATTCCTTTCGCCTTTGGTGTTTTTCAAGGCTCAAACTTTAAAAAAAACCTGCCTTGGTAGCACACTTTGGTGCAGTTACTGCCTTGAAATAAATTAACATGAGGTAGATAAGTTTGAAACACCAACCGCTGACACAGTTTGTCCATAAAGTAGAACTCCATTTTGAAGATTTACCATCTGAGGAAGTCCTGGGAAGTGATTGATGGTCCTTTGGGTAAGAAGTCCAAAGTTTCTTTGTGATTATTTTGTTTGTGGTCTCTGAAGAATTTCCACAAATTTAGCAGTGGATGTAGCATTTCTACAGTTTGACTTCCTGTTGCAATTTTTGGAAATAAATGCAACATGTACCAAGATCTATTGAAGGTATGTTCATTTTTTTGAATGGCAGCTATGTTTTGATCTTGCAAAACTGCTGAGTGTCAAGCCTGGCATAGTTGTACTGCTGGTTTCTACTGTGTCCAAACATACCTATAAATGCAGTGATCATGTGCACATTTTGATGGTGAAAATTGACTACTTTGGCATGCAAATTGATCTGTTCCACTCCATATTTATGCCAGCAGATAATTTTATGATCTTCAGAAATCACAAACATAATCAAATAAAATATAATCTTGCAAACCAATTTAACATAGATAATCTATTAAATTTGAACCAACTCAAAAAATAACATTAGTTTGAATAAATATCAGACTTTGAAACTCTCTTCCATAAGGAAAAAGAGAAATTATTTTTAAAAAAATTTGTTTTTCTATTGCAATAAACTATCAATTCCTAGAAAGGAACTCAGTTTCAGATTTATTGTCATAGTATATACATACATGACATCATGTACAATCCTGTGATTCCTTTTTCCTGTGGGCGCTTCAGAACTAGCACTAATTGGTAGTGCAAAAAATAAACTATTCACTATGTAAACAAATAAAAAAAAACTGTAAAGCGGTAACAAATGTAATAAACTGTGCGATACAGAGAGAACAAAGAAAATCAAGTGCACAAGAGTCCTTAAAATGAGTGTCTGATTGAGTTTGTTGTTGAGGATTCTGAGAGTAGGATGGTCACAGCTGTTCCTGAACCTGCTGGTGTGAGTCTTGTGGCACCTACACCTCTTCCCTGATGGCAGCAGCGAGAACAGAGAATTTGCTGCGTGATGTGGGTCTTTGATGATTGCTGCTGCCCTCTGACAGCAGCGTTTCCTGTAGATGTACTCAATGGTGGTTAGGGTTTTGCCTGTCCTGGGCTATGTCCACTACCTTTTGGAGGGCTTTATGCTCAGGAGTATTGGTGTTTGCACCACACCACTGTAGAATTTGCCAAGGTTTCTGGTGTCACACCAAACCTCCACAAACTCCTGAGGAAGTGATGTGCTTTCTTCACAATGCCATTGTTGTGTTGGGTCCAGGAAATCCCCTGAGATAGTGACTCACAAGAACCCTTTCCATTTCTGATTTCCTCCAATGATCACTGGATTGTAAACCTCTGGCTTTCCTTTCCTGAAGTCAGGAATCAGCTCCTCAGTTTTGGTGGCATTGAGTGCAAGGTTGTTGTTGATGCAGCATTCAGCCAAGTTTTCAATCTCATTCCTATCATGGACATCCATGAATGAATATGCAACCCTTGTCACTGACTTCATCAAGACCTCTGCGGATGAGTGTGTGCCCACGTGCAAATACTAGGTGTTCCTCAACCAGAAGCACTGGATGAATCAGAGAATCTGTAACCTGCTGAGAGCGAGAACAAGGGCGTTTAAGGCCGGGGATTGAAATTTTTACAAGAAGTTGAGGTATGACCTGCAGGAAGCCATCCCTGAAATAAAGTGGCAATTGCAGAGGAATTCTAGAGATAGATATATGCCAGCTATGGCAGGGAGTGCAGGCAATTACACCCTACAAAGTGAGGGTGAGCACTATAGATGACTGTGATGCTTCACTACCCAATGAGCTGAACAGAAGAAGAACAAAGCAGTGCCTACTAGAATACCTAAAAAGGCTGAGGACTGTGATATCTGTCTCTGACGGTGACATCAGAACATCATTCAAGAGGGTAAACCCTCACAAGGCGTCGGGTTCTGATGGCATACCTGGGAGGGAACTGAAAATCTGCGCCAACCAACTAGCTGGAGTGTTCACTGACATTTTCATCCTCTCATTATGGCAGTCAAAGGTTCCCACCAGTTTCAAAAGGGCATCAATCAACCCGCTACTCATGAAGAGTAGTGTGGCTGCCTCAACAACTACCGCTCAGTAGCACTAACTACGACTGTGATGAAATGCTTGAGAGGCTGGTCACGGGCAGAATTAACATGTACCTAAGTAAAGATTTGGACCCTTTGCAATTCTCCTATATCATCATAATGACTCTACAACAGATGCAATATCACTGGCTCTCCACTCAGCTCTGGAACACCTCAAACAGCAACTAACACATATGGCTGCTCTTCATTGACTACAACTTGGCCTTTAATACCATTATTCCCTCAGTGGTGGTCAAGAAGCTACAAACTCTAGGCCTTTGTACTTCACTCTGCAACTGGATCCTTGACTTTCTCATTGGAAGACCACAATCAGTACGAATTGGAAGTAACGTCTCCTTCTAACTGATCATCAACGCAGGTGCACTCCAAGGATGCATGCATAGCCCACCGTTCTACTTGTTATACACCGACAACTGTCTGGCCAGGTACAATTCCAGTGCTATCTAAAGTTTACCGATGACACCACAGTTGTTGGCAGAATCACAAGAGGCAATGGGGAACTGTACAGGAGGGAGGTAGACCAGCTCGTTGACTGGTGTAATGACAACAAACGTGAGCTCAACGTCAGCAAAACCAAGGAGATGATTGTGGACTTAAGAAGGAAGTCAGGGCCACACAACCCAGTCCTCAAGGGCTCAGTGGTGGAGAAGGTCAAGAACTTCAAATTCCTGGATGTCCTGGAACCTCCACGTTGATGCAATTACAAAGGAGGCTCGTTAGTGGCTATACTTTGTGAGGTGTCTGAGGAAATTCGATTATGTCACCGAAGACTCATAAATTTCTACAGGTGTACCATGGAGAACATTCTGGCTGGTTGCAGCTCTGCATGGTATGGAGGTGCCAACTCTCAGGGTAAGAATAAACTCCAGAATGTTGTTAACTCGGCCTGCGACATCACAGACTTCACTCCATTGAGGACATCTTCATGAAGTGGTCTTAAAAAAGCAGCCTCTCCCCTCAAAAACCCCCACCATGCAGGTCGTGTCCACTTTACTCTGCTACCATCAGGGAAAAGGTACAGGAGGCTAAAGACGAGCACTCAGTGGCACAAGGACAGCTTCTTCCCCATTGCCATCAGATTCCTGAATAATCAATGAACAAAGACACTGCCTTACTTTTCGTGTACCGTCAGTGTTATTATTTATTTATTTTTTGTAGTGCTGTTGTAAGATGGTTATGTATGTTTGCCCTATGACGCTGCTACAAAACACCAAATTTCATGACTTCATCACAATAAATTCTGATTCTGAACAAGTCAAATTTGGTGTTTTGTGGCAGCGTTGTCTCCGCTCCATCCTCAACATTCATTGCGGCGACTTCATCACCAACATCGAAGTACTCGAGGTGGCAGAGACCGACAGCATCGAATCCACGCTGCTGAAGATCAAACTGCGCTGGGTAGGTCACGTCTCCAGAATGGAGGACCATCGCCTTCCCAAGATCATGTTATATGGTGAGCTCTCCACTGGCCACCGAGACAGAGGTGCACCAAAGAAGAGGTACAGGGACTCCCTAAAGAAATCTCTTGGTGCCTGCCACATTGACCACCGCCAATGGGCTGATATCGCCTCAAACCGTGCATCTTGGCGCCTCACAGTTCGGCAGGCAGCAACCTCCTTTGAAGAAGACCGCGGAGCCCACCTCACTGACAAAAGACAAAGGAGGAAAAACCCAACACCCAACCCCAACCAACCAATTTTCCCCTGCAACCGCTGCAACCGTGTCTGCCTGTCCCGCATCGGACTTATCAGCCACGAATGAGCCTGCAGCTGACGTGGACATTACCCCTCCATAAATCTTCGTCCGCGAAGCCAAGCCAAAGAAAAAGAATAGTGCAAACATTCATAAAAACTACTTTACAGCACTAAATTTAAAAAATAGTGATGTTGCAGACCGACCTCTGGCGATGTTCTTGTGCTGAGAGTTGACACTTCCATATCAGGCAGTGATGCAACCAGCCAGAATGCTCTCCACGGTTCACCTGTAGAAGTTTTCGAGAGTCTTCAATGACATATGGAATCTCCTCAAAAACCTCGAGTATAGCTGCTGGTGAGCCTTCTTTGTGATTGCATCAAAATGGATGCTCCAGGACAGATCCTCGGAGATGTTTTCACCCAGGAATAGAAGTTATTGATCCTCTCCACCGCTCTGAGTCCTTGCTGAGGACTGAGTCATGTCCCCTGTCTTCCTTTTGAAGTCCACAATCATCTCCTTGGCTTTGATAACGTTGAGTACAAGGTCATTGGCGTGACACCACTCAACAAGCTGATCTATCTTCCTCCTGTACATTTCCTCATTGTCGTTTGTCATTCTGCGGACAACAGTGGTATAATCAGCAAATTTGTAGATAGCATTGGAATTGTGCCTGGCCACACAGCCATGGGTGTAGAATGAGTAGAGCAGTGGGCTAAGCACGCATACTTGAGGTGCACCTGTGTTGATAACCAGTGATGATGATGTTGTTTCTAATTCATACTAACTGAAGTCAAGGATCCAGTTACAGAAGGGGGGTTCAGAAGGCCAGAGTTTGTAGCTTCTTGACCAGCACTGAGAGAATAATGGTATTGAAGGCTGAGCTGTAGTCGATGAAGAGCAACTGTACGCATGTGTTGCTGTTTTCGAGGTCATCCAGAGCTGAGGGGAAAGCCAGCGGGAGAACCAGTGATATTGCATCTGCTGTGAAGCGATTATGATAGGCGAATTGCATTGGGTCCAGATCTTTGCTTATGTACGTGTTAATTATGGCCATGACCAGTTTCTCAGAGCATTTAATCACAGTCAGTGCTATTGGGCAATAGTTGTTGAGGCAGTTCTTGGACACTGGGATGATTGATGCCCTTTCTGACTGTAGTAATGAAAGATTGGATAAAAATAAGGATTTTGAATGCATAATATTGACAGCCAGCTTTAAATTGCATTTTCCACGTGAAGGAGTTGGGCTTTGACAAATTCGACAAGATTTTTTTTCACGTATGGCTGGCTGGTAGAGACGGAAATAATGAGTTTACTTAGATATTGACAAGTCATTTGAAAGTTGTTCTTCAAAAGGTTGTTGAACAACATGGATCTGTCAGGGCTGCTTGGTAATGTATTAATATGGATGGAGAGTTGAATGATGGTCAGAAAGTTGTATGCAAGCTGTCCACAGGTTACCAACACCCAATTTATGGACATCTCCACATATTATTAGATTAAAAAGTCCAAAATATGTACATGGGCTAGTTCTCTCCCACAGCATAACTAGATTCTTCCCTGTTTTTGTAATTGTTCTTTATCGGTCTTGTGTGCTTTTGATGCCATTTGTTACAAAAAATATGGCTGCTATGGTGATTGGTTTTATTTCTTTATTTTCCAACCAGTGGAATTCTTCAGAAACAAAACCCATTCATGACCCAGGAGCGGCCTGTAGTAAGAGGGTCAATTTCTGGCTGCAGGCTTTTACTGGAAAGTGGCACAAGGATCATTGCTGAGTCCGTGACTGTTTGTGATGTTAATCGACACTGTGAGCAGGAAAGGGCTTTGGCAAATACTAGAGCGCCTCGGATGCCCCCCAAAGTTCCTCAACATGGTTATCCAACTGCACGAAAACCAACAAGGTCGGGTCAGATACAGCAATGAGCTCTCTGAACCCTTCTCCATTAACAATGGCGTGAAGCAAGGCTGCGTTCTCGCACCAACCCTCTTTTCAATCTTCTTCAGCATGATGCTGAAACAAGCCATGAAAGACCTCAACAATGAAGACGCTGTTTACATCCGGTACTGCACGGATGGCAGTCTCTTCAATCTGAGGCGCCTGCAAGCTCACACCAAGACACAAGAGCAACTTGTCCGTAAACTACTCTTTGCAGACGATGCCGCTTTAGTTGCCCATTCAGAGCCAGCTCTTCAGTGCATGACGTTCTGTTTTGCGGAAACTGCCAAAATGTTTGGCCTGGAAGTCAGCCTGAAGAAAACTGAGGTCCTCCATCAGCCAGCTCCCCACCATAACTACCAGGCCCCCCACATCTCCATCGGGCACACAAAACTCAAAACGGTCAACCAGTTTACCTATCTCGGCTGCACCATTTCATCGGATGCAAGGATCGACAACGAGATAGACAACAGACTCGCCAAGGCAAATAACGCCTTTGGAAGACTACACAAAAGAGTCTGGAAAAACAACCAAATGAAAAACCTCACAAAGATTAGCGTATACAGAACCGTTGTCATACCCACAATTCTGTTCGGCTCCGAATCATGGGTCCTCTACCGGCATCACCTACAGCTTCTTGAACGTTTCCACCAGCGTTGTCTCCGCTCCATCCTCAACATTCATTGGAGCGACTTCATCCCTAACATTGAAGTACTCAAGATGGCAGAGGCCGACAGCATCGAATCCACACTGCTGAAGATCAAACTGCGCTGAGTAGGTCACGTCTCCAGAATGGAGGACCATCGCCTTCCCAAGATCATGTTATATGGCGAGCTCTCCGCTTGCCACCGTGACAGAGGTGCACCAAAGAAGAGGTACAAGGACTGCCTAAAGAAATCTCTTGGTGCCTGCCACATTGACCACCGCCAGTGGGCTGATATCGCCTCAAACCATGCATCTTGGCGCCTCACAGTTCGGCGGGCAGCAACCTACTTTGAAGAAGACCGCAGAGTTCACCTCACTGACAAAAGACAAAGAAGGAAAAACCCAACACCCAACCCCAACCAACCAATTTTCCCCTGCAACCGCTGAAACCGTGTCTGCCTGTTCCACATCGGACTTGTCAGCCACAAACGAGCCTGCAGCTGATGTGGACATTACCCCTCCATAAATTTTTGTCCGCGAAGCCAAGCCAAAGAAGAAATAGGTCTGAGCAAAACGTATCCATGTTTGTTGTGGATCAAGCTGATGGGAAAGGCAACAAATGATGAGGGAGTGCCTGCAAAAGGATATGAACAGGTTTAAATAAAAATGGTAAATGAGCACAGGGGAAAAGGGAGATTTATCTTGATGACTAGGATAGAAAACATTTTTTTACAAGATTCAAGTGATAATACAAACTCTGATTTGGACATTCTAGTACAGTATATTTAAAAATAATGCAGGTATTGTAAACAGAAAGAAGTGATCTGTTGGTCTTATTTGCAAGATAAATTGAAAAGCAACAACTGCAACTGCTGAGAATCAAAATTAAAGCAAAGTACTGGAGATGCAGACCAATTCAAACTACATCTGTAGAGATGAAAACTGTTAGAAGCATTGAGTTGGCCAGGCAGTATCAATGGAGAGAAACGCTAGCATTTTCAAATAGAATTTCCTGTCGTGCTGAGCGTTTTGCAAAATTTCATGTTTTAATTTCAATCTGAATCTGGAGAAATTGATGTTTAAAATGTACGAAATCTTGTTGAATTCTGGTGTCCATCTTCAGTCTTATTTACCTTACCTAAGATGATGATTGTCTCATGAGAAAGTGGCTGCAAAGGTTCATTTAATTGCAAAAAGCAAAATATTGCTGGAAATGCAGAATTAAAACTGCTAATAAAAGGATTCCGTGCTGAAATCTCACACAATATATATTTTCTGGGTATGAAGATTTTGATATTTACATGGTCTTTCTAAAAAATTTAGGAACAGCATTTGAGGCACCTCAAACAACAGGACCACCGTGAGCGACACCGAGCCGCCGAACAGGAGAAGTTGAAAAAGCTTCGAGAGCTTGCAGAAAGTCAAGAGGCCAAATTAAAGAATGTGCGAACACTTAAAGGACAAGTGGAACGAAACCGACTGAGCAATGGGGAGCTGGGTGAGTTGTAACTGTTAAAGGTACTGCTGGAAAGATATGCAATAAGAAGATGAATATTCAAATGAAAACGTCCCCAGTAAGTTTTGAAGCAGGGTCTCAAGCTGAAACTGTGACCATCCCTTTCCTTCTTCCAGCAGCAAATCTTTTGCTCTCGATTCTGGTCTCTTGCGTCTCTGTCCTTCTTGTGTTTTGTCATCGAGCATCATTATCATGGATGGACAGGACTTGGAAGAGAACAGCAGAATTTTGGATTACTTTCCAACAGATTTGTTTATTGAATATCTAATATAAAAATCTGTTCATTTAATATTGAGTTGAGCAATGAAAGCTGGCCAGGAATGTGTTAGAATAATCACATCTACAGGTAATAGGTTATGCCTGAGGGTTTTTGCTGCACATAAATGCATGGACTGAATCTGGTGATGTTACAAAATGGGCTGTGTCTGTGAGAACATCTGTTTGTCGTCTCGGTGATACAGGTGCCTCAAAGCTCATCTTAGATCGCATAACATTGAGGTTACGAATGTGGTGTTTTAATTACCCACAGTTCCCATGCAGAAGGATGTGGGGTTGTTAACTCTGAGATAAGGTTTGTGAAATAATCAGAGCTAATGCACAAGCCTCTCCACTACTTGGCTGAATAAATATTCTGCTAACCTATCCAGGATGACAACTTAGAGTCCATGCAAACCTAAAAGGAAATGATGGTGAAAGGATAGTTACGCTTCACGGAACAGGTCCTTCGGTCCAACTTGTCTATGTTTGATCAATCCCAGCTTGATCAAGTTGGCATTCGGAGCTTGTCCCATTTCCTCGGATTTGGTCCACATCTTTCTCAACCCTTCCTATTCATATATCTGTCCAAATGTCTTTTGAGTGTCATAATGGTTTGAGTGTCTATAGTGTGGCGGCTTGCCTGCCAGAAAATTGAACCAGCTTGGGAAGTCTCAGGCAATGCGATGACGTCAGCTATGCATGGCGCGGGATTTTAAAAAGTGTGCGGGTCCAACATTAAACTGTTGTTTTCTGTTTGAACTCAACTCGACTACAACTCTTCATTACACACCGAGATTTAGCGACCACATTTGTGACCCCGATGGGCCCAAACGGCTCTTGGACCCAAAATGGGCAACTCAACAGTTTCCTTCAAACTGCCTGTGTTCTGGACAAATCAACCAGAAGTGTGGTTTGGACAAGCTGAGGCACAATTCCACATTTGTCAAAGAGTGGCAGATGCCACTAAATACTACTATATGGAAAGTGCCCTCGGCCAAGAAACAGCAGGTCAGTCAAGTAGTCGACTTCCTCCATGATCCACTAGATCACGGTAGGTATCTAGCTCTTAAAGACTTACTTCTCCACACATACAGTGTCTCCTGACGTGAGCAAGCTGCATGGCTCTTGTATATGGACGGCTTGGGTGTCCACGCCCTTTCGAAGCTAATGACGGAAATGTTGGAGTTGGCAGAAGATCATAAACCTTGTTTGTTCTTTGAGCAAATATTCTTAGAGCAGATGCCAGAGGATATCTGCCTCACATTGGCTGCTGAAGACTTTGCAGACCACCGTGCAGGAACAGCCCATGCAGATGTTCTGTGGCACGGGAAGCAGCAGGGCGGATTCCCTGCTGAAATTAGTGCTGCATCACGCCCAAAGGCCCAGTTGATGGGGTTCTGGAGCGGGCCGTTGTCGATCGCTGTGTGCATTTCTGGGAAACGCCAGGGCCAGTCGTTACTAATGGCTACGGCTACAGCCTGCTTTATGTATGGGACGAGTCTCCGGGAGCAAGTTTCTGGTCAACACAGGAGCTGAAATTAGTGTCCTTCCTCTGACCGGATTTGATAAACGTACCAGGAGTGTAGGCCCAGTTCTCACAGCAGTCAACAAAAGTGCAACCCACGAGATTCGATGGCAACAAATACTCCCGGAGGTTCACACTGGCTGCAGTCTCTCAGCCATTGCTTGGAGCAGTCTTTGTCAGAGCTCATTCGCTGCTGGTAGATTTAATGAGGGCAGGCTGGTGATACAAAAATCTTTCAATCTTTCCACCTAGGAGAAGCCAAACTACCTGCCCTGCATTTAGACTCTAGTGTACTCCATTAATGAATCTGCCAAGGTTCTTGAGGAGTTTCCAGACATCGTTGTGCCACAGTTCTCCATGACCACACCCAAACATGGCGTCACACATCATATCCTGATGAATGGACCTCCACTTCACGCCCAAGCCTGCCGACTACCCCCCACAAGCTGTGCCTGGCCAAACAAGAATTCCTCAAGATGGAGGAAATGGGGATCATGTGCAGGTCCGACAACCCGTGGGCTTCCCCACTTCACATGGTACGCAAGGCTGCAGGAGATTGGAGATGGTGTGGGGATTACAATGCCACCATTACAGACAGCTACCCTGTGCCTCATATACAGGACTTTACTGCAAATTGCCATGGAGCCAGGGTATTCTCGAAGATTGATTTGGTATGAGGGTATCATAAGATCCCATGAACCTATATGACGTACCCAAAACTTCTATCATAATACCTTCTGGTCTCTTCGAGTTTCTGCGTATGCCATTTGGCCTTCAGAATGGTGCACAGACGTTCCAATGGCTTATGGATGCAAAAGTGTGAGGAATGGACTTTCTCTTTGTGTACTTGGACGACATACTCGTCATCAGCCACTCCGACAAAGAGCACCTTCAGCATCTGCGTTTCCTCTGCTGTCACCTATAAGACTTTGGTCGAACAATAAACCCCATGAAATATAATTCAATCTGACATTAATCGACTTTTTGGGACATCAGATCAGCAGCCAGGGTGTAATTCCATTACCAGCCAAAATGGAGGCCATCCTCAAATTTGCAAAACCTCTCTCAGTCAAAGGCCTACAGGAGTTTGTAGGTATGGTCAATTTCTACTGTCGTTTTCTGCCACCCACAGCCCAGGTCATGAAGCCCCTGTTCATAAAAGCCTCATGCCCATAAAAGCTAAGGACCTGGAATGGACAGAGGAGGCCATGACAAGGTTTGAGAATACTAAAAAGCGCCATGAATGGATAGACTGACTACATTAACAGTGGACGCATCAGGTTCAGTAGTGAGCGGAGTATTGGAGCAGAGCATCAATGGACACTGGAAGCCTCTTGCATTCTTTAGTAGGCACCTACGACCCCTGGAGACAAAATAAAGTGCTTTTGATAGGGAGGTACTGGTCTGTACCTGGTAGTTCGATATTTCTGCTATTTCGTGGAGGGCAAAGACTTCACAGTATTCATGGACCACAAACGTTTGCATTCACAAAAGTGTCAGATCCGTAGTCAGCCTCTCAACAGCACCACCTCTCTTACATATCTGAGTTCACCACAGGGATTAAGCACACCTCTGGTAAGAGTAACATGGTAGCGGATGCACTGTCCCATTCCTGTATTCAGGCATTGCGATCCCCATCTCTTGGGGTTGACTATATGGTGCTTGCTGAAATGCAACAAGAAGAGAGATTCCAGGGTACTAAACTATAGTCATTGGTCTGCGCCTCAAGGATATTGTCTTTAGATCTAATGGACTCTCCTTTGCGATGTGTCCATGGGTCAGCCACGCCCATCATCAAAGCTGCCCGGAGATGACACATCTTTGCACTTCACGGATTGGCACTCTCCTCAATTCGCGCAACGGTCCGTCTGGTTTCCAACAAATTCGTCTGGCAGGTTGCCTGTTGGGCTAAGACATGCACAGACTGCCAGACGGCTGAGGTGCAGTGACATGTGAAGGCACCGCTTCAACCCTTCAAGCCACCACAACAAAGGTTCAACCACGTGCACGTCGACATTGTCGGCCCACTCCTGGTGTCACATGGGTTGAAGTATCTGTTCACCATTGTGGACAGGTTCACTAGGTGGCCAGAAGCAGTCCTGTTGTTGGATTCCTCCACTGAGTTTTATGCCAGGGCATTCGTATCTGCCTGGGTGTATCGTTTTGGTCTTCCCTCCCATGTCACTGCTGAAACGGTCCGCAGTTTCCCACTGCTTTATGGGACACGCACTCTTGACTGTTTGGAATATGGATCCATCTCACGACAGCCTACCATCTGCAGTCCAACAACCTAGTTGAAAGATTCCACAGGCACCTAAAGACTGCATTGATGGCCCGCCTCCATCATTGAGATACCCTAAATACTCATTGATATACAGACTGCACCCAAGGAGGATCTCCAGTCATCAGTGGCGAAATTGGTATACAGGGCTCCACTCATCGTGCCTGGAGAATTTGTCCCAACAACCCCAGGACAGGAAGAGCACCCCTCTGAAGTCCTAAATAATCTGCAGGAGCGGCTCGGCAAACTGGCCCGGTTCCCACATCACGACACATTATCATGACATCCTTCTTTCCGAGAGATTTAAAAAGCTGTGAATTTGTGTTTGTGCGAAGAGGTGCACATGGACCATCTCTGCCACGGCATTTATAAGTACTGCGGCATAATAGCACAACCTATGTGCTGGTTATAAGTGGGAGATCAGAGACATTCACAATTGAGCGCTTTAAACCTGCACACCTAGACCTGGACAAGCCTGTAGCAGTACCACCAGCGTGCAAAGGAGGGAGACCACCCAAGCACAACAGTAAGGCAGAGACAGAGACACTGACGTTAATGGCTTCAAATACCAGCTCTGGGGCTGGGGTTGCCAATTTGCCTGCCAGGAAATTGAAACAGCTTGGGAAGCCTCAGGCAGCACAATGACCTCACCTTTGGCTATGTGTGGCATTGGAGTGGCTGGGAGCTCAGGGTTTTAAAAAGTGCTCGGGTCCAACAGTAAATTGTTGTTTTCAATTTGAACTCTACTCGACTACGACCTTTCATTTTGCACCGATTCGGCGACCACAATAGTTTCCTTTGGCAAATCATTCAAGATAAGGACTACTCTACGTGTGTCCCTTGGGTTTCTGTTAATTCTGTGCACTTTCACTTTAAACATGTGTTACTGTGACAGATTGTTATATTTTATATTATGTATAGATATATTTTTGGAAGATAAATTGTGGGGGGCAGGGAGGTTTAGTGTAGGTCACAAATACACACAAACACTTCACAACACAGATCCCATTTAAAATACCAGAGTTCTGCTCAAGCCAGTCAGTCTCGACTCCAAGTGCCTTTGTAAATACAATGGAAACTGCTTTGCTGAAAGACTTCACAAGTAGGTGTTAATTGGACATGTTGTGGAATAATTGGAAAGCAACAGCTGAATGGACTCAGAAGATTGGGTCCAGTGCTGCAGTCTGTGTGAATACACTTTGCTGTTCTAAGAGGGTCATGTGGTTTTCTCTGTAAGAGAGAGAGAGAGAGAGAGAGAATTCAGTTCTACAGTTTAGCAGCAGCAGATGACAAGTTTGTGGAAATGCCCCATTTTGGTTGTGAGTTCTTAGTTCAGCCTGTTCAAAGCCCTTGTGGTCCATACAAGAGTAGATGGCTGGCTATATAATGTTTCACCTGAGATAAGGCAAACCGAAAAGGAACTCTGTGGTGACCTGAAAGAAAGGGGTTATCATCTAGAAAACCCTGATGGGGCAGGTTTCTTCGGCAGGACACTGAAGTGGCTGATCGGAAGGAATCAGTTGTGTGTGTCCAATGAGCAATAAATCTCCCTCTGAAAACCAACAAGAACCTTTCTGAGTGGTAACTATTTACCTTTCAAGCACCAAAGCCTGGTGAAGATTCATAAACGTTAAATTCTGTGCATGTTATCTTTTCTTTGGCTTGGCTTCGCGGACGAAGATTTATGGAGGGGGTAAAAAGTCCACGTCAGCTGCAGGCTCGTTTGTGGCTGACCAGTCCGATGCGGGACAGGCAGACACGATTGCAGCGGTTGCAAGGGAAAATTGGTTGGTTGGGGTTGGGTGTTGGGTTTTTCCTCCTTTGCCTTTTGTCAGTGAGGTGGGCTCTGCGGTCTTCTTCAAAGGAGGCTGCTGCCCGCCAAACTGTGAGGCGCCAAGATGCACGGTTTGAGGCGTTATCAGCCCACTGGCGGTGGTCAATGTGGCAGGCACCAAGAGATTTCTTTAGGCAGTCCTTGTACCTTTTCTTTGGTGCACCTCTGTCACGGTGGCCAGTGGAGAGCTCGCCATATAATACGATCTTGGGAAGGCGATGGTCCTCCATTCTGGAGACGTGACCCATCCAGCGCAGCTGGATCTTCAGCAGCGTGGACTCGATGCTGTCGACCTCTGCCATCTCGAGTACCTCGACGTTAGGGGTGTGAGCGCTCCAATGGATGTTGAGGATGGAGCGGAGACAACGCTGGTGGAAGCGTTCTAGGAGCCGTAGGTGGTGCCGGTAGAGGACCCATGATTCGGAGCCGAACAGGAGTGTGGGTATGACAATGTTATAGGAATTGGCTAATACCGGGGAACTTGAAGGAATGAGAAGTAAGATTGGATTTTGAATCAAAGAATTTTTCTGAACTTATACGTACGCTTAGAATTAGAAGGGAGTTAAGGTAGATTAAGTTAATAGTAATAAGTTTAAGTTTGATCCTGTTCTTATGTTTAAAGAAAATTAAAAGTAATTTTTGTTTAAATAACCATTTGTCTTGGTTAATTTCTATTGCTGTTGGGTTTTTGGGTCCTCTGGGCCCCTTCACACCATCTAGCCCTAGAATTGTCTACTGTGGATGTGGAATTGAATTTAATGTAGTGTCTTAATGTTGCTGATGTGCAATAAACATAATGAGAAATTGAGGATAGACTCTTGGTGACACTGAAGGTAACATAGCAGTAATTAGTTGAGCCACTTCCATTTTTTTCCCCACATTCCTAATGAAGAGCTCAGGCTAGAAACTTAGATTGCTTTTTAGTTCCTATGGATGCTGTGGACCTGCTGAATTTTTCCAACATTTTTGTACACTGTGCAAGCCACTGCTAGGATTCAGCAACAATTGAATAGGTAAGATGGAAACAAATTTGCATGATTCTACCTAGCCTTCGGCTTCTGTTTCTTTCTCGACTTGGACTAATTTTTTGACAAAAGAACCTGTCCCATCGGGCAAAAGATGCATGAGTTTAAAAACACAAGTCACCATGTAAACTTTCTTATCTGCTGTTATCTGATTCTTGAACAGATCTTTCATTAGACATACAGAGTTCGAAGATTAATTGGTCACATGGATGTATTTGGGTAGTGTGGGCTCTTGGGCTGGAAAGACTTGTTACTGTGCTATATCGCCAAGTTAAATGAATAGTAAAAGACAGTCTTTTGATCATACAAACCCAATGTCATTGTGGCCCTTGGACTATTTAAAATGTACTCTCTGTGACATTATACTCTGAAGTTTAGTTTTTTTCCCATTATGCATTGTATGTAAGTATGGGTTCATTTGATGGCATAAAAACAAAGTTTTGCACGTGTTTTGCTATACGTGTGACAATAAACTCAGATGGCCTTGAAGGCTGCAGCGCGAACTTCAAAGTAAATAATTTGTGCTTAACGAGCTCAGTTCTTTTCGCTGCACTCACCCACAACCCTCTGCAATATCAAATTTTAGGCTCTAAATTTCTCTTGAAATCTTTATATTAAATTAATCAACTTCATCAAACGATAAACATAATTTTCTGCAACATTGAGACCAGTTTCTCATTACATTTCCATATGTCTCCAAAACAGCATTTTGTGGAACATTAGGGTTGTTCAACATATTCCATGTCTTCATCAGTTTACTTTTTTTTAAATTGACCTAAAACTTTTAAATATTTGCAAGCCAGGCCACTACATTCATGACTGATTCTCATTTTCCTTGCATTTCTTTAAGATATGGAAGGATGCCAGCTGGCCCATCAAATCTGCCAACAGTCATGATTTCATGTGTCCTTCTTGGATTCAGTTGATTTTTTTTTGAAGACTTTATTTAAAATTTTTATAACATGAATACAATAGAGAATTACATTTAAAGAAAAAAAAAATTAAAATGGTATGATTACAATATTACATCAAAAAACTACACAAAATAACCCCCCCCCTGTTAATTGTAACACAATATTAGTAATCTAACTTAAAATTAGTCCAGCCCTCCCCCCCCAAAATAAAGAGTGAAGAGTTAATAAAATTAACAATATTATACATGGAAAAAAAAATACCCACTTACAAAAAAAGAGATAAAACTTACCCTAAAAAAAATTCTAACAACAAAAAAATTTTTATCAATACTAAAATATCACGCTTAAACATATATTTAAATCAAACTTAAATGCATATAATTAGCAAACGGAGTCCACTTTAACTTATAAAAAAACATCCTATCCTGAATTGAAAAAGATATCCTTTCCATAGTCAAACAAAATTTCATCTCCAAATACCACTTATCTAAAGTTAATACATTTTTATCTTTCCAAGTAAGTGCTATACATTTCTTAGCCACGACTAAAGCTAAATAGATAAAGGAAATCTGATAATCCTCTAAACCTAAATCAATTAATGATTGCATGTTCCCCAATAAAAATATATCGGGATCTAATACAAGATGGATATTATATAAACTGTTAAAAATAGATTGAATACCTTTCCAAAACTGTTGCAATCGATCACAAAGCCAAACAATATGCAAAAAAGTATTGGCCGTCTGATCACATCGAAAACAAGAATCCAACTTACTAAGACCACATTTTTTAAATTTCTCCGGCGTTAAATATAGCTGATGAATAAAATTATAATTAATCATCGCTAGTCTAGCGTTAATTAATTTCCGAATACTATTCTGACAAATTTCCATCCAAGCTTCTTCAGCTATTTTATGTCCTAAATCTTTTTCCCATTTCAACTTATCTTTATCCCAGTCTTTTTTACTATCAATTTCTTGTAAAATACAATACAAATCAGATATATATCCCTTTTTTGGTATTGAAAGTACATATTCTTCAAAACTAGATTCAGGTAATAAAATCATATGTCGACCACATAACTGTTTTACAAAAGATCTTAATTGATAATAAACAAATATAGAATTTCCACTAATACCATATTTCCTTTGTAATTCGTCAAAGGAACAAAAACAACCCTCAGAAAAACAATCAGATAAATTTTTTATTCCCTTCTTTTTCCATTGTTTCAAAGTGGCATTGGAGACCGTAAAAGGAACAAGTTGATTATTATATAATGGCAATCTTCCAGAATATATATTTTTAAGTCCCAATTTTTTAAGTTTACTTGACCATAAATTCAATAAATGTTTCAATATTGGCACATCGTAAGTTCGTAGTAAATTTTTATTCCATCGAAACAAAAACTCATGAGGAAATTTTTCTAAAATAACCGCCATTTCTATCTTTACCCAACTAGATGGGTCGTCCATATTCATTAATGCACTAAGAAATTTAAATTGAGCTGCTTCGTAATAATGCTGAAAATTCGGTAATCTTAAACCTCCAAATTGAAAATCCCACATCAATTTTCTCATTGCTACTCTCGGAAATTTTCCCTTCCATAAGAATTCTCTAATCGCTTTATATAAGTCCTTAAAAAAACTTTTTTTTTTAAAAATAAGGTATTGATTGAAACAGATATTGTATTCTAGGAAAAATATTCATTTTTATGGTATTAATCCTCCCTAGTAAACCCAAAGGTAGATCCCTCCACCTAATCAAATCTAATTTAATCCTTTTTATTAAAGGAAGATAATTAATTTGTATAATTCTTGAAATTTCGTATTAACATTAATTCCTAAATATTTAATTTGTGTAGTCCACTTCAAATTTGTAATATTTTTATACACTGAATAATCATCTTTACAAATTGGCAAAATTTCACTTTTAGCCCAATTTACTTTATAACCAGATAATTGGCCATAAATTTCTAAACATTCTTGAATTGCAGGTAAAGAAGTATCCGGATCCACCAAATATAATAAAGCATCATCAGCAAATAAATTAATCTTGTATTCCTCATTCAGAACTCTCATACCTTTAACATTTTCATTTTCACGTATTAATTGTGCTAAAGGTTCAATAACTATAGCAAATAAAGCAGGTGACAACGGACATCCTTGTCTAGTAGATCTTGTCAAACTAAAAGATTCTGAAATTTGGCCATTAACAGCAATTCTAGCCTTCGGGCTATTATATAAAGCCTTTATCAATCCAATAAATGAAGAACCAAAACTAAATTTCTCAAGTACTTTGAACAGAAACTTCCATTCCACTCTATCAAAAGCCTTTTCTGCATCCAATGAAACCACTATTGGATAATTCAACTGAAATTTAGATTTATTTATCAAGGTTATTAACCGTAAAATATTATCTGACGCATACCTATTTTTTTATAAATCCCGTTTGATCACCATGTATAATTTTAGGGAGATATTGAGCTAATCTATTAGCCATAATTTTAGCTACAATTTTATAATCTACATTTAACAACGATATTGGTCTATAAGAAGAAACCTGTAAAGGGTCTTTATCTTTTTTTGGTATAATCGTCTGTAAAAGGTTTATCTAACTCTTGTCTATCTTCTTGATTCAATTGTGGCAAGTTAATATTTTTCAAGAAAGAATCTATTGCGTCTCCAGTTACATCTTTACATTCTGAAGTATACAATTGTTTATAGAAATTACAAAATTCCTCATTAATCTCCTTTTGATTAAAAGTAATACCTGATTTCTTTCTAATTGCTGGTACAATCCTAGATAATTGTTCCTTTTTTAATTGCCATGACAAAACTTTATGAGCTTTCTCACCCCATTCATAAAACTTATGCTTAGTTCGATTCATTAAACATTCAAACCGATATGTTTGTAATTCATTATATTTAAATTTTAAATTAGTTAATTGATTCTTTTGCATTTCGGTAGCATGTTTTTGAAATTCTTTTTCAGTAGCAGTTATCTTTTTCTCTAAGTCTTCAATCTCTTTAATTCTCTCCTTCTTTACTTTAGAGGCATAACTGATAATTTGGCCTCGCAAAAAAGCTTTCATTGCATCCCATAAAACAAAATGACTAGAAACAGAATTACAGTTAATACCAATAAAAATTTCAATTTGCTGTTTTAAAAAACTAATAAATTCTGGTTTTTGCAATAGCATAGTATTAAATCTCCATCTTGAAGCTTTCTGAACATCTTGTGAACTCAAATATTCTAATAATAGTAATGAATGATCCGAAACCAATCTAGCCTTATACTCCACAGATGTAACCCTATCCTGCAAATGTGCTGATATTAAAAAATAATCAATTCTAGAAAAAGAATTATGTCACGAGGAATAAAAAGAAAAATCTTTCTCTATAGGATTAACTCTTCGCCAAATATCAATTAAATTCAAATCTCCCATCATATTAGTCACTTGAATTGCCATCTTAGACTTCTTCATTACTCTTGGGTACTTATCCAATAAAGGCTCCAATACCACATTCAAATCTCCCCCAATCATCACATGAGAGTTCGATTGTCCAAGTAATAAAGATATATCCACATCAAAAACTGTATCTTCAACATTAGGAGCATAAACATCAAGCAAAGTCCATACCTCATTAAAGATTGTACAATTTAATTTTAATAATCTTCCACTATTTTTCTCTTCGTTCTGTAACTGGAATGGTAGATTCTTATGTACCAAAATTGCCACACCTTTTGCCTTAGAATTAAACGAAGAATAAAAAACTTGCCCAACCCATTCACGTTTGAGTTTCAAATGTTCCTTATCTGTTAGATTCAGTTGGTTAATAAAGGGATTGGTCTATCTGTAGATCTCGAATGGTTTAACCTTATCCTCTTTGGGGAAGAATAAGAGGTGATCTTATTTAGACACATGCAAACCTGACAGGAATCAACAGTCATTTAAGTTTAAATGAAAAAAAATTCAACTGGTTTGTGAATCTTTGCAATTCTGTACCCACAAGAACTGTGCTTGCCTTGCCAATTATCGTACTTGTTTGGATTGATTTGTAGGCTCTTTAAGAATCCTGAAAATTAGGGACTGATGAAAATACAGACCAGGTAGATTGGTTGAGCAGTATTTAAGTTTCTCCCACTCATCTCTCTCTTCATATCAACCTCCCACCAAGCTCTTCCTTCACTATCCTACTTTTTCTCCTCCACCTCTTGCCCCCTCTTCTCCCTTTTTCTACCTTTCTCACACTGAACAATCACATTTTAGCGGTAGCTATGCCTCTTGCCTCTTTTTATCAATCCTCCAAAACAGCTTTGGTTAAATCCACGTGAATGTCATACCTCATTATGATCTCATTAGGATGAGCACGGTTAGCTTTGATTGTTTTGAAGTGAAGCTCAATTTCTTAGCCAATTGGCTTTCAGTATTCAAATAAGTTCAATATATTTGCAAGCATTATTCAGTTAGCTTAATTAACATTTTGTAAAAAATGTGGTGCAATTTTTGTCGTATTCTGAAAAATGATGAATTCTGGCACTAAATACGTGGATTTTTTATTGTTTCAGTTGAGGAGATTGAACAGATGAATAGTCTCTTCCAACAGAAGCAGAGAGAGTTGGTATTTGCTATTGCAAAGGTGGAAGAGCTAACCAGGCAATTGGACATGTTGAAAAGTGGAAAGATTGATGGTTACCATGACAACCAATCTGCTGTAGCTGAGTTTGACAGGCTCTACAAAGAATTACAGGTAATGAATTGGATATTAAAAAGATTCACCTACAGGAACATTGTTTAATGTTTGATATGTGCAATAATGATTGTTGAACAAAAGGACTGACCCTGTAATTAACCTTGTCTGATAAGAGACAATAAAGATCACTTTTTTATTTGGTAAGTCACTAATCTATCTGAGTATTTTCTTAGTAAGGCATTCTTTTAACAGCTATTTCAACTTTACCTGGTAGTTCTTGTTTAATTTCCCAGGGCTGATCTGGGATGTGATCACTTTGTTTATGTTCCAGGTGGCATTAATTGATATTTTGTGTGCTCAAATTTTATTTCCTAACTTCTTCCCCTTTTCTCCATCCCTGTCTAAATGAGAGGAGGCTCATAGTCTCCTACAGTTGTTTTTGAAGTTGGGGTTTGGCAGTGGAAAGACCCAACCTCTAATCTAAACAAAACTGTTTCTCCCACTTCTCTATTCGGAACTGCAAAAAAAATCAGCACCTTTCCAAGCAGCTCTTCCCTCTCTTGTCCTTTTTCCTCCAATACTGCATTTGTTTTTTTAGAGTTAGATCACAAAGAAAAGGATAGCAAATCTGAAATTCTATCCTTTTCATTGAATTGTTGCAACAAATTTATTCTAATTTACAATTAGTTGCAAATAAATTCTTAAATAATTAATTGAAAAATTAATTCAAATTCTTGGGTTGTAGTTTTCCAAACTTCATAATAATATTTACCAAAGAAAGGAATGAATATTTTTTTGTTTCATCAATTAGTTAAGGAATAAATTGAACCAGGAGCAGAATGCAAAGCTTCAGCATCAAAGAGAGACCCTGAACAAGCGCAATTCTGAAGTTGCATCGATGGACAGACGCATTGGCGATCTGCGCGAACGTTTGTGGAAAAAGAAGGCTGCTTTACAACAAAAGGAGAATGTGCCAGTAAGTTTGGTCTACCACTAACATTAAAATATTTACCATTTCTCAAATGAATACAGCTATCTTCAACTCTGCCTAGTATTTGCTGCCCTGCCTTTTACTAGTTTTGTTGTCCTCATTGTTTTTGTATTTGACTTCAGGCTCCTCAGGCCACCTTTTATTTTTTCCCTCAGCCTCTTGCTTAGCACATTTTTTGATTTTCTTCCATTGTTAATATAAACTGTTGGAAGTTTTGTATATGATAAGTACTCTTTGCAAGTTGCAAATTGATTTTAATTTGTGATTCAGAAGCGAATATTTTGGCTTTGTGGTTGGCCTCTTAATTTACTAATAGAAAACATGGGTAGGAAGGGTGATGAGATCCTGCAAAGAGAGTTCAGGGAGTCAGGCACTAGGATGAAGGACAGGACCTCCAGGGTTGTGATCTCAGGATTGCTACCTGTGCCACGTGCTGGTGAGGTTAGAAATAGATGGATAATGCAGCTCACCGCGTAGCTAAAGCAATGTTGTAGGAGGTAAGGCTTCAGATGTCTGGATCATTGGGCTCTCTTCAGGGAAGGTGGGACCTGTACCGATGGGACAGTTTGTGGAAGAGGACTAATATCCTTGGGGGGGGGGGGGGGACAGGGACATTTGCTAGTGCTGCTTTGCGGGGGGAGGTGGGGGTTTAAACTAGATTTCCTGGGGGATGGGAACCAAAGTGTCAAAGTAGATTGAGGAGTGGAGGAGGAAAAAGATTATGCTAAACTGGATTTAGAGACAGAAATCAAAGGGTGGGAATAATGTTCTCGGGTGCATCTATTTCAATACAAACAGTATTGTAGGAAAGGCAGATGAGCTTAGAACACAGATTAGCATGTGGCCATCAGTGAAACTTGGTTGCAGGAAGGGCTGGTCCGTCCGCTTAATGTTCATGTTTCCATGGTTTCAGACACAATAGAGGGGGAGAATTGAAAGAGGGAGGAGTGGCATTGCTTGTCAGGGGAAATATAAGGAAAGTTGATGAAGGAAAGGCTATGGATCTTGTCTACATGGACTTTAGTAATAGTGGATGATTGTCGTTCAGACTGGAGGCTTGTGACTAGTGGTGTTCCTCAAGCATCAGTGCTGGGTCTATTATTGTTTGTCATCTATATCAATGATCTGGATGATAATGTGGCAAGTTTGCAAATGACTCAAAGTTTGGACTTGTAGTGACAGCAAGGATGCCTTCAAAACTTGCAGAGGGATATGGACCACCTGGAAAAATGGGCTGCAAAATGACAGATGGAAATTAATGCAGACAAATTTGAGGTGTTGCATTTTGGAAGGACAAATCGAGGTATAACATGCACAGTAAACTGTAGGGCACTGAAGAGTGTGGCAGAATAGAGGAATCGAAGAATTCAGAAACATAATTCCCTGAAAGTGATGTCGGAAGTAGATAGTGAAGAAAGCTTTTAGCACATAGGCCTTCATAAATCAAAGTATTGAACTGAGTTGTGAGGTAATTGGTAAAGTTGTGTAAGATATTGGTGAGGCCAAATTTGGAGTATTGTGTCCAGTTTTGGTTACCTAACTACAGGAAAGATAGCAATGAAATTGAAAGAGTGATTTACTAGGATGTTGCTGGGGCTGGAGGGACTGAATTACAGGGAAGATTCAAGTTTATATGTCATCTGATTGTACCAATACAACCCAATAAAAGTGTTCTCTGGTCCACAGTGCAGAACAATGCAAATCATGTGTAGTGTGGCGGCTCGCCCACTCAACAGGCGAGCCGGCTCACAGAGTCGCGGGCAAGACCGTGGCAGATCTGACCGTGAGAGCTCCAGGTGCGGGGCAAGCCCACAGCCTGGCGGCTGACGTCATAAAGGTCTTGTGAGTCACAAGCGTCATCGGGTTCTGATATCTCAGATCAAGGTCATAGCATTCTTAGGAGGGAGGGTGAGCAGCCAGATGTCATGGACCATATAGGGACCAATGACATGGGTAGGAAGGGTGAAGAGGTCCTGTAAGGAGAGTTCAGGGAGTTAGGCACAAGGGCAGGACCTCCAGAGTTGTGATCTCAGGATTGCTACCAGTGCCACATACTATTGAGGTTAGAAATGGGAGGGATAATGCAGCTCAACACTGCGAGAGTTCTATTAAAGTCATTTGGTTCAACTCACTTTCGATCCTGCGTGGTTCTTTTACTTGCTGGGTGCCTAATGTGACTGCCTTGGTGACCCCGACGGTCCAAACGGCATTTGGACCGAATGATGACTGACCCAAGCTCGCAGAAGGCAGTTTCACTAAAACTGCTGAGTTTCTGGACCTCGCAGCCACAGGTCTGGTTTGAACAGGCTAAAGCACGATTTCAGGTCAGGAAAATTACCTCGGACACTACAAAGTACTGCTATGTGGTCGGTTCATTGAGGTAGGCTGCATCATTGACTTCCTACACCAGCCATCAGTTGTGGACAGGTATGAAACAATCAAGGCCCTTCTGTTCTGCACTTTTGGCTTCTGCTGTGAGCGCACAGTGCAGTTGCTCCACATGACCTTAATGAATGATATTCTGGTACTAGCAGATGGCCATAAACCATGTTTAATATTCGAACAAGTCACCCTTGAGCAGATACTAGAAGATATTCGCCTTCTCACCGCTAACGACGATTTCAGTGACCCACGCAAAGTAACGGCCCATGCAAATATCCTGTGGCACACCAAGCAGCATGGCAGGACCTCCATCAACCAAGTAGGTGCATCACGCCCTAAGGCCCGGGCCTTCCCCACACAGCCAATGAAGACGGTGACACCCACAGCAGGGAGTGACCCCAGTTCGGACTGTTGGTGTTTTTACCACCAAAAGTGTGGTTCAGGAGCCCACCATTGCCGCCCATTCTGTTCTGTTCCGGGAAACACCAGGGCTAGCCATTGCTAATGGCTATGGTGGCTGGCCACTGTGATAGCCTACTTTACTTATGGGACCAACCCTCTGGGCAAAAGTTCCTCTTATTCACAGGGGCAAAAGTTAGCATCTTGCCCCCTTCAAGCCATGACACCTGCACCAGGAAGTCAGTACCAGTGCTCACCACTACCAACAACAGCAGTATTT
The DNA here is from genome assembly GCF_036971445.1 of Narcine bancroftii. Classification (NCBI taxonomy): domain Eukaryota; kingdom Metazoa; phylum Chordata; class Chondrichthyes; order Torpediniformes; family Narcinidae; genus Narcine; species Narcine bancroftii. The sequence continues at coordinate 33,018,328 of NC_091472.1, forward strand.
GCACATATGGCATGCAAACCATCCCACTACAGTTTGGTTCCAGCCATTTCACTTGGTCATTTATGCTGGCAACTGTGTCACAGCCTTTATTGTGTGCAGATTTCCTTCGGGCACTGCCTCCTAGGGGACCATAAGGGATGGTACCTAATGAATGCCAAGACCTTCCAGACCTTCTTGCTCAGTGAAGCCAAGTTACCAGCCCCATACCTAGACATTCATACCCCTTATCACTGGTGCATAGTGGCTGTACTCTGTACAACCTACAAAAGCCACTATAGTTACTTGCTTTGCTACCCCAAAAGCACGTCCCAAACTTGCAACCTCAGCCACCAAGAAGAGAAAGCTGTGCACTAAGTGCAGTCTGCCATTTCTTTAGATCTGGTTCCAGGAACTTTGTACACAATTGCAATGTAGCAGTAACTTTACCGGAAAGACAGCCAAAACCTTCACCGGGGATTTTGGAATTTGCAATAAGTATTGATTTTGCCAGTGACATAAAGCTTCCAAATAAAAAAATGTTGAAAAAATATCACCTCCACCAGAAGTACAAATCTGTCAACTTTTAAGTTAATTCTACATTTACATTGTTTGAAACTATCTAGAGTTTTACTTTCAATAATGTATATAATTCGGTTTTGCCTGAGAATATTGGTGTTACAATTTAGGAAGACTGGTTTATTGCTTGACAAAATAATGATTCCCTGTGGCGGTTACCCCCTATAACAAATGTACCATTTTGGATACTGTTGTATGGAAACGACCTACCAGAGACGAGCCATGGCAATCAGGTCTCTGGCACAGAGTCTGGTCTTGTAGCTAAGAAGGAAAGGGAGGAGAAGAGGCGAGGTGTATTAATAGGGAATTCTATAGTTAATGGAACAGATAAGAGGTTCTGTGGAAGAGATTAAATATCCCAGATTTTATGTTGTATCCCTGGAGCCAGGGTCCAAGATATCTCAGATCAAGGTCATAGCATTCTTAGGAGGGAGAGTGAGGAGCCAGATGTCATGGACCATATAGGGACCAATGACATTGGTAGGAAAGGTGAAGAGGTCCTGTAAGGAGAGTTCAGGGAGTTAGGCACAAGGGCAGGACCTCCAGAGTTGTGATCTCAGGATTGCTACCAGTGCCACGTACTATTGAGGTTAGAAATGGGAGGAATAATGCAGCTCAACACTTGGCTAAAGACATGGTGAACGAGGGAGGGCTTCAGGTTTCTGGATCATTGGGCTCTCTTCCAGGGAAGGTGGGACTGGTTCTGATGGGATGGCTTGCATCTGAACTGGAAGGGGACTAATATCCTTGGGGGAATGTTTGCTAGTGCTGCTCTGAGATGTTTAAACTAGACTTGCAGGGGATGGGAACCAGAGTGCCAGAGCAGATAGAGGAGTGGAGGAGGGAAAAGATGATGTGAAAATTACATGCACCATTGGAAGTCAATGGGTTGTACCTGGAGGAAATGTTATCAGGTACGTCTATTTCAATGCAAGATGTATTGTAGGAAAGGCAGATGAGCTTAGAGCATGGATTGGCATTTGGAATCATGACATTGTGGCCATTAGTGAAACTTGCTTGCAGGAGGGACAGGACTGGCAACTCAATGTTTCAGGCTTCTGTTACATCAGATGAGATAGAATGCTAGAGAAAGAGTCCCATTTCTCATCAGGGAAAATATCACAACTGTGCTCAGGCGGGACAGACCAGAGGGCTCATTCACTGAGCCTACATGGGTGGAGCTGAGGAATGAGGAAGGTTTGACCACTCTCATGAGGTATTATAGACCACCCATAGTCAACAAGAATTGGAGGAGCAAATTTGTAGAGAGATAGCAAACAGCTGCAGGAAATAAAAATTTGTGAGAGTAGGGGATTTTAACTTTCCATATTTTGACTGGGACTTCCATACTGTAAAAGGGTTGGATGGCTTGGTGTTTGTCAAATGTGTTCAAGAAAGTTTTCTAAATCAATACATTATATAGAGACACCAATTAGAGAGAGTGCAATACTGGATCTCCTTTTCGGGAATGAGATGGGGCAGGTGACAGAAGTATAGGTTGGGGAACATTTTGGGTCCAGTGATCAGAATGCCATTGGCTTAATTATGGAGAGGGATAGGACTGGTCTTTGGGTTGAGATTCTAAATTGGAGAAGAGCCAATTGAGGAAATGAGAAAGGAGCTAAAATGCATGGATTGGAATGTTGTTTTCTGGCAAGGATGTGCAAGGTAAGTGGAGGACCTTCAAAGGTGAAATTTTGAGAATACAGAGTTTGTATGTTCCTGTCAGGATTAAAAGCAAAGTTAGCAGGCATAGGGAACCTTGGTTTTCGAGGGGTATTGTGGATCTAGTTCAGAAGAAGAATGAGGTGTATAGCAGGTTTAGGCAACATAGAGCAAATGAGGTACTTGAGGTTTTACTTGCATTTTTTTTATACTCAATAAAGAAATCACAAAGGCTAAAAGAAGACATGCGGTTGCTTTGGCAGACAATGAGAAGGAAAATCCTAAGAGTTTCTACAGGTATATTAAGAGCAAAAGGATTGTAAGGGATAAAATTGGACTCCTCCGAGTGGTTGGCTTTGTATGTAGTCAAAAGAGATGGGGAATAAGTGAGTTTTTTTTCTTTGCTTTTCACTCAGAAAATGGGCATAGCCTTATGGGAAATAAGGAAAACAAGCAGTGAGGTTATGGAACCTATACAGATTAAAGAGGAGGGGGTGCTTGCTGTCTTAAAGCAAATAAGGATGGATAAATCCGCAAGGCCTGATGAGATATTCCCTCAGACCTTGAGGGAGGATAGTGTAGAAATTGCAGGTGCTCTGGCAGAAATATTTAAAATGTCCTTTGCCATGGGTGAGGTGCTGGAGGATGGGAGGGTAGGTTATGTTGTACTGTTGTTTAAAAAAGGCTTCCAAAGGTAACCCTGGAAGTTATTGGCCAGTGATCCTGACATCAGTAGTAGGAAATCATTGGAAGGTGTTCTAAGATATCGGATATACAATTATTTGGTAGTCAAAGACTGATTGGGGATTATCAACATGGCTTTGTGCGTGATGAGTCGTGTTTAACCATCTTGTAGAGTTTTTCGAGGAGGTTACTATGAAAATTGATGAAGAAAAGGCTGTGGATGTTGTTTACGTGGACTTTAGTAAGCCTGTTGACAATCTTCGCAAGGATTCTCCTAAATAGAATAATACTTAGTGTCGCCGAAAATGTTCTCCCAGAATCACAGTGCGGCTTTCGCGCAAACAGAGGAACTACTGACATGGTCTTTGCCCTCAGACAGCTCCAAGAAAAGTGCAGAGAACAAAACAAAGGACTCTATATCACCTTTGTTGACCTCACCAAAGCCTTCGACACCGTGAGTAGGAAAGGGCTTTGGCAAATACTAGAGCGCCTCGGATGCCCCCCAAAGTTCCTCAACATGGTCATCCAACTGCACGAAAACCAACAAGGTCAGGTCAGATACAGCATTGAGCTCTCTGAACCCTTCTCCATTAATAATGGCGTGAAGCAAGGCTGTGTTCTCGCACCAACCCTCTTTTCAATCTTCTTCAGCATGATGCTGAAACAAGCCATGAAAGACATCAACAATGAAGATGCTGTTTACATCCGGTACCGCACGGATGGCAGTCTCTTCAATCTGAGACGCCTGCAAACTCACACCAAGACACAAGAGCAACTTGTCCGTGAACTACTCTTTGCAGACGATATCGCTTTAGTTGCCCATTTAGAGCCAGCTCTTCAGCACTTGATGTCCTGTTTTGCGGAAACTGCCAAAATGTTTGGCCTGGAAGTCAGCCTGAAGAAAACTGAGGTCCTCCATCAGCCAGCTCCCCACCATGACTACCAGCACCCCCACATCTCCATCGGGCACACAAAACTCAAAACGGTCAACCAGTTTACCTATCTCGGCTGCACCATTTCATCGGATGCAAGGATCGACAACGAGATAGACAACAGACTCGCCAAGGCAAATGGCGCCTTTGGAAGACTACACAAAAGAATTTGGAAAAACAACCAACTGAAAAACCTCACAAAGATGAGCATATACAGAGCCGTTGTCATACCCACGCTCCTGTTTGGCTCCGAATCATGGGTCCTCTACTGGCATCACCTATGGCTCCTAGATCGCTTCCACCAGCGTTGTCTCCGCTCCATCCTCAACATTCATTGGAGCGAATTCATCTCCAACATCGAAGTACTCGAGATGGCAGAGGCCGACAGCATCGAATCCACACTGCTGAAGATCAAACTGCGCTGGGTAGGTCACGTCTCCAGAATGGAGGACCATCGCCTTCCCAAGATCGTGTTATATAGCGAGCTCTCCACTGGCCACCGAGACAGAGTTGCACCAAAGAAGAGGTACAAGGACTGCCTAAAGAAATCTCTTGGTGCCTGCCACATTGACCACCGCCAGTGGGCTGATATCACCTCAAACCGTGCATCTTGGCGCCTCACAGTTCGGCGGGCAGCAACCTCCTTTGAAGAAGACCGCAGAGCCCACCTCACTGACAAAAGACAAAAGAGGAAAAACCCAACACCCAACCCCAACCAACCAATTTTCCCTTGCAACCGTGTCTGCCTGTCCCGCATCGGACTTGTCAGCCACAAACGAGCCTGCAGCTGACGTGGACATTACCCCTCCATACATCTTCGTCCGCGAAGCCAAGCTAAAGAAAGAAGTAAGCCTGTTGACAAGATCCTCCATGGGAGGTTAGTCGGGAAGGTTCAGACGTTTGGTATTCATGATGAAATAGTGAACTGGATTCTCCAATGGCTGGTCTGGAGAAGCTAGTAAGTAGTGGCGGATGATTGCTTCTCAGACTAGAGGACTGTGACTTGTGGTGTGCTTCGGGGATCAGTGCTGGGATCATTGTTGTTTGTCATCTATATTAAGGGTGGTAATGTGGTAAATTGAATCAGCAATTTTGCAGATGACATGAAAATTGGAATTGTTATGGACATTGAAGAAGGCTTTCAGGCAGAGGGATCTGGACCAGCTGAAAAAATGGGCTACAAAATGGCAGATGGAATTTAATGTAGTCAAGTGTGAGGTATTGCATTTTGGAAGGACAAACCAAGAAAGGACATACACAGTAAATGGTAGAGCATTGAGGAGTGGAGTACAACAGAGGGATCTGAGTATGCAGATACATAATTCCTCAAAAGTGATATCACAGGTGGATAGGGTTGTAAAAAGACCTTTTGGCATTTTGGTCTTCACAAATCAAAGTATTGAGTATAGGACCTGGGAGATTATGGTACAGTTGAATTGGTGAGGCCAAATTTGGAGTATTGTGTGCAGTTCTGGTCATCTAAATATAGTTAAGATTTTAATAAGATAGAAAGAGTGCAGAGAAGATTTACTAGCATGTTGCCCAGATTTCAGAAACTGAGTTACAGGGAAAGGTTAAACAGGTTAGGACTTTATTCCCTGGAGTGTAGAAGAATGAGGGAAGATTTGATAGAGGTATTTAAAATTATGAGGGGGATAGACAAAGTAATGTAGGTAGGCTTTTTCCACCGAGTGTAGGTGAGATACAAACCAGAGGACATGGGTTAAGGGTGAAAGGGGAAAAAGTTTGGGGAGAACTTTTTCACACAGAGAGTGGTGGGAGAGTGAAATGAGCATCCAGCTGAATTGGTGAATGCAGGCTTAATTTTAACATTTAAGAGGAATTTGGACAGATACATGCATGGCAGAGGTATGGAGGGCTATGGACTAGGCAAAAAAAAAGTTTGGCACAGACTAGAAGAGGCCTGTTTCTATGCTATAATATTCTATTGTTCTAATTGCTGAAATTGATCAAGAAATAAACATGTCAATTGACTGCATTTTTGTTTTTTAGGTTTCATCTGACAAGAATATTCCACAACCACTGGTATCTTCTGCACCCAGCCGTGTGGCTGCAGTTGGACCCTATATCCAGTCATCTACCCTGCCACGTGCTCCACAAAAACTTGAGCTCCTTGTGAAGTCAGCCTTTCCTAATGGATCCTCCACTTTACCAAGTGTGCAAGCACATACTGTTTCAGTGAATGTCCAGACTCCAGTGAAATCTGGTATTCCTGTTGTGAAAGCGCCAACTGGTAAGCAACCAAATCTTTTTCTCCCTTCCTGGGCTTGTGGGTGATAGTTATTAAATTTAAGTTTTAAATAAATTTTAATTTCAAATTAACTTTTAGATTTAGCCATACTGCATGGTAACAGGCCATTTCGGCCCACGAGCCCATGCTGCTCAACTTACACCCAATATACCTATAACCCCGGTACATTTCGAACAGTGGGAGAGAACTGGAGCTCCCAGGGAAAACCCATGCAGACATGGGGAGAAGGTGCAAACTCCTCACAGACCTATGCGGGTTTCGAACCCCAGTTACAAATACTGGTGCCTTAAAGGTGTTGCACTAACAGCTACGCAACCTTGCTGCCCAAAATTTAAATTACAGAAATACTCCTGGTATCTGGAATTCAAGTTACCAGCAAAAAAAATTGAAGAAAATAATTAGTTAAAAAAATATGGAAGTTTAAAATTGTTACACCTCATTGTTAGTTTGCCAATCAATCAACATACAATCTCAAGCAATCATAAAATTCATTTATCCACTATCTACCAATCCCCATAGGTGCAGAAAACCAGAGGTTTTACTGTATTAAATGCAATCAAAAGCAAAATGATTTTTAAAAATTGCAATCATTCCTTTGGTTTTTCATCTATTGAGTTAAAATATGCATTGTGTTCTTGGATCTCTGCCTTTGTATGGTCATGATATTGTAACATCATGAGGGTATGGAAGAACTTAAACTTTGAGCCAGTTATTTTTGAGTTTCCATTTTCAGTATTTCCTGTAATAAATTGCTATTGCCCATTGTAAATTTGAATAAATGTGTCAACATTGTCGCTATTTATTTGAACAATTCATGTTGATGTAAAGTGACATCAAAGTTGGTCTAAGATTGGGCAACTAGAAAATGTGGAATGAAACAAATTCAGTTCACTATTTTGATGTCTCTTGAATGTGCCAATTCTTAGATGAATCTTTCACACTCTTGGGCTGTATGAGTTTCAGCTCCTAAACCTCTTCAAGTCTCCCCTATGTAAAGCTGTGCACGATCCTGATTTGGAAGATTTTGGCTATTATTTCATCATGAAATAAATTCAGACAATATTTTCATGCCCTTTTACCCCTTTAATGTGCCAATTCTTAGATGAATCTCCAAATTAACATTTTTGTTCTGGATGCGTTAAAGCTCCTAAAACCCTTGATCAAGTCTCCTGAGGACAGATGAGAGAAATTTTCAAGATGCTCTCTTTCCTACTTTTATATATAAAAAAAGTTATAACTTTGTTTTGTGAGATGGTGAGAATATGTCATACTTGTGTATGGAGGCCTAGAATTTAAGAACATTTTGGAATTGTCTCAATGCACTGGTTATGAACAGGCGTGACTTAACCAGCAACATTTTTTTAAAGTTGAGTTCCTAATTTCAAATAATCTTGGCTGCAAATGATATATGAGGGTGTTGCAAAATGTAATATCTGTGGGTAGTCTCAGCATTGCCTTAAGGTCTTGCTGATGAGCGTTAAAACAAAATGCTAAAATCCTCCAATAAGCATTAATTTCTTGGTCACAATACTGGGTAATTGTTTGGAATGACATGGAGGAGGGGTGGATTGAGTATGAACATAAAAAGATGATTGTATGCATAAATGTTATAAAGGTCATTTATTCCCTTCATTCCTTCTTGAATTA